>NC_044304.2:126828889-127139366 GCF_007474595.2 Lynx canadensis
TTATAAAGATGATTCAAACTGCCTTCAGTCATAGCTCCATCACTCTTAATTTCTCCTTTCTCACCAGAATAACTGGCAGAGGATGAGCTTTCCCAAGCACACAATTAATTGCAATTTTGAAAATAGCATCCTCGATTATTTCTCCAGGGGGCTCTTTTCCCTCTTATGGCAGTAAGCAGGGGGACATTTAAGATTATATACCATCTGATGCCATTAACCATTTGTTTTACATTTCCAGACACAGATGGCTGGAGGTCAAAGCAACCCAAATGGCTCTGAAGGCCGTGAATAGTCCAGTCCCGGACCAAACCGTGAAATCAGCCAGACTGCCTTCCTGCCTCCCCGTTGCAGGGTTTCTGCACATCAGACCCAGTGCTCTGAGCTCGAGCTGTGCCTATTTCTCTCCTTCTTCCCAGAACAGTACCGCAGCCACTCCCTTCTTCCCTGATAACTGTCAAGCTTACATTTTTGTAGTCCTTTTACATACGTCTCATTTGATCTTTACAATGCCTCTTATGGTTCATGCCTTATGGATGAGGACACTAGAAAGAGCCAGATTTTGTGATTCCCCCCAAAAACAGTACCATAAGTTTTTTTTTTAAATATAAGCTGTTATGTATAGCGAAATAGTTCCTATTTTAATCAGAATCTCTTTAAATGCCAATTAGTCTTCAGGGCTCCAAATGGTAGAATTTCAAGCCCTAGAAGCCCGGGAGAGGAGTGGCTGCAGGGCATGAACAGGGCTTACAGCAAAGACCTTCTGTACTTGTGGAAAGCCCTGTGCCTGCCATGTGGTTGATTCTGCTTGGAGAGAATCCTCCGGTGCAGGCCCAGCAATTGAACCCTAATCAAACCTAAGCAAACACACTCCGCCCTGGCAAGGCCACAAGCTCTTATGTCCCAAGCTCCTCTATCTTAGTGGATTCCAGACCTCTATAAGGGTAGATATAAAGCTACACAGAGGCTATTTTATTCCAGACAAAGTAAGGGCACAGGCTAGCAGCAACTTGTAGTCATGTAGAAAAGGTTTGGGTCTGAGGGCAGAAGAAGATGTGGGTTTAAGTCCAGCCCATGCCAATCAGGAGCAAGCCACTTCCTGAGCCTCAATTTTCTTTCCTTTTCTTTTTAATGTTTATTTATTTATTTTGAGAGAGAAAGAGAGAGAACTCTCGGCAAACAGGGGAGGGGCAGAGAGAGAGGGAGAAAGAGAGAATTCTAAGCAGGCTTCCGAGCCGTCAGCGTGGAGCCCAATTCAGGGCTCCATCTCACCAACCGTGAGTGAGGTCATGACCTGAGCTGAGATCAAGAGTCTGAGGCTTACCCAACTGAGCCACCCAGGCACCCCATGAGCCTTGATTTTCTTAACTAAAAAAATGGAAATGAAATCTCCTTGTCCTTCTCCACCGGTTTCAGAGAGATCAAATGACATGACTCATGGGCAAGTGCTTTGAAAGGATGAAAGTTGTCACCAACATGGAGCAAGGTGATGGTGATGATAAAGAATGTTGTGCCAGCGTATCATTTCCAGGAACATGGGTTGTTCTTTGATTTCCCCCCAGCTCCTAGTCAAGCCTGTTCACATCTGAGAAATCAGCAGCAAGAACATATGTCACCCCAACCCCCAGCCTGTGTTACTGGCAGAAAAATGGCAAAAGTGAAGTTCTGACCTGGGACACAAAGCTATTTAAAGAACTTGGAATGTAAACACAGGTGGATTGTGTGTTTGTTGCCCTGGGCAATGAGCTGTCAGTCTCACTTTCCCAAGCACTGAAGCCAATGGAATTTACAAGTCCACAGAAGCACTCTAAAATACTACTGCCATCCAAGTACTCATTATTAATCACATTATCACAGTATCTTTTGGACCCAGTGCGATTATGTGTGTACTTTATGCCCTAGTTAAAGTTTTTATGGGATTACTGAAGCTGAGATAACCAAACAAAACTGAGACCAACAAACCCTGCACTTGCTTAGGTGAAGAGGGAGGGAAGGAACGTCATTAATAATAAAGAATATTTATTGGGTGCATATAATGCACCAGGAGCTCTACTGGTATTCCCCTCCCAACAACCTGGTAGGTAGGCATGATGGTTATCCTCATTTTATATATAAGGAAGGTAAATCTTGGAGAAATTACACCTTCCATCATGAGCTTTCTTTAGGTGGCCTTAAATGAGCATTTGAAACCTGCAGTTTAGTTGACCCAGCAGGCTTCCTGCATTAGTTGACAAGAGCTCAGGACACTTCCTTATGACTGCTGCTTTGAAAATTAACTTCTCCACCCACTCTCCCAGATCTTCTTGCACTGCTCCTTCAACAGAAACCAGGATCCTGACCCCCCAGTCCAGTGGGACTCACAGCAAGTGTACAGCCAGCACCTGCTGATGGACAACATCTAGCAATGTGACAGGACCAACAACAGCCACTGCCTGACAACAGCCATACCACTGCCATAGCCATATGTCAGGCACTAGGTCTACATTGTTGTTAGTTGCTACAACAAGCACATGAGGAAGATATTATCAATTTCTTTTTTCTTTAAATTAGAAACAGAGTTAGATGGATGGGGAAGAGAAAAAAGAAATAAAGAGTTAGAAAGGTTAGGTGACTTGTCCAAGGTCACAGGTCACAAGGCTCGCAAGTGGTGGAGCTGGGATTCCAACTGCCATAATCAAAGCCCATCATTGTCTGTTGTTCTCATTTTCTCATTCTGTTTCCCAATTAACTCTTCCTCTATTGTGCCTCCCCCAGCAATACAAATATTAAAGTACTGCTTTTATATCCAGAGAAGATATTTATGAAGTAAAATCTTACAAGTAGCATCACCTTAACTATTAATGCTTAGAGTATATTTAGAGTCTAGGATTCCTCTGCTTTCTTCCTACTAGTCCTGATCCAAGTAGAGTTGGATTCAAATCACTGGGTCACACTCCTCTTCTAGATCTTATCTTTCTTTTCCCTCGGTCAGGTCAAGCTGCACTCCTGACAACTCTTTTTTTTTTAATTTTTTTTAATGTTTATTTTTGAGACAGAGTATGAGCAGGGAGGGGCAGAGAGGGAGAAATAGAATCTGAAGCAGTCTCCAGGCTCTGAGCTGTCAGCACAGAGCCCGACATGGGGCTCAAACCCATGAACGGTGAGATCATGACCTGAGTCGAAGTCAGACGCTCAATTGACTGAGCCACTCAGGTGCCCCCTGACAACTCTCTTGAATACACGACATAGTCTACCTGGTTCTAGCTTTTAGTCAACCAACTCTTTCATCTTCTCAAGATATTCTCAGCCTCTGGAACACACCAAGTTTCCCCTAGATAGTCAGTCCCTGGGGAAGAGTCACAGTGGATGAATTTATTTGACCTACTTCAAGAAATTAACAGGTTGGGTTCCATGTTAACAAACCCCAAATTTGTTCATTGCAACAATGCACCCACCTTAAAAAAAGTACAATTTCCAGTCTCTCTTAAGAGTGACCATTATGTCCCAATCACAACCAATGATAGATACAGGGAAAGTGCTGGGTAGATTTTCCAGGAAAGACCTTTACAAGAGGAAGGACACTTGACTGGCTTGTTCATTTTTCCTCTGCCTTCACACCTCAACTTCTTCAGGTTCAGAACACAACTTCATGTCCAGCACAAAAATGAAGGCTATGCCTTAGAGTAGACAATTAGAAGGAGCTCCTGATGGCACTGTGGAATCACCATATCAATCCTGAATTGAACTCCTAAGGAATTCCTTGTATATGATTTGTTTAAGTCACTGTTTCCAGGCTTTCTATTACTCTTAGACACATGAAATTACTGATATGGAAACCTAAACTCATGCAAGCACACAGATATTAGCGTAAGAGAACACATGCTCAAGATTACCAGAGGCTGGGGAGAAAGGAGAAAGTAAGAATGAGGAGGTAGGATGGTATAATTGTTACAGTCAAACAGAACTACATTCGAAGACCAGATTTGATGCTCCCTAGCATACTATGTAGCCTCAGACAACGAAACTCCCTGAATCTGTAAAATATACGACCTTATAAGATTTATAACCATCAAATTAGATTATGTTTATAAAATATGTGATAAGATACCTAGCACATAGATAAGTTTAGTAAACAATGGCTATTAAGTATTATTTTTGTCATCATTATCATTGCACTATATGGCTTCTTTTTTTTTTTTTTTTTTTCCAACGTTTATTTACTTTTGGGACAGAGAGAGACAGAGCATGAACGGGGGAGAGGCAGAGAGAGAGGGAGACACAGAATCGGAAACAGGCTCCAGGCTCCGAGCCATCAGCCCAGAGCCTGACGCGGGGCTTGAACTCCCGGACCGCGAGATCATGACCTGGCTGAAGTCGGATGCTTAACCGACTGCGCCACCCAGGCGCCCCTGCGCTATATGGCTTCTTAAAGACTTTAACATTTCTAGGAGATAAGGAAGGGAAGAAGAAAAATCTGGTGAATGGTCTTTGGGATCCTATTGATAGGAAGGGGTTGGGGCCAACCAATCATTCTTGTTGATTAGGTCAAAATCCAGTGGGAAGTTCAGATCCTAAAGCTGAAATGTCACATGCTGAGTGTACATGCACCCATCAACACTGGCCAATCAACACTGTCTCCAGAGAAAAATAGCACCTGACTCTTTCCCACTGGGTTGTATTATGAAAAGAATATAAATTTCAGAATCAGGTAAGCACTGATTTGAATTCTCATTAGGGTTGGTGATACAAGCATCTCTCTCCTTGGCTTCTTCATCAGTAAGATAAACATGCTACTAGTTACCTCCTAGGGCTATAGAGGGTGAAGTGTCTGGCAGAGGCTGGGCCTTGACACACAGTAAGTCTAAGTTTCCATCCTCTCCTTCAAACCTCCAAATAATATGCAAGTCTCATAGGTTCTTTCAAGCTGGTAATATAAGAAATGCTGCTAATGCTCATTAAATAGTACAGGAGGGGCGCCTGGGTGGCTCAGAGGTTAAAAGTCCTGCTCTTGATTTAGGCTCAGGTCATGATCTTGTGATTCATGGGTTCAAGCCCAATATGAGGCTCGGCACTGACAGCGCTGAGCCTGCTTGGGATTGTCTCTCTCCCTCTCTCTGACCCTCCTCCCCCCACCTCAAAAATAAATAAATAAACATTAAAAAGAAAAAAAAAAAAAAACAAGTACAGGAAACAGTGAGATTGTCCCCAGGCAGAGGGCCACACCCCTGAAGTCAATGCATTAGGGCACAATTCCCTCTCCATTCCAGCGAGGGAGGAAGGAAGAGGCAAGTGGTGGAGGCTGGGCGAATGGAAGCCACACAGTAAGGATCCTGGGGAAAGTACTCTATTTTATTCTTTTGTGTTTTGAAACCACAGGCCTAAGTGACTAAAGAACACTGAGACAAGACAGCCATTGCTAACAGCAGGATCAAGTTAGCATCAGAACACATTCCCTGCAGGAGTGATTCTCCAGACTGACTAGCAGTCATGTCTGTGCTCCTAGTTAGGAATAGCAGCACTGGAAAACACAACTTAAATGGATATATCATGGGGGGATAAAGGGGATTCAAAGAGCAGAAATAGAAGAAGGGCACTTGCCAGCAATTACCTAAAGTTATGTGCTGGCCAGGGGTGCCTGGGTGGCTTAGTTGGTTAAGTGTCCGACTTTGGCTCAGGTCATGATCTCGTGGTCCATGAATTCAAGCCCCGTGTCAGGCTCTGTGCTGACAGCTCAGAGCCTGAAACCTGCTTCTGATTCTGTTTCCCTCTCTCTCTGCCCCTCCCCCACTCATGCTCTGTCTCTCAAAAATAAATAAAAACATTAAAATTTTTTTTTAAAGTTATGTGCTGGCTATTGTTGTAAGAGTTTTACTTGTCCTAACTCTGACTCCTCAATAACAACAAGGTCACTGTTATCACCCATATTTCACAGAGGAGAAAAGTGAGAGCAGTGAAATTAAGTAACTTGCAGTGACAGGGCTTAGAATCAAACCCAGCATTCTTTCACCAGAGACAGTGTTTGCATCCTCCACAAGAAGACACGGGCTTGTCATCATCTAATACTTTTTTTTTTAATTTTTAATGTATATTTATTTTTGAAAGAGAGACAATGCAAGCAGGGGAGCGGCATAGAGAGGGGGACAGAGGACCCGAAGTGGGCTCTGCGCTAACAGCAACAAGCCTGATGTGGAGTTTGAACTCACAAACTTTGAGACCATGACCTTAGCCAAAGTCAGATGCTCAACCAACAGAGCCACCCAGGCGCCCCCATCCTACACCCCTTGAAAAGACTCATCCCTTGCAGTGAGGAGTGGGCAAACAGCTCTCAACTATAAAATAAATAAGGCTAGGGGATGCAACGTACATCATAGGGCATACAGTTAATAGTATGTCACAACTTTGTATGGTAACAGATGGTAGCTAGATTTATCACAGTGATCACTTTGCAATGTGTATAAATGTTGAATCACTACGTTGTACATCTGAAATTAATATAATATTGTGTGTATCAACTGCACTTCAATAAAAATAAATAAAAAACAATTTGTTCCTTGACATGTCATACAGGGAACGAGGAAAAGATTCTGATGTATTTTGGGATTCATAACTCCTTGTTTAAGGGTATTCCAGTATGAGAGGTAAGGATAAAGCATTAAGTATTCATATGTTTTTCTTCTAAAATGTTCAAGTTGCAGATATTCAAGACCAAGGATTATCAGGCAGGAAAAACCCATCCAGGTTGCCTGATCTGCTTTCCTTTCTTGTCATTAAGAGCAGTGAGAAAGGCACATCGGGTTGCCCAGAGTTCACCAAGGCAGAAAGGGGGTGAAGACGCTGGGAGCAGACCGCCAGGTTCCAATCCTGGTTTCTTCACTATTGCTGAGTCACCTGGGCAAGTCATTTCACCTGACCATACCTCAGTTTTTTTATCTGTTCACCGGGGCAACAACGGTATAAACTCCATTAGTTTGCTGTGAGGATTCAGTGGAAACAGTGACTACAAGAGGCAAGGTCAGTGCAGGGGTGAACCAAAAGAACGACGATGCTTATCGGATATCACGTGGACCCTGGGCCAGGCCATCCCACTGAGAAGTGGGGGCTTACATCAGCATATAGGGATGGCCTGAGTCTCCAGAATAGAGTTCTTCATTCAGAGATTTAAACAAACAAACAAACAAACAAACATACGAACAAAACACAGAGGGTGAGGCTTATTCTGTTGTTCTTTTAAATAAAAACACTAAAGAAAAAAACATTTAGCTACTAGGCAATGCTTTTATAAATGAAATTTAGAGAGAAACTTTCAATGGGACAAAAATAGTAAGACTTTTTAAAAACCAAATTGTTTTCAAGCACACTATTTTTAACACAATGAGATTCTACTTTGTAAAAAAGAATCAACTTAATGGTCTTTTTTTTTTTTAATTTTTTTTTTTCAACGTTTATTTATTTTTGGGACAGAGAGAGAGACAGAGCATGAATGGGGGAGGGCCAGAGAGAGAGGGAGACACAGAATGGGAAACAGGCTCCAGGCTCTGAGCCATCAGCCCAGAGCCTGACGCGGGGCTCGAACTCACGGACCGCAAGATCGTGACCTGGCTGAAGTCGGACGCTTAACCGACTGCGCCACCCAGGCGCCCCAACTCAATGGTCTTTTAAATCTGGAAATATTAAGGTATTTTCAGGGCTGAGGGTAAAATGGGTTCTTATTAATTCGCTGACATCTAATTCACTTATAAATAGGCCAGCTTTGACAGCAGCTATAATCCATGCACGTAAGTTTTAAAAATAAAAATAAGAATGCTGTACACACTTTTGTCATACTTTGCCTTTCAAAGTAGATTTGTTCCTATTTTCCGCTGGATAATGTGAGATGAGGTGCTTATTGTCACTGGAGTGTCAGAGGTCAAGGGCTACCACTGAACAGGAAGTAAACAATGAAAGATGAGTACAGAGGATGGGTTTTAGTGCTACTTGTAACCTCCAGAAGGTCATGTTAGCTCCCTGGGTTCCACAGTTTTTACCTGTGAATGAAATGGGCTGGTAAAATTCCTGCCAAGTCTAAAATTCTAAAACTACACGTACACTCGCACACACACACACACACACACACACACACACCAGATAATGTATTTTCAAATCCCTAATGCCCAACAACAATTATACACCTTGCAGACTGCACCTGCACTGAACTTACAATTATTTCCTAAATTATTATTTCCTTGAATGACAGGATGGCTACACATTTCATTTAGGGTGTTAAAGCATCAAAATGACATTTGCTAGGCTTCAGAAATGTTTGATGAGCTAGTACTTAACTCTTTTTTCATAAGAAAATTGTTAGATGTTTTTATACCCTTTCAGACCTATTAATATCACCTAATGCAGACCATTACATAAGAAAATTACCTGACTGAAGATAGAATGGCAAGACAACACAGGCAAATGCACAAAATTTCTGCTATTTCATAGGAGTTCTGTAAGATAAATATAATTTTTGAGATGCCAAAAAGCTCTGTTCCATGCTGTCTATGACCCTTGTTACGTGAATCCATTTGCGGGTACTAGAGGGACACAGATTCGGGAAGCACTAGGCAAATTCTGATTATTTTTACCAAAAAAGAAATAAGCTCTGGCTTAACACAAAATGCATTTTGTTTTAAAATTGTGAGCTGCAGGAAGAAAGGGATAAATCATACACACACAAAAGCGTTTAATACCTCAAAACTGCCAGAGCAGTTATACAATCTTACTAGCTATCTGCAGCATGAAAATTCAAATCAGACCTATTTGTGGCTCTAGGGTCAGTCTAGATAATATATTTATGAATTCTCAGATGCAAATGTATACTTCTACCTTTATACCTTTGTAGAAATTCTTACCCTTGTAGCCTCTGAGTTTTCTATTTTTAGACCTGGTATTCTATAATGGCTTGGTTTTGGGGCTTTGGTACTGTGTGGGAAGATGTTGAAAGTTCAGAACCTTTTGTAGGAGGGAGAAGTGAACAAAGGAGAGTAAGGGCAAAGAATTTGAAGTTCCCCAACTGCTGCTGAGTTCCACCAATATAGAAGCTAACACCCCCCCTATTTCAGGACAGGGGATCAGAGGCTTGAAACCCGCTCAGCTCTTTCCAGCTCCTGAAGCCTGGTTTAACAGAACTCTAGATATTCTTTTCTCTCCTCTATCATGCCTAAAAATAGTATGAAATCCACACTGAAAAGACACACAGTAGCTAATCCAATGCTTCATTGTTCATTTTCCCTATGGGCTTTTTTTAAGAACATGGAGAGAGGAAAAAAAAAAAAATAACTGACTGTAGTGTTAGGGCTGAAAATCAGACTCTAGCACCAAAAGGCGGCCAATTCAGCAAGAAGGACCCAAGGCCTTCCAGGCTACACAGCGTGTGGTAATAAAAGAGCAGAAATTCTGGAGCGAGGTTGGCCGGTGCAAAACTTGGTGTCACTGCTTAATAGTAACATGACCTTGATCAACTTCTACTACCTCTGAACCCCAATTTCCTCATTATAACAAAGACAATGCCTCCTATCTCATCAGATTTTTGCAAAAATTAAAGGTATAGTGATACATGATTCATATATTAACTGGGATAAAATGAGCACTTAATGAATGCCAGTTGTTACCAGATTTAATAGCAAAATAATTATTATTGTGTGTAGCTAAAATGACCAATTTGGAGAAATTACACTTTCAGATGCAAAGACATTATAAAGCTACAGTAATTAAAACAGCTTGATGTTAGTCTATGGATGGAAAAACGGAAAAATGGAATAGAACAGTGAGTTCAGATACAGACCTGTATATACAGACACTAGATTTATGAAAAAGGGGACACTGTAGTGGATTTTCAAAAGCTTTTGCTGGGCCAATTGTATATGCATCTGGAAAAAAAAAATTATGATTCCCTACCTCACACTATCTACAACAATCAACTCTAAGTGGATTACAGTTCTGAATGTGAAAGGAAAGACAATGAATCTTCTACATAATATAAAATACATTCATGACCTTAAGGTGACCAAAGTTTTCTTAAACTGGACCAAAAAATCACTAATCTGAATGAAAATGTTTGATTGGATTATATTAAAGCCAAGGACTTCTATTTATCAAAAGACATAGTAGGATGGCAACCACAGGAGAACATTTTCAACATTATCTGACAAAGACCTGGTATCCATGATATATAAATACCTGTGTAAGTCAGTATGAAAAAGACAGACATTGAGAAATGGACAAAATGTAAACAGGCACTCCATGCAATAGGGTATCTAAGTGGCCAATGAACATATGAAAAAGTGCTCAGCTTTTTCAGTCATCAGGAAAATGTAAATATAAATAAATAAACTTTCAAGCATCCACTAGAAGGGCTACAATGAAAAGGTAGAAAATACTAGGTGTGGATACAAATGTGGAACAAGAGGAATTCTCATAGAGTGTTGATGCAAGCGTAAAGTGGCTCAACCACTTTAAAAACCAGCTTAGTAATATTTAGCAGAGGTACAATTTCATACTCTATGACACAGCAATTCTCCCCAAACATATAATAGAAATGCATACATATGTGCCCCAAAAGAAATGTACATGAAATTTCAGAGCAGCACTATTTGCTATAGCCCTAAACTTGAAACAACCCAAATGTCCATCCAAGAGATTAGATAAATGATAGCTTATTCCTACAGCAGCATATTTACCACAAAGAAATGATTTTTTAAAAATTATACTATCCATAATAACATGAACAAAAACATAATGTTGAACATTACAAAAGAGAACATACTATATGATCCTGTTTATCTAAAGCTCAAAACAGGCAAAATTCACCTACGGTAGTGGAAACAGGTTATTTTTCCAGATAAAAATCGGGGGGGGGGGCAACCCAGAAGGGTCTCTGATGGTTGTATAATACTCTCTATCTTGATCTAGATAGAAATTAGCTAACTAGCTAGTTAGTTGGTAGTTGGAAAATTCATTGACCTGTGTTGTGCTTTTAGGATTTGAACACTTCTATGCATTTAAGTTACGCTCATAAAAAGTTAACTTTAAAAAATAGAATGTGAGCTTTCTAGGTGATCAAAAAGGGACAATAACATTTTAGATGATAAAACTACTGCAGATAACTTAGATGGGCTTCTCAAAAGTAGTGCTGTGTTTGCCCTACTCACCATCTCTGGAACCAGGGATTTGGCACTTTACCTAGCCAGGTTGACTAACTGGATAAAAAAGCATATAACCTGTCTGTTTAGGCATCCTAGTCCAACTACCTAAAGTGGTATTAGCTTCTGAAGTTGGTCAGGTACATCTCTCTACACCCAGACTTCAGTATAATGTCACCTGTTGGATAGGTAAGTATATGCTTGCTGTTTTGCAAATGAAGATCCTGACCTCAGTGAAGAGTACTGCAGGTGCCGAAAAGCTATCACAGGTTTGGCTGGTTCCTTCATTCACTCACTCATTCACAAATCTTCCTTCCTTGCTCGCTCCTTCCTTCCTTCCTTCCTTCCTTCCTTCCTTCCTTCCTCCCTCCCTCCCTCCCTCCCTCCCTCTCTTCCTTCCTTCTGTCCATCCATGTGTCCATGTCCACCTGTTATCCATCCATTCAACTAGCAAGGTGGTTAAGAACATAGTGCTAGAGCCCATCTGTCTAAGCTTGGATCCTGGCTCTGCCGCTCATTATCTATGTGACCTTGACCACATAAGCAAGGATAGATGAATAAAAGATGAGGCTGAAGGAGCAGGCAGGAAACAGATCATCTAATTCTTTGGAGACCTCATTGAAGACCTCAGCATAGGAGACTCAGAGTGATGAAGTAACGCCTTCCCTTCTCCTTTCTTACTCTATTTTTTCTCTTTTTGATGGAATTAAAATTCAGGTACTTTGAGGGTTGCTGTTATTCTGGAATCCACTTACTTGATATTTTAGTGCATTAAGGACAAGTGGTAAACCAGATAAGAACTTTAGAGCTAAAGTGGCTAGGAACGTCAGTTGTGGAGTTAGGACTAGGGCTAGAATTCTCCCTCTGCACCTTCACTGTGTATCTCAACCAAGCTCTTTAATGTCTTTGAGTCCTTTATTATGATGAAAATAACAGTACAAACATAGTTTGTAGAACTGGGTGAAGACATAGTGAGAGGATTCCCATAAAACACTTAGCACAGTGCCTGTCATATAATAAGCACTCAACAAATGTTAATCATAAAACCTCGTGCAGAATACAAATATGATGTGTAATTCTCCCCTCCAAATGTTGAATTGAATACAAGGGTTAGCTTGCGGTGAAATCTTATTTATTTTTAATTAAAAAAAATTTTTTTTGAGAGACAGAGAGAGAGAGGGGTGCGAGGAGAGGGAGGGGCAGAGAGAGGGAGACACAGAACCTGAAGCAGGCTCCAGGCTCCAAACCGTCAGCACAGAGTCCAACCCGGGGCCTGAACCCACGAACCATGAGATCATGACCTGAGCTGAATTCGGACGCTCAACTGACTGAGCCACCCAGGCGCCCCTCTTCTCTATTTTAAAATCTTATTTTAACTTGCCTTCGTGAAGGTACTCAGTTCCTGTGGAAAGTCATAGAGCAGCAGTACCACCCTCATCTTGAGAGACATTTAACAAAAAGAAAAAATGCCCAGAAATTCCATTAAATTAATATTTCTGATAAGAGCAAGCTAAGTGACCCCTGGAAGTTTGCTTATAATTAAAAAATCGTCTTGCTGATATGCTCTGCATGCACATTTCCTTTGTCCTCTGGCTGAAACAACTAAGGCATTCAGGAAAAGGGAACCTGGGTCCTTGACACCTTATCTCTTTATCTGTTGGCAAAATAATCATTTCTGGATCCATGTACAGGTCTAAGAAAGGGTTTTCTTCTTGGGCCAAAAAGGAAAAAAAAAGAGGAGAAAAAAAATGAATTCTCTGGGAAGGAGTATCAAGTTTGTGGTGTGTTAGTGATGCAAAAACTAAGGGCAAAGCATACTTACCTTGCTAAATATATTTTACCTACTTTTCTGGGGATGGTGTGGCTGCAGCATTGTGGGGGGTGGGTGGTGCAGTGGAGGGTTGGGAAATAGGAAAATTCTGGTTGAATGGTCAATAATCCAGGGCAGGGCAAAGAAGAACATATTCAAAAAGCAAATTTCTGCCTGCCTTTGTTAAAACTTCCTTTATAAGGAAAATTATTCTGAGAAGCGGCACATTAAGAGACTGTCATACAGCAAATTTAGCATGGATATAAATAATTACCTGTCCAACCATGTGAGATGGGCACTCAAAGGTTATGCTGGGATAGAGGCAGATTCAGGAGCAGCTAGGATGTGCCTCACTGAAAGTCCAGCAAGAAGCGGGCACGCCATTGCGTGACCACGGATTATACCTTGACCTGAGGCTCAGAGCCTTTGCCAGAGCCAGAGAGCTGGCAAAAGGGGCCGAAAATAAGCAATCCTGAATTCATTAAATGCGAAATTAAGGGAAGGGGACATGCCAGGGCTTGCTCCTCATCCCATTCTTTCTGCTCTCTGTTGCTCAGTAAATGACTCTCCTTAAGATCTCAGAGACCACCTGTAGCTCTTCACATAAAACCCACTTGCTTTAGCAAGTCATTCAGCACTTGTCAGCCTGACCCTACTTCCCCGCCTCTAACTTTTCTCTGGCCTCTGAAGGAAGCCTAAAATCAAGCACAGTTTCTACCTCTTTATCAAGTTAACCACCCCTGCTTGTATTTCTACGTGTTAAATTTTGGAGTTTTCTCTTCATGGAGCCCATGGAGTTGTCCTCCAAAGCCCATCCCTTTGCTAAGGGCACTTCACTCAAGCCTTGCCAGTCTGCCCCTTCCCTTGTGCCTCTACAGACCTTCAGTTTTCTCCACCTGGTTGGATTCCCCCTCCTGACTGCTGCAGAAACAGGAACCTCTAGTAATTTCTGCATTCCCACATGGCCAGCCTCCCACTAACACCTACCTGCACGTCCCCCCTCCTTGTGCCTCCAGTGACATGCTTTTCTTCCCTATGGTTTCCATTATGTCCCACTTCATGCACTGCTTAAAGAACAGGATGAGGGATGTCCCGACTTTTGTACAACACACATCTCAGCACTTGTGCTGTGATAAGGGCACTTGGACAGCTCCACTCAGGCTTCCCTCTCTGCTTTAAAACTGTCAGACCCACAAAAGGACCCAGTCCTCCTCCTTCTCTCCCCCAATTTTCTGAAACCCAAGCATAGGTGTTCTCTTAGGAGAACAATAAGGAACCATATAAAGAAGGCAAATTAATTACACAAATTCAACAGGGAAGAAAACCAAATCTGATGACATTCCTAAACTACAGAGATGTAACCTTCCTCTGCAGATCAACAGCCAGCACTGAGGCCCTGGCACTGAGGCCCTTGCCATTCCCATCCCGCCTCATTTACCACACAGCCATTCAGACCAGGAACACTAGGTCCAGTGCTTGTCTTGGGCCCTTCTGGGACTCTGTCACAAGGAACATAAGGCCTCAAGGATTGCATAACAGTGTTAACAATGCATTCACCCTGGGTGGTGGAATTAAGGGAGATACGGGGGATATTAAGGGAATAATCCACTGACAATCATGCTTTGCCAATGTGGGATCTGAGAAGATGGAGATTTGTATCAGTGAACAAAACCAGAGTTAAGTCCCTAATATTTTTGCCTGTATATAGTTCCATTCAGTCCTCTTAAAAAAGAAAGCATGATAAAAAGCACATCTCTCTCTTGCCCAGGATTATGTGGGCAGGCCTGTGTGGAGGGACAGAGAACCCCTCAGTGTATGAACAGAACACCAGGCCCTAAGAAGCACATCCTCAAGCACTGTGCTAATAATTTAGGAAAAGCTCAAACTTCACACAGGCACTTGACTGAGATTTACCAAAAAAGAGGAAACAAAAGGAAAAAGCATTAAATACCAAACCAGAAACAGCTGGCTGGAAAACTTGAAAAGGACATAATCTGAATAACAAGACACCTGGGGAATCTGCTTCAGCAAATCAGAAGGTGAGCAGCCTAGAACAGGGTGTTACTTACTTGAGAATACTGCAGTGAGCATGTGCCAAGAGCTGTTGTAAGCTCCTGGCAAGTATTTGCTCATTTAATTATCTTAACAATTCCAGGAGGTTGGTGCAGCTACTATCATCCCCACTGTACAGATGAGAAAACTGAGGCCCAGACGAGTGACATGGCTTGGCTCACAGAGCTTACAGGAGGTACAGCCAGGGTTTAACAAGCGTTTGGGTCCAGAGTCCTTGTCCTGTCACTCACTGGGCAGCAATTACCCTCCAATGGAAGATTTTTAAAGCAGAAAGTGAATACTTCCTAGAATTCCTCTTTACTGTGATTTAAAAATAAATTTGATTCCATTTCCTTCTTCTCAGACCCGCCATTTTAATGAAGACTTGCTATTGCTAACTAAGATAATTTTTGGATATGCGATTCTTACAGTTGATAAGATGGTATTCCTTTTGCCAATTTATCTATAGCAGACATGTATTCCCATTGAAATGTTACTCTTTAGTGCTGGGGGGAAATCAACAATTTGTAGACTCTTAATTTCATGGGCATCGATTTGCTCATTGGCTTAATAGATCCTTATCCTGATAAAGAAGATACAAAATTTATCTTTTTTAATGAAAGGCTGATATCCTGAAAGATTAAGAAATAAAGCTAGCCAGACCAATCTTTTTTTGTCATCAAACAATTATATAGTGCTTCATATATACCAGCCACCATTCTCAGTGCTTTAAAATTATAAAATGATTTAATTATATGAAAATTAAGTGTGAGCAAGGTTCAATTTTCATCTCTATTTCACAGGTGAGAAAACCAATGCACCGAGAGGCTAAGTGACTTTGTCTGAGTCACACAGCCAGAATGTGCTTGCAGGAGGCAATCAGCCTACAGAAGCTATGCTCTGAACCAAATATATGCATAACCAGTGTACTCACTCAGAGGTCTCCTTGCCCCGGTAGCTTTTTACCGACGTAGTTGCTGCTGCTGCGGTCCTAACCATTACACGGTTATATAAGAATTTACATAATAAATTCTTATTCACAATCTAAGGCCGCTGGGCCCCTTTGACCCTGACGGATCACACACAGATCCATGACTACCCCAGGTATATCAGATCTTAGAATCTCTCTCAATCGGGGTGCCTGGGTGGCTCAGTCGGTTAAGCGGCTGACTTCGGCTCAGGTCATGATCCCGCTGTCCAAGAGTTCGAGCCCCGCATCGGGCTCTGTGCTGACAGCTCTGAGCCTGGAGCCTGCTACAGATTCTGTGTCTCCCTCTCTCTCTCTGACCCTCCCCCGTTCATGCTCTGTCTCTCTCTGTCTCAAAAATAAATAAACATTAAAAAAAAAATTAAAAAAAAAAAGAATCTCTCATCAATAAAGAGCCAAATTATATCAAATCTACTCATTTAAAAAATCCCACCCACTCTGACTTTTTTCAAAAAAAGATTATGTTAGGATTGAATCTCTTTATTTCACAGAAACAAACTCATAAGCAAACAAACAAACAAACAAAAAACCAGCTGTCAGTGTCTTGGTGGTATCTTGAAACATAAATTTGAGTAGCATGTGGCACATTCACTAGGAATGCTCCCAGAATGCTCCCAGTTTCGCAGTTGATAAAAACTATTTTACTATTAAAAAGAGACTGTTGGGGCGCCTGGGTGGCGCAGTCGGTTAAGCGTCCGACTTCAGCCAGGTCACGATCTCGCGGTCGGTGAGTTCGAGCCCCGCGTCAGGCTCTGGGCTGATGGCTCAGAGCCTGGAGGCTGTTTCCGATTCTGTGTCTCCCTCTCTCTCTGCCCCTCCCCCGTTCATGCTCTGTCTCTCTCTGTCCCAAAAATAAATAAACGTTGAAAAAAAAAATTAAAAAAAAAAATAAAAAAATAAAAAGAGACTGTTAAAAACTGAGAACAAACTGAGGGTTGATGGGGGGTGGGAGGGAGGGGAGGGTGGGTGATGGGTATTGAGGAGGGCACCTTTTGGGATGAGCACTGGGTGTTGTATGGAAACCAATTTGTCAATAAATTTCATATATATATAAAAAAATAAATAAATAAAATGCGTTGTATAGAAAAAAAAAAGCACTAATAGAATTAGGTTGAAGCTCTTGTTACTGCTTTAATGAGACTATTTTTTTCATCCTACACAGCATTGTGGACTAATTGGTATTCCAGTGAATTGAACATTGTTTGATTTTTTTTTATTTTTTTTAAGTTTATTTATTTATTTTGAGAGAGAAAGTGCACACAAGTAGGGAAGGGGCAGAGAAAGAGGGGGAGAGAATCCTGCACTGTCAGTGCAGAGCCCGATGTGGGACTTGAACTCCTAAAACACAAGATCATGACCTGAGCTGAAACCAAGAGTCGGACGCCTAACCGACTGAGCCATCCAGGTGTCCCAACATTAGTTTCTTGTTCCTGGACCAATGGGATGGATGCATGCATAGATTCTACCTTAGGAATGTGTGTTTCCGAAGAATTCAGTCCTAAACTGATGGGTGATGATACATTTTAACCCTTCATTAATTATCTAAGTTCTTCTTATACTGAATATCTGCTACTCCCCCTCCTCCTACCCTGCCTTGCTGATATAAAATGATAATTAACCCCTGCAATATATACAATATGGTCTTTGCATATTTTTGGATGATTGTTATGCAATTGCAGACTTTGCTCCAGTTGAATTCGCCTTAAAACAAATTCAGTAAGAGTTATTTTGGCCTCCAGCTTCTTGGCCATCATCTTTCTCAATCTTTCTCTTTCTTTTTAAACCCTCACCAAAAAGAGGTCATTTTAGATAAGGACACATCTTAATGAAAAACCCAAATAAGGATAAGACTAAAATTAAGGTGCTTTTCACCCCAGTAGGAAGATTCTGATGGAAATTCTCAGACCTTCCTTCTACATGATATAACAGTTAATGCTCTCAGGCACTTTAATTCTCATTTTTTGTAGACAGCTATTTCATTTTAATTTTTGGTCATTCAATTTTGTTCTTCAGAGTTTGAAAGCATTCTCTCCTTCTCCCCTGGTAAATGTACTCAGGAACTTCCATTTTATAAAAATTTTCCAATTCTCTAAAAACAGAGACCATTTCTGTTATTAGGGCTATTCTCTTACACATACAAATGACCAGGACACCACATATGGTCACTGGAACGTACCATAAGATACCCAATATGACACCATATTTCCTACTAAGAAAGACATTATATCTAGTGTGTATACATGCAAGTGGATTCCTCATGAATGCCTTCAAAATTATCCAACAGCCATCAAGACTTTAGAGGGAAAAACAGAATGACAACAGTTCACTAACACTACTTATATGCTCTTCCCAATCTCACTGTACTCTCTTGTCTCCTTCATAGTCTTGTTCTTTGTTTTCGGGTTTCCTTTCTACCCAAGGTTCTGTTCTCATCTTTCTCTTCTCCTCTCTCTTCACTCTTGCCCTAGGAAAAGTCATCTAGTCTTGCAACTTCCATGCTCACAGCTGCCAAATCTCCATTTCAAGCTCAGGTAGTCCCCCAGAGCTCTGGACAACCAGCTCCTTGCTGGACATGGTCTACCTGGATGTCCCTTAGTCACCTCAAACTCAAAATGACCCAAACTGAACTCATTATCCAGACTTACTGGGTTTCCCACCTCAGGTATGAATCTACTTGGCTATCCAGGTCAGCCTTGGCTTCTCTCTCACTCCCCTTCATATCCTAAACATATTTCCTCCTTTCCTTTCCCTGCCACTTCTCTTGGCTCAGGTGCTCATCGCTGCTCTCCTAGGTTAGGACAAAAGGCTTCAAAATGGTCTCCCACCGTCAAGATGCATCCATTTTCCTCACTGGCCTTCATAAGGAGGTTGTTCAAATCTAACTACAGCCACGGCAAGACACAGATATAGCAACAACAAGAGTTTAGTTTTATCAGTGCTTTTCATAGTGAAAATAATTAAGCCATTCTGCTTAAAATCTCTCAGATAAAGTCCAAAATCCTTAATAAATGTGGACCCTGCCTAGCTCTGAATCAGCCAATTTCAGAGCAAGCTTTTAAAAATAAAACTTCCAGAATGCATTTATGAGGAGAGGGAGAAAACAATCTCAAAATTTTGAGAACGAAATAAAATGACGAAAAAGCTCAAATACACCATTTGCAAGACTTCCAGACTTGAGCATATGATTTAATGTAGGACTTCAACATCCTTCCTCAGCTCATTCCCCTTCTTAGTGGTAAGTCCTGTAGGTCTTTAAGACCCAATGCAGTTGTTAGCTCCTCTATGGAATGCTTTTATTACTATTACCTACTGGCTGACACTTCTAAGGGTCTCCATCTCACCCTCTGCCAAGTTCCCAATTCTGTGTGCTTTTGTGTCTCCCCATAGGAATCCTAAGAATCTGGAGACTCAGGACCCTGCCTTCTCTGTCTTTGTATCCTCAGTACTTCCGTCTTCAAAAACATGCTTGTGGAATGCATGGTTCATTGTAAAGTGGTTCTTGTCTGATGGCACGAAGTTGCTGAAGTCACAACATTCAAAAATTCTTCATCTCCTTACACTGAAGTTTTGCACTGCAATCTATTCTTGCCAGTGGCTGCTAACCACTAAACATGCATCCCCACTGACAAAACAAAACATGACCACAGGAGCAGGTTCTGTGGAGACCGTGCCCACACATTTCAGTGGCTGTGCTAAAATAAGCATGTAAGTGTGTAGGACTCATCATCAGATTGTACCAGGAAACGCGCCCTCCCAGATTTAAAAATATACTTGTTTGGCTTGATTCGGGCTGCTCCTCATTCCAGGCCTGCCTGAGTCACTGGAGAAACATCCTATTAGGGTGCACCCCCACTGATTGGCTTCCTTTGTATGTTCTCGATGAGTTAGGAGACATGACTCACAGTTCACTGTTATGACAAAAAGAACTTGCTCTCCCTTCCTTTTCATTACTGATGTTTTGTGGGCTGCCTTGGCACCTCTTAGAAACATCTAAGAGAGCCAGGGGCAGCTTGGGAATTGGCATTATTTATTTTTAACAAGCGACTCTGCTTGAAGTGCCTTTCATCAGAGCAGCAGATACTCTGACGACCTGGCATGTCTAAAGCTCCAACTACTCCCGAGAGGCCAGTAGCTGGCCAGCCTTGCTCTGCCCTGTCATCGATGGGGAGCAGGAACACTCAAAGGAGGTGCAGACACTGCACAACACCCTGCAGGTTTGGCTCCTGAAGCTGGTCTCCCAGAGCTGCTGTTGATAAACGGCTGGCTGGACATTCTTTCCTTGGTTATGATACTCGGATACTCAGCCAAGGACAGAGGCATTTTCCAGCTTCATCAGTGGTCAAGTAGTGAACATGAAGCAAAGTGAGAGGACCGTCAGATGGGTGCCATCTTCTTCATGTCACCTAGGGCACTCCAGAGCTGCCGCTGGAAGAATTTTTAGGCTCCACAATGGTGATACACAATAGAAGTTAATTCTTTTGTTGTCATTACAGAAAAAAATTTTGAGTGGCTGTTTGCAGAGGTGAATCAGGCACAGACTCTGCACAGAGGAGCAGCAGAATTAAGTACAGTGACTTAAATACCACCAAGGGAGAACATGCAAAGGGTTATGAAAAAATCCAGGGAAACGATGGGTTTATTTTCTTACAGAAATTGGCATTTGAATTGGACTTTAGGATGGGTAGAATCTAATTCATAGTTCTGAATGTGTTTTTCTTTCAGAACAATTTCCCAGTCAGGCTCATTTCAAATTCCACTTACATTCAGACTCCAAATTCCATAATCAACGTCTCTTGGAAGCCATTTAAATGCATGCATATAAGTCTGCCTGCAAAGATGCTTCTATGCACAGTTCTACCAGGAGTAGGTTTATGGTGGCCAATAAATGAAACAGAGCAGAGACTCACTAAGTCCAGATCGCTCTGCTTTCCAGGGGATCCTGGTGCAGTGAATTCTGCCTCGGCTTTAATAGAAAGCGATAAAAATACTGCCACCCACTTACCTCAGAGGCACACTGCAAAGATGGATAATGTTCACATCACTTAGGATTTTTTAGGAGAAAAGTGCTCTTATGAAAATAGAGCTTTGTTATCATGAATGTTGGGTGAAAATGAAGCAAACACAATGTCTAGAACATGTGTTTGGGAGGAAAAATACCAGACACTAGATTATAACTTTCAAACAGGTCAGCATGCCATAGCCAAGGCCCGGATGTCCGTTCCCAGAAGGTAGGGGTATGTTGAATCTATGAGGATATGAGGCAAATGCACTGTCTTTGATGATAGGGGTTTCTATCAGAATACAGAACATGAAACGGAATTGCAAAGCAATTTGTCCCATGATCAGGTATGAACATCCACATCCAAGATAATCAGAATTGATTCTCCAAAAGCCAAGAAAAGGACACACAGAGGACACTGAGAGAAAAACTATCCAATGCCGAAGGCAGCTGCAAAGGGCTAGGTGATCCAGAACATTCAGTGGTGCAGAATAAAGACAACAGAAGATAAAGAAAGGGTGTAAACAGTGAGTAAATCTCTGAATTAGACTGCAGCACTGTGCAAAAGAAAGAAATCAGACTTAAGTAGTGGTCCACTTTCCAACACGGAACAGACATATGTTTTCTGGGTGAATTACTTAATTTCTCACAACCTTGCGCAGCTGAGAAAATCAAAGAAGAAAATGTATAAAAAGTATCTTCAAAGATGTTCCGGTATCACATGTGGTAATTGAGCTGAGTTCTAGGAATTATTAAAAATCAGAAGAAAGTTCACAAAAAAGAGCCATGCATTTTGGCTGTGGAATTGTTCCCTCTTTTTCAAAATAGGTGCAAGACTGGGGTTGGAGGGAAGCTTCTGGAAAGGATCCAGTAACCTGGAAGTGATATAACCAGGGTTTGGACGTCTGTGAGAGAAATATTCAAATCAGATTTTTGATAAATTGAACGTGGATGAGAAGATGAAAGAAACAAGGATCACTTTGAGAGCCTGAGTTTGCAGAAATCATAGGAGAATAAAGTGGCCAGTGTAAATGGGAGGTGGGGTAGAGGAAAGAAGGCGGTAAAATGGGGAGGAGTGAGGACTTTGCTAGTGAGAAATACCAAGGAGGTTATTAGTGAACAAAAGGTAAGCTTCTAACAAAATAATAAAATGAGGAGTTGAAAGTTTATTGCTGGAATTTTCTACATCCACCAGTCAATCTCACGGCAAACAAAATGGCAATTCTCTTGTGTAAAGAGAGTAGCATATGCCATTTAATGTTTTAAGAAAAGAAAATCTGTGATGAAGAGGTTTCTCATGGGAATAGGTCTGATGCCAACAGTTCCTGTGCATTAAGTGGGGGAGTCACACATGTTTTACTATTATTTTCATTAACCTTAAAAGCTTTTGTTTTTATTCCAGTTGATATTTATGTTTACATTTTCCCTTTCCAATTAGGCCAAACACCTGATCAGCCACTCTTTCACTGGGTTCTGGCCAATTCTGTCCACTAACCCCTACAGCCAAGGAGACTGGAAAATAACTGGGCTACTACCTGGGAAGACAAAACCATCTCCCATGGTGAGGACTCAGCAGGCAGTGCCAAGAGCCGGGCCATGAAGGGCTTGAGCAGACTGGACGCAGGCCTGCAGCCTCTGGCAAAGGAATATGACAAAGACAAGCAAGGCCATCTTTGTTCTGGAGAAAATTCAGACAGAGGGAGAAGGAAGGAGGGGAAATGAGCTGAGGCAAAAAAACAATCTGTGACGGAACCCACAGAAATCGGTCACTGGCCCATCTCCCTCACCAACCCAAAACCAAGTTAGAGAAATCAGAAGTCAAGGTTGGGTTGCTCTCTAAGTGCATGAAAATAAATGTCAGTGGGGATAACATTTAAAATCTGGATCTGTAGATATTTCTCTTCTCTTCTCTTCTCTTCACTTCACTTCTCTTCACTTCTCTTCTCTTCACTTCTCTCTCTCTAACGCTATTATATTCCAAACTTCTGAGTGTTTTTCTTACAGAATATAAACCCTTATTAACCAGACAGGCCATTTTCAAAGGGCTTTTTGTTTTTGCTTCAAGACATCATCTCATCTTGACTGAATGATATCATAATGTTCACAGATACACTAATCTGTGGCTTCAGCATACAGTTAATTGGGCAGCTGACACCCTTAAGTGTTAAATATGGAATAAAAAGAACTGTAGAAATTATGGAAAAGTCAACCTATTTGAAAGACACTGATTAGAGACTGCAATCAAAAGTTTTCAGAGATGACAGCTCTGACTTAACAGACACAATGCTTGAGTGCACCCATCTGCTCTGTCCATCATCCACCAGATCCCCAAAAGATGTATCCCTTAACTGTCCTGCATGGCCCTGTGCTTTTCAATCAGGGAACCACACAGACACCTCAGTGGAAGCCAAAGGAAATGAGCATGAGGCTATGAGCGTGAGGCTATGAGGCTTGGCAACAATTGCTGGGGAACATCCAGCTTTACACGCACCCTTGCACTTCCCTTCCCATCAGTTCCAAAGTCTTCCTTGCTTATAACATTCTTGCCTTTTCTCCTGCCTGCTTGGCTCTAGTCTCATGGGACACAATGTGCCTCAGCCCCAGGTTCATCCTGCCCTTGGATGCTTTAGGTCTGTGACCTGCCTGTGCTGACTCATGTCCCCGGAACTCCTCCCAGGTGTGCCCTGGTTTCACAGGACAACTTCTCTTATGTTAGTACAAACCTTGTGGAACCAATGAATTAAGCCCATGACAGTAACCCAAAGGATGTTCACAATATTTTGGGATAGACTTTCCAGTCTCATCTTATTTCTTACCATCGAAGTTGTTACTTTTTCTAAATATTCTAAGCATCACCTACACCTTGAATTCTTAGCAACGGAGGCTGGACATGAAAAGATATGACAAGTTTTTTTCTTGCTTACATGTTTTCTTTCTTTTTTTTTAAATTTTTTTTTCCCAACGTTTATTTATTTTTGGGACAGAGAGAGACAGAGCATGAACGGGGGAGGGACAGAGAGAGAGGGAGACACAGAATCGGAAACAGGCTCCAGGCTCTGAGCCATCAGCCCAGAGCCCGACGCGGGGCTCGAACTCACGGACCGCGAGATCGTGACCTGGCTGAAGTCGGACGCTTAACCGACTGCGCCACCCAGGCGCCCCCATGTTTTCTTTCTAATATTACTTTCCCAAACTCAGGAAACTCTAATTTTCTTTTTTTTTTTAAAACATATTCAAAGGATTAGAAAAAGTTCTGTGTCATATTTAAAGAAACAAATCACTACTGCTATAAATAGATGTGACTTCATTTGTAAGAACACTCACATGGGCACACACAGGCTCACAACATGGGTGGCGTCACATATTTTCAGAGCGTAAGATGGAAGGTCATGACATGCCGCGGTCTGAGATAAAATGGTTTCTTTGATCTACTCTCTCTATATGATCGACATAATGATGGTTTAAGAGAAAATGTAGGCTCCAATCCAGGATAATTAAAAATGCAATGACTTAAAGTTTTCATTTTACTTAGGAAAGATGTTACATTATAACGCTGTCTAGCAGAGCTTCCTGTGATAATGGAAATGTGTATGTGTGTGTGTGTGTGTGTGTGTGTGTGTGTGTGTGTGTGTGGAATGTGGCTAGGATGCCTAAGGAAATGAATTTTTAAATTTTATTTATTTCTACTTAATTCAAATTTAAATAGCCACACATGGCTAGTAGCTAATATATTGGATGGTGAAATATTAGAAAGATGGATGTTCAGCCTAGACATCTACTATGAGACAAAACCATTCTCAGAGTGTAAAACTAAAGCTGAATAGAAAGAGTTTGAGATCATTTTACTCATGAGTACTCCCTTTGGCACAGGTTAAACAGGTGACTTTTTTCAAGACAAAAGTAGTTGTGATACTGAACAGAGTTTTTGCATGTTAGGTCTTAGAATCCATGACCAACAGAAGTGAATTCCCATGGGAAGACCTAGTATTAGTATGACGATAACATTTGACTGACACAAAAATAGCAGAAATATAAACACTAGAGCATCTGGCTGTTATGAGTATGTGCCTAATGTGATGTATAACACTCTAAGAGCAGCAAATCTCTCCTCCTCCCCAAGAAATGACTCCATTTATAGTGGGCCCTAGAACAAAAGAAGCCAGTATCAAACTTAAAGTAGTGAATGTTTCTCACATCATGTTACTGCCAGTTAGTGTATTTCTCTACCAGAGAAGGAGGGATGGGACATTATAAAGCCCACCCCATCAGCCAAAATATGGTGGGTGTAAGGAGTGCCTGTGTGGCTCAGTCGGTCTAGCATCTGACTCTTTGTTTCAGCTCAGGTCATAATCTCACAGTTTGTGGGATCAAGCCCCACATTAGGCTCTGTGCTGATGGTGCAGTCTTTTTGGGATTCTTCTTCCCTCTCTCTTTGTCCCTCTGCCTCTCACACTGGCTCTCTCCCAAAATAAATAAACATTTAAAAAGATATATATGGTGGGTGTGAGAAATAGGTGTTGTGCCTCCCTTATAGGTGTATCATCAAAATGCTATATAAGTCTGAAAGTTAATTGGGGATAGGAAGCTGGGGAGATGAAAGAAAAGTGTAGCATATATAATAGGTGATGTTAACATTCCTTATAGGAAAGGAATAAAGAAAAATAACACTCAGTTCCATCATTGCACCACCTTGGCTGTCCGTATAATGTCTTTAGGGAAAAGGGACAATGCAAAGATTGTTACCATTTGTCATTTTTTAAATATTTATTTATTTTTGAGAGGGGGAGGGAGAGAGAGAGAGAGCCCGTTTGCGAGCAGGGAAGGGGCAGAGAGAGGGAGGGAGACAGAGAATCCCAAGTAGGCTTGGCACTGTCAGTGCAAAGCCCAACATAGGGCTCGAACTCGTGAACCGTGGGATCGTCACACGCTCAACCAACTGAGCCACACAGGTGCCCCGCCATTTGTCATTTTATAGCCATGGAGCTTTATTTATAGTGGATGGGCTATAGGCACCTGAAATATATAAGGTATATATATATATAAAACAATGCTGTTCCAATGATAACTCAAGAGCTCACAGTTGATCAGCAAGGTAGGCAATGACCTTCCTGGTTGAATGTTCTATATAGATAGGTATATATATATTCCAATTTCTCCCAGAAATTCTCAGCCAGAGTGAGGGAGTTTGAAGCAGGATGGAGTCATTGTTTGAAAAGTACTACCAAGGAGACAAAAAGGATGAGTTTTTGACATAAGTTTAAAAGAAATGCAGCGAGCAAGAATGAAGTCACAACTCCTGAAATACTGGCCAAAGAAAGGGGAGTAAAAATGTGAGTATCAAGCTATGCACAGTGATGACCTTGCCCACAAGAGCACACAGGTCAATATGGCGGAGGAACCACCACGCAGGTGCACATCCTGAACTGAGCTGCTGTCCTTCGAGTTACCCAATGTGGTCCTAGGTGTTCTTCATTCTGTTTCTATCCTGATGAAATACTTGTGGCTAATTACACTTTTGAAAATAAAGACGTTCATGTTTTATGTTTCATCACGTAGGTACCTTCTTTCATGTGGTTTCAACAGCTCTGTTTTTCTCAGGAGAATTATGCGTTCACAGGTGCTTTTAATTTTCACATTTTATTCTGCATTTCACTGTAAATGTATATGCAGAGCCAGATCTTTTTGTAAAACCTGGTTTGTTTAAGGCAGTGTTGTAGTAATTAATCAAAAGCTTCCCTGTTAACCCCATTTCTACTTCTTGGTACTGATTTTTCTCATTCACAGCCTGATCTCTCTCTTCCCTGGGTTAATCTGCAGGAGCATGTCACTCAAGCTGACCTACCCAGTTGCCACATTAGTGATGTCAGGTTTGGGTTATAGCTTAACATCTTTGGGCTCAGCAAGCTATAATAAAGATTCAGGTTATATGGGGAGAGGCCAGTGGAAATCTACCACAAGAGATCAGAAGTTCAATTCCACAATCTGAGACTTCTGCACTTCCCCTGGCACTCCACACCCGATCCACTGTAAATCTGGAGGGGCCACTTCTCACACGTCTCTAGCATCAGTAGGGCCACTGTTCTCTGTCCCCATGGTAAGGAAACCACTGTCGTCTCACCTCACCAGTCTCTTAACTAGTCTTCCTCAATTCCATTCATCCCCACTCCACCTGCTATAATGCATTCTCCACATGGCACTCAAAGTGAGGTTTTAAAACACATTACAACGTGTGATTTCCTGCTTCAAATAACATGCCTATTGCACAGAGAATGAAATCTACTTAGATGTCATTCTATGAAGCCCCAGGAGCTCTGCCCTCTGTCCACCTCTCCCACCTCATCTCCACTGCCCCTCCCTTGCCCCTACATCTAGACACTTTGACCTCCTGCTGTCCCAACACCCACGAATTTCATTTCCAACTATAAGGTCTTTACACTAGCTGTTTCCTTGGCCTGGAACATTCCTTAACTCTGCATGGCTGCTTTCCTTGTGACATTCAGGTCCCAGCTTAACAATGTGACCTCTTCACATTCATACCCAGTCTAAAGTAGCCTCTATCAGATCACCCCATTCAGTTCTGTGCACAGCATTTTGTAAGACAACATGACATTTTCTTCCTTGTGTAGGTTTTTATTTGCTGATTGCCTATCTCCACCCACTTGCAGTAAGCCTCATTCAAACAGGGACATTGTACATGCAGCCTACTGTTGTGTCCACAGTGCTGAGAACAGTGCAGATACCTAGAAAGAACTGTGTGTGTGTGTGTGTGTGTGTGTGTGTGTGTGCGCGTGTGTGTGGTGACCAAAAACTGCACCGGGGCAGGAATGGGTGGTCTGCCTCCCCTGGGCAAAGTCTCAGAGCCCCTCAGTCACTCCATTCCTGTCTCTCTTCAGACCACGACTAAAACAAAGACACAACCACAACAAACACAAGCAACAGACCAGTCTTCTCTCAGCTAATAGTCATAAAGGAAGTCTAGTTATGAGATAAACTGATGGATTTCCTGAATGTATTGACAAGACACTGCAGCCTTCCTCCCCTGTGTCCCTGAATTTTATTAAAGGCTGCCTGGCAGCTCTACTGACCACAGTTCTCAACCTTGGCTGCAGACAAGAATCACCTATGTTTAAAAAATACTGATGCCACAAAAAAACAGATAAACAGTCTCCAGGATGGGGTAGGGGGAGAGGTTGACTATAAGGGCACAGTGGAGTTTGGGGGGGTGTTACAAATAATCTATGTTTTGATTGTGGTATTGGCTGCATGACTGTGTGTGTGTGTGTGTGTGTGTCTCAAAATTCAAAGAACTATACACACAAAAAGGGTAAACTCCACTCTGTATAAATTGTATCTCAATATACCCATTTACAAAAAAACTGCTGAGGTCTGAGTCTACCCCAGATGCTCTAAATTAAACAATCAGAGCCTGAGCCAGAACATGATTTAAGCTCCCTAGTTATTCTAACATGCAGCCAGGGGACTGATGTGAGTTCTGTGTGTGTACAGAACTCGTGGCAATAGAACAGTCACATGAAGGAGAGGAAACCAGTGGGGAAGGGGCCAGGCCAAAGGCCAGATGTGCTGCCAGCTCCAGAGAAAGAATTCAGCGTTCTTGTTTTTTTTTTAATGTTTATTTATTTTTGAGAGAGAGAGAGAGTGAGAGAGAGAGACAGAAAGACAGACAGAGACAGAGACAGAGTGAGCAGGGGAGGGGCAGAGAGAGAGGGGACACAGAATCAGAAGCAGGCTCTAGGTTCCAGGCTATCAGCACAGAGCCCGAACTCATGAACCATAAGATCATGACTTAAGCCAAAGTCAGAGGCTTAACCGACTAAGCCACCCTGGCGCCCCAACAGGGTTCTCATTTTTTAGGTTTGTGAGATGTGTTCTTCTGTCACTTTATTACAGTGATGTTATCCCCATTGCCCAAAAAGGGGCTAGAAATAATGAGTAGTCTTTTTTATACGCATTGGACATGGGCAGAGGGGAGAAGCATGGGATGTTTGTATACATTTATAAGGGAAAAGTGCTACAACCAACTCATGTATTTTTTAAATAATTACAATAAACAGACATTTGCTTGTATTTTGTTTTGCTTTTGTTTTGTTTGTGATACAGCAAATAGCTATTTTGGAGCAGATGTGAAAATCCTCAGTGAGGCATGGACAGGAAAGAGCTCTGTCTCAGTGTCCTTACAACTTTTCTCTAACCTGCCTGATGGTGAGTGTGCTTACTAACAAACAAGGACAATGATTGTAATGGCCATTCCTGTCTCTCAGGTCGACGGGGGATGCTTGGAATAACCAGTGGGGTGGGGGTTGGGAGGGGTGGTACCGCCTCTCAGGTGAAATAGTAAGTCTCAAGTAGTGAGTTGTTTGATTACTTCTAGCTTTTAAAAGATGATTTATAGTTCATCTGTATACTCCACAGAAAGTTCTAGAAAAGTTCCTGTGAGATAAGCAGAGCCTAGATTTAGACATTGAGTTTCACTATCCACATCCTTGAACACTTATACATTCTTATTATCATGATCATAGGTGCTTTTACTCATCATGATGCTGAATTCAAAAGCTTCTAAAATCGTTAAAAGAACAACACTTTCATCCACACTATCTTCTGGGTCTCCTGACTGAGATTTATTCTAGGATTTTAAGTAACCTTCAGCTGTTTATGAGTAGTGGACTCATTTTGAAAGCTTCAAAACATTCTATGGTACAAAAGGTGTTAGAAATGTGTGTAAAAAATAAATAAGTATGAATTAGAGAAGTAATGCGAGAAGTGATGTTCATGAACATGGTTGACACTCTGTAATTTACTGAGGCTGTTCCAGGCTATTTTTAAATGCCCATAATAGGTTTTGCCTATGTTTTGCTCAGATAAAGTGGTTATACAGCTGAGCTCTGGAATGGAGGTAATGTTACTCGCTCATTATGAGGCTCTGAATGCTTTACAAGGATGATCAATAAGAGACCCTTAGAACCTAGGACTACATTCTGGACTTACTAGAGTATAACTCAATGACAGAATATAAAATGGTGTCTGGGGTAGGTTCGTGAAAGAATATTAAGTCAAAACCAAGGAAATATGAAGAAAGTATGCACTTTAGTTAATAGTACTATTATTCATGGTAACAAATGTATCATACTAAGATAAGAGCAAAATCTGGGAGCAGAGTATATGGAAACTCCTTGTACTATCTTTTCATTTTTCTGTAAATTTAACACTGTACTAAAAGATACAGTTTGTTAAAAAAAAAAAACAAAAAAAAACAGTGGTACAAGAAGCTAAGATTTTGCATTCTCTACTTATTGCCCCAAACTTCTGACATATCATCATTACAAAAAAAACCTTCTCTATTTTGATAAGATGGTACATATTTTTTTCAAATCATAATAGTTCAAAAGCTTTTTTTAAATGCTTTTTTCCCTTCACTGACTGCTTTTGCTCTACAGCAATTTCCCTGTCCTTTATTCTCTATTAAATCTTAAAAATACCTCTTATTTGAACTTGGGAGGAGGAAGTTATTTATATATTTATGCATTGCCTCATTCCACAAAGGAATTAAGAGAAAAGGAAAATAGTTCAATAAAGTCTTGCTTATCCTAAATTCCCTAAGATAGTCTAAAATTACAGAAGTCTATATTTCCATGATAAAGAGTATATTTTATGCAATACTTCAGAGTTAACAAAGGATATCCCCACACATTATCACACATTAGGTAGCTACTGTGAGGTTTAGAATTATCTTATTTTGAGATGAAGAAAACTGAGGCTTTGAGAGGTGAAATAAAACCTTTCAACCCACGTAAAGCTGTCTGCTCCCTGCAGGCCTCATGACCTCTCCTCCACCCTGCTGGCCCTGGAGCCACATTGTTACACTAGAGGCAGCCTTCTGTGGATAAGGCCTGCAGAAACATCTTGCCAAACTCTAAATCAATCCTCAATTTATACTCATGGTGTCCACCTATGCCTACATACCACTTCCCTGCTTCCTGAACATAAGTAAGCTGAGAGCCAGCTGATCTTTCACTGTCACCTAAAACATATATTTTACCTGTCTCCTTTTTAAATTATAGACTATGTACAACTGCCCAGCAATTATACACAATTTCAACAGACTAACTCAAGGTCAGCCTTTGAAAGGGAGAAAAATGTTTTCTATACATATATAGTAGTATTTGTTAGAAGTCAGAACTATCTCAGATGATTCTACCAGAAACATCAAGCCTTCTTTATATTTTTCACACAAGGAATCCCAAAGTATTAGCACTAACTAATGAGAGAATAAAGGGTCCCAGGCCTCTGACCAGCCACCTTCTTGTTGGAGAATGACAGCACTGTAAGCATCCCACTTGGGGCTGCCCTCCAGGCTTTAGATCGGCCGAGGAAAGAACCCTAGTGTGTCTGCTCTCATTAGAGCAGAAGTTTAGGTTTGATGTTTTGATAGTTTATAATCATTGATGAATCAAATGGGAGAATGAGAATGATGAAAACAAGACAAAACAAAAAATCAAAGCATGAGACAAATCAAAGACCAAGGCACATGTCTGCTAAAGTTAACCCTAACAATCTGAAACTCATGGAGAGATCAAGGTGAGAGCAACAATATGTACCTTGCATGAGATTTTGATAGATCGAGAAGGGAGATCTTTGAGAGATCAAGGGAATTTCTGGAGCAACATAACAGCTGATATAAATTTGCTTTCTGATTTTTTTAAAGGGAACCTGGGAACTCTCTAAACAATTCCAGTACAAGGCACAAAGGGGTTTTCAAGATCCTTTCAGTTTGTGGAAGAGATTGGGAAATGCTGGGGAGAGCTCACTGTTTGCTTATAATGAAACAGAAATTCTTCTTTTGTGTTTATAAGTCACAGATTCCCATATAAAGAAATTATGGCTTAGGAACAATCAAACATAACCCTTAAAAAAGAGTCTGCACAGTTCCTCTTCAGTAGTTGATGTTGGTATTTCTTTAACTTGCAAAGGAGAAAAAAAAAAAGCTTTGAGTCATATAAGTGAATAAATGTCTAGAAGGGCAGGGCTAGGGCTGGCTCACCCTTCTGTCCCCAGCCTCTAGCAATTTGTCTGCAAAACATGTATGTTGAATACAAATGACCTGGCATTGCATTTTATAGCCTAACTGAACAAAATAGCTTGTTACATACAGAAACAGCTCATTAATCAGGGTACCTGCGTGCTACAGAATTTCTTCTCTATACATATCCGACTTTTGGTAGCTTGTACGAGCTTTAAAACACCACCGAGAGAGCAGGGCTGATCACGAAAGCGGGTCTAAGCCTCAGTAATGAACAGGAACACCAGCCTGGCCCCAGTTAAGTGGGGCCCATTTGGGCCTGTGGTCACTTGAGGCATAACAGGGGATAAGGAGGAGAACAAATACCCAATGAGTAGATGCAGCCACCTCAGTGTCACTTGCTCCCTATGGGATCAATGAATGCATCAGCATTCAAGGATCTGTCTCAATAAGAAGATTCTGGCTGCATCACAGCTGCAAACTCTTCCCCCATGACTAGGTCATGGGGTCTATTCTAGTTAAGTGCCATATGCATAACCATACCTGCCACCATAAACATATCTGAATTCTGCTTAACTTGCAAATAAACATACCCTGTGATGAGTTTGAGGAACTTCCCCAAGTTAAAGCATACAAACTTTAATACTTGAATTTGAAGTTATCTGTTTGTCACTGTGTGCATTCGGCTGACACTACTGGGTAAGTGTCTCCAGGAAAGGAATAGTGATTTTTTTTTTAAAAAGGTATCTTAGGGGCGCCTGGGTGGCTCAGTCGGTTGGACGTCCAACTTTGGCTCAGGTCATGATCTCGAGGTCTGTGAGTTCGAGCCCCGCATCGGGCTCTGGGCTGACAGCTCAGAGCCTGGAGCCTGTTTCGGATTCTGTGTCTCCCTCTCTCTCTGACCCTCCCCCGTTCATGCTCTGTCTCTCTCTGTCTCAAAAATAAATAAATGTTAAAAAAAAATTTAAAAAAAAAAGGTATCTTAAAATAAGAGAAACTTGTTTTCTTTGATCAAACTAGAACTCACCGTGTTAAATATTTACTATGGCAGTTTACCTGAAAAATCATTATACTTTATCAAAAATTATGGCTTTCATCTTGGAGAACTAAATATTCACAACTTAAAATTTATGATAACAAGTTTTACTGATTAAGGCAAGGGTTTCTCAACCTCAGTACTACTGACTTTTGGGGTTACATAATTTTTTGTTGAGAAGGGGCTGTCCTCTGCATTGAGGGATTTTTTAGCAGCATCCCTGGCCTCTCTATTCCTATGATGCCAGCAGCACTCCCCACCAGTTGTGACAAACAAAAATGTTTCCTGACATTACCAAATATGCCCTGGGGTGCAAAACCAACTCTACCTGAAGCCACTGATTTAGTCATTAACATCTAGTGGAAAACCTACTTTATTATACATTATACACTCACAAAATACATTTCCTTAAATTATAAAAAATAATCTCTTTCTATTTGTAGAAGCTGATTTTAATTATTTTATAAGACAGCAAACGAAAAACATTTTTTCCTGTGTATTTGCACAATTATTATGACTATTCTGTTATCTGAAATGCTGAAAAAGATCCTTGTCTCTGTTTATTAGAGAGCAGAAGCTGTTGTCTTGGGATCAGCTCCCCATCCAGCTCACAAAACAAAGAAATAAGTAAAAGTACTTACATTTGAAAGTTGTGGTGGAAGGACTTAGCCTGAACACATGTTTAAAAATATTCCATGAGATAATCATCACAGCGATTCCTATCTAAGTTCTGTAATATATTCAAATTACTTTCAATGAGTTGTCTCTCTTTGGACTCATGTAGCCACTGTCTTCTGTAAGACAGAGCCTAAGCAGTAACCTATCTGGATAATTAAAGATAAATCAAAGACCAGTTGACCCAGAATATTGTGCATTCACTGAATGGGCTTGGGTTACATTTCGTGATGTGGGCATTTTTTTTTCCCTTTCACAGATGTGAAAATGGATGGAAAGGGCTATTCTAGTGATGTGATGTGGCCAGACAGACCCACTGGGAAAGCAAGCACTTGCTTGCTGTTCTCTTTTTTAGCCCTTTGATTTATTCATAACTTGGTACAATTTGTAATTATTTAATTTCTCTTTAACTTGTTTTTTCTTGATCTTCCCACCAGAATGTCCGCTTTTAAGACAGAGAACACCACATTTGCCTTGTTCAGGGATAAACAGTAAGAACTTACTGTTCTACTTTGGACAAAGCTGGCACTTATTACGTGTATATTGAGTGAACTGAAGAAATAAATACAGGATCTAAGTTGGGGGGATAGGGAGGTTTCCTGCAGCCTGAGAACTGCCAGTGTTGCTCTGGGACTCTCAGGGCCATCTCCCCACAAAGTCCCTGGTTCAGCTTTCCAGCAAGGATTCTCTTTTGCCTGCATCACCCTCCCATGAAAAAAGACCAGTCTGCTGCAGAAGGATTCAGTTGGTGGTCCTTTAATACTAACTAAGATACAGGACCTGTTCAATGCCTTTTCCTTTGTGCAACTCAGCTTTCTCATTGTAAAGGAAATCAGGTTGGGGGGTTGGGGGGGGGATGTTAAAGGTCCTGCTTTCCTTGAAGAGCTTACAGATTTTGTCTGATTTCTAATCACATACTTGTATAAGTGAATTAGCTGATTTTCCAGGTCAGCTCAGAGAAAGGGTGAATGAAGAAGGGCTTATTGAAGGAATAAAATGGACTCAATTTTCCTTAATATAGTTTTGGGGAAAGAAATATATCCTCAAATGGGATGGTTAAATTTTCTCTCATAAAGACTTCTTATAGGCTCTGAACTTTCACACTGAAGACCTACTTCTATTCACACTGTCAGTACCAGCAAACTCCCCCATGCCCGATGACTGGCATTGCTGAGGACTTTCTCTAAGTTAAGCATTCTGGGGGCTCCTGGGTGGCTCAGTCGGTTAAGCGTCCGACTTCAGCTCAGGTCACGATCTCGCGCTCCATGAGTTCGAGCCCCGCGTCGGGCTCTGGGCTGATGGCTCAGAGCCTGGAGCCTGCTTTCTGTGTCTCCCTCTCTCTCTGCCCCTCCCCCGTTCATGCTCTGTCTCTCTCTGTCTCAAAAATAAATAAACGTTAAAAAAAATTAAAAAAAAAATAAGTTAAGCATTCTGCAAGACGTTTTACATACATTATCCCAGTGATCCTCACAACAACTCCAGAAGGAGGTCTTCTTATCTTTACTTGAGAGATGAGGAAACTGAGGTGCAGGCTCATTAAATAACTCACCCAGGGCCACCCAACTATTTACCATAAAGTCATAGGGATCTGAACCCAAGCCTTCTTGTCCTCAGGGCCTATGCTGTTGGAGAATATCACTTTTTCACCCCTCAAAAAAAATGAACAGCTTTACTGAGATATAGTTTACATTACATAAAACTCACCTATTTAAGTGTGAAATTCAATGTGTTTTTGGCGCATTGAGTTGTGCAACCATCATTATATAATTTTAGAACACTTTCATCACCACCAAATGAAACCTCATACCTATTACAGTTACTTTACATTATCCTCTTATTTTTCCACCTTCTATCATTTTGACCACTGAAAAAGATCTTGTTTTCCTTATAAATTTTCAACTTAGAATTACATCAGACAGTCAACACTTGCCTCTCCAAGTTGGCTTTCTCCTAGGAGTATGTGTTTTATTCCTCTAGGACAACTGGATAAGCCAAGAGCTTTGTCAGCAGCCCTATTTGTCATATTCAATCATGGTATTCAAAGTAAGCCACCCTGTGAAGCCTCCCCTCAGGAGGAGATGGATCCATCATAGACTTTACTTAGTATGAAGATGTAAGACTTTCAGGGACAAATGATACTTAGGTGTTTGGCAAAAAGAAAAACTTAGTTTGGGGGCACCTGGGTGGTTCACTCAGTTAACCGTCCAACTCTTGATTTCAAATCAGGTCATGATCCCACAGTTCGTGAGATCGAGCCCTTGTCGGGCTCTCCGCTGACAGTGAGGAGCCTGCTTGGGATTCCCTTTCCCTCTCTCCCCATCCCTTCCTGGCTTGCTCTCTTTCTCTCTAAACAAACAAACAAACAAACATTTAAAAAGAACTTACTTTGTTAATTTTCTTTTTTAACACTGCTTAACAGAGCTTTGAGAAAAAGGTGGAAAAAACCCCAATAGTTATTGTGCCCCTACAATGACCCAAATGCCTTAGAGCAACTCTGTGAGGTAGCTGATATGACCTCTGTTTGATAGATGTAGAAGCCACGTTCAGAGGCTAACTTTAAGTGCTTTCATAACAGTCTCATCTGTGTTTCAGTGGAAGAAAGTCCAACATTTGTTGCTGATATTTAACCTGCTCCAACTGAGGTTAACTGCTGCTAGGGAGACAATTTAACCACAGGAGACAGCACATGTGGAGGGCCTACTTTACTCTGAGGGTTTCAGGCAGGTGCCCTGCCATCAACGTGGAATTTCCCACAGGAATTCTTTCTTGGACATGTTCAGCTTCCTTCCTCCTCTGGCTATTACGTAGCACTGGATCAAATACTGCTTTCTTTCTGAGTGGATATAAGTAGCACCAAAATGTCTGAAACAACTGTGGTGTTGAAAAATAAGGGGTGGAGGAGATGATGAGAAATGGGCCTTTCTATTTGTTTATCACATTGGGTGATATATGAGAATAAGGGCTTTTCAAGTGGACACTGGGACACCTTAGCTCTAGAGAATATTTTATTCAAGAAAAAAAAAAACTTTCAAAGAGAATTATTCAATAAATGGGCTGCCTCTTTAGTGGCTCTTCCCAATTTGTATAATTTTTCTAAAAATAATAAACTTGCCCTTGAATTTGACCAGCTACTAAAAGATTGGCCTAAATTATGAAAAAGTGTAGATTCTTTCACCCTCAAAGTTCTTTATATGAAATATTATTTAATCACAAAACCTCACTGGATGAATCTTGAGGATTAACTGTTTCATTTGTTGTATTTCCCAAACCATGTTTCTATTTCCCCCCTTAAAGGGGATCTTCTTCTCTTTCAACCAAAATCACAGGTATCATGGAAAGCATTTACTAACTGCATAACTGGGTATGCAATATTTTATAAATTATAAATAGTGAACTTTGAATGAATCCTTTCCTCAAGGAATTTTACCATTAAAATCTGGCTATATAATTTATGAACCTTAAGTGGTTTGGCTTCTGTGCAAGTTTTTATACAAGTTAATTATCATTAAATATAAGAGATTTTCAGGCTTTTCCTTCCATTATGCATCATATTCTTCTTTTCCATTAGTGTTTCCTTTTCCTCTTTTAAGTTTCGGTTTCCAAGATTCTTTCATTTGAGCTCAATCTTAGCTCCCTGGGTCTACAGGGAACAATGCTCCCATCAAGTTCTCTATGTCTGGTGAGACCCGACAGAAGGATAGAAGACTTTTCCATGCTATTCCAACAGTGTCCTCTCATCTGCAGAGCATGACTGTTCTGTAAAGCCCAAGTTTATCAGATCTCTGCTTCTATCGTCAAGATGTCCTGTCAGTGTGGTTCTTCTAGCTATCATGTGGTGACCTTTACTAAAAGTTTTTCATTTCCATGCAAAGCCATGGTAGTGTAAAGAACTGATATCTGCAGCTACCAGGAACAGTGCTTTATATGTATGAGAGAAACCAAATTGTAAGTTAAAAATTCCCATTTTTATGTCTAGTTCATCAGTGGCCTCATCATACCCTTAAGACTCTCTTCTTCAACCAGATACCCACCTTGTCTAATATTTGCCTTCATGTCTATGTCTAAGAATCATTATATATATATACACCATGAGTTTTCAAGTGATTGGAAACGTAAATGCTTAATAAGAGAGATATACGAAAGTCACGTTTCACCTACTGCAGCTCTTCCAAACTTCAAATTTCAAATCTCTTCCATAACTCATCTTTCTTGACAGGGGATTGGGGTCAAAGCAGGCTGGGTGTCAGATTTAAAAAAGGCAGGCAAAATGATAAAAAATCTTGATGTAAGGATGTAATCCAAATGGTATGGAGCCATAATATGAAGGCAAATCAATAGGCAAGAGTTGCGATCTGAATTGCAGCAGGGTAGAGATAAGTAAAACAAAAACCGAAACAAAAACAAAGCAATACAAAACACCAGCAAATCTTAGTCTGGGAGGAGGCCCAAAAGGCCCAAGCCTACATTTAGCACCAAGGAGAGTGGCAACCACAGGCCCTGAATATCAAGATTCCCTAAGGATGGCAATCTAGTCTCCTCCACAGAGAAAGCCTGGAACCAATATGTGGTTTAAGGAATGCTCAACAGATGTCTTGGAGTGGGGCGAGTATCAGGTAGAAATAATACATCTCTTTGTTTTTCTATCTTTGGAGGTACATTTGTTAGAATATTCTAAGAATTTGCATTTCCAGACGTGGGGGAAATCCATTTTTAGAAATTTCTTAATTAGTAACATCCATGAAAGATTGGCATGTAACTTTGGTTGGCTAGGAGCAGTGCCTCACAACGTTGTTGTAAAATTTCATGTGTTTAAAACAAACAAAAACCTGTTGTCTAGTTTCCTGAAACTTCCACACATGTTGGTCCTAGTCTACCCTCTAGAGTTGTATGCAGTACATCAAATACCTTTCCACTTGACAATCTTTGAAATACTTGAAGAAAGTTAATGTGTCTCTTCTTAGCTTTCTCGACTTGAGGCTAATCATACCCCATTTCTTCAATTGTTGCTTAAAGACATCATTACTTACTTCTCTATATATGCTCCTGGCTTGCCAAAGACCTCCTTAAAATATGTGTCCTAGAATGATTCCTAGTATTCCAGGCATGTCTGAGGAAAGTATATTTATCATGAGACTTTTAACTCCCTCCTTGGATCTGGAAACTCTATTTCTGTAAGTGTAGTCTGAGACTGCACTGGTTTTACTTAACAACCATTTGCCATGGAATTAGACTGACAGTGTCATCAACTGAAATGCTCAGGCCCTTTGCCCAGAGTTATTGATCAAAGTCACCTCACTTTTAAACTTGTGCAACTGATTTTTTTAAATGTAAGCGTAGAATTTTATAAAAGTTCCATTAATTTTGATATTTGTCCCAAGTTTTCAGCCTATTATGACATTTAAAAATCTTTAATTATGAAATGCTTCTCTTAATTTGAGTATTCTAAAAAGTCTGATGAGTATAATTTGCATGCCTTCATTCAGATTATAGATTCAAATCCTTAAAAAGATACAGCCAAGGATAGACTCTGTTTCCTCCAAGAAAATGATTCTAAGAAATTCTTAAAACATGCCCTCATGTTACAAACTAGATACACTATATTTAGGGCACCTCTAATTTATCATGTTAACATTTATGACAGAAAAGAAAGTGGTTTTTGGTGGAAATTAAATCTAGGGAACCCCAAACTTCTCAAAGTATTTATTACTTTATCTTCTAAAACCAAACACTACTCTTTTGAATAATCCATTTAAAATTTTTTATCAGTGATAATAGTTTTCAGAATCTACTTTTAAAGATTGTGAAAACGATACCATTCACCCTCAGTCCCTCAGCAGATACTGATTACCTGCCTGCCATGCAGATGTACAAGAATTGGCCTCTGTTTTCAAATATCTGTGAAGAATATGGAATTGGTTATAGGCACAAGAACTTCACTGTAATAAAGAAAGTGATTTGTGCTATAATAAAGTAATATATAAAGTTAAAGGGCTACTTTTACCTTGGGGATACTTATAACAGGCAAAATGTACTGATATTTTATTATATACTTTAAGGAAATCTTAAGAGATACTGCGAAAAGAAATACAATTTTAGCTTCCTGTATCATCTTAATTCAAATTAAATTTAAGAATTTCTGTTTACTCAGACTATGCTCATGTACCTGGGGGATCTGTATAACCTATACCTTATACAATCATAGGATTTCAAGATTCACAATAATTTTATCCAAGCCCTTGCAAATAGTATGCATGCCTATGATAATTCATAGGAACGCACCACTATGTAGCAATCTCCAGTTTCTGGCACCTCTCCCATCTTCATTGAAAACCTGCTAAAAAATTTTCAATTTCCATTGCTTGTAAATGTGAAACAGACAAGCTTCTTGGGTTCAAACATCTTTCCAACCATTCATGCACATATTAGCATATGTATTGCATTTCTTGTCCTAGCAATAATGCTACTGCTTACAAACAATAGAGCTGAGTATATTCCATCACCCAGGAAACAGATTTCTAAGAAGCTTATCATTTAGCTCCCCCACAATACCTGTGTCTCCCTGTCAGCCATGTCAAAAAACAGTTGCAACTCATCCCTCAATGTAAATACTGAACATCAAAATGAATATGAGAAAATGGTTTCCGTGGCCAGTGGACAAATACACAGAGATGATAACAAGAAACAAAGAGCTGAAATGTCTATAGAAAAAAACAAAAAAACAAAAAAAAAACCTTGTTCAAACTAGAAGCAGCAAAGCATACTACAAAGAAAATGGGCTTTAAAGATTTGGGTGAACTCCATTTCTATAACTTACTAGGTACGGAAATTGGGGCAAACAGAGTTCCCTCTCTGAACCTCAGCTTCTTCAAGTTTTGGCAATTGATACTATATCAGGAGCCAGACAAAGACCCCTAGGCCCATTATTAGATAAATTTAAGAATTTCAGGCTATATGTTTAAGCCTAGGATCAAGCTGTCAAGATACCTACCCTTCCCCTGCAGACTCACTGCCAAGATACTCTCCCAAGAACCAACAAAGCATGGTCACTATCTTCCAGGAACTTCCCCAACCAGCTTAAATATATCAGTGTTCAACCCGGTGTTAGCTCCAGCCCTTCAGTAGGTAGAATCTCTCATAGGTTCTGTCTCCTGAGTGAGAATTAGAAGCTGTCTGGGGAATGCACCTGCATACCACATCTATGTTAAGTTTTATTAGTCATGGCTCCTGCTGTGCCCACAACTGCACTACTGTATATGGCTGAGTGGTGCCGAATTCTAGGGGGCACCATAATTACTACTGGCCACATGAATGGCACACGTACAGATGGTCAGTACCCAGCAATATACTGTGGCTATCACAGAAGGTGCGCGTTTTCACGTTTCATTTCATGTAATTCATTAATATTTAGCATTGATCTTAGTTAGGAAACAGTCACAAAACATTTAACAAACATTGGTGCTTTGAGAAGTACAAGATATATGTAAAGACACAATCCTACCCAAAAAGAACTTATGATTTACAATAGCCTTGCCTCCCTCACTAAAATTTCAGGAAGTATTTTAATTTTAGTAAAATTTATGGAGTAATTCTTTCATTTTAGAGGAAAGATGATTTACAAATACAAGCTATGTTTATTGACTATAGATCCCCAGCCAGTTCTTTATGAGGTCAGTGTACCCAAGAGTAAAGATATGCAGAGATTAAAAAGCAACAACAGTTGTGGTTTCTTCTAAGTGACTCTCTTGATAGAAGCACTAGGTGGGGTCTGCTTTTCATGCATCCATTCATGAGATGACTAATTCTGACAGTGCTACACTTTCAGAATTCCTACTGCAACCACCTTGATCAGACCAAGCACAGTTCCCGTGAAAAAGCTTAAGCCCAACCATGGTCCACTGGACGGAATGTCAGTGCCTGTTAGAAAACAAAAAGGATATCCCTATCACAAATTTGGTCTATTTAATCTGGCAAGTTTTAAATATGAGAGGGATGACATGGAAAATGAAAGAAATATCCATTTGCCTCTGTTTCTTTCTAAGCAAGTAGATTTGATTACCCACCCTACTTGGGTTATAAGGCACCAAAGGTGGGACCCCACTAGACACTAAGAGGAAAGGTATTCTAGGACTAACAGATGGAATTGCCCACCATCAAAGTAGCTTCTTTTGACTCTGTGTGGGTGTGTCTGTGGTGGTGGAGAAGGTAGGAGGGGAAATGAAATGATACACTCAGGGCCAAGATGATGGAATCCAGTACGAAGGACAAGAGCTTAGAGCTAGAGTCCTGAGTTTCATTTATTACCTGGACCCTTTTAGCTGTGCAATCTTGTGCTGGTCACTGGACTTGTGAATAAATTCTCTCATCTCTAAAATGAGATTAAGATAGTCATGGGATGACTAAGTATTAAATAAGGTAATAGGCTTAAAAATTCTTAGAAAATATCTAACACATGGTAAGTACTCAAAAATATTAGTACTACATTTTCAGTTTATTAGATAAAATACAGCGAGAAGAGTAAGTAGGCTGATTGATAAATGATTGCTATATGGATTGAGGCAAATATGTAACAAGACAGACATGAATTACGGTAGTTTTGAGGGAAATTTTATTATTAATGGCAGGCTTTTAAATGTTTGTTTATTTTGAGAGAGAGGGAGGGGTAGAGAGAGGGAGGGAGAGAGAGGGGAAGGGGGTAAGAGGGGAGAGGAGGAGGAGGAGGAGGAGGAGGAGGAGGAGGAGGAGGAGGAAGAGGAGAGAGAGAATCCTAAGCAGCACAGAGCCAAATGTGGGGCTCAATCTCATGAACTGTGAGACTGTGACCTGAGCTGAAATCAAGAGTCCGATGCTTAACTGACTGAGCCACCCAGGTGCCCACCAATGGCAGTTTTCACATTACTTTATTCCTTTTATACATTCTTCAGTGGGTTTTGCATCCTGGCTCTGATTTACGGTTAAAATCAATGATATCATGGGACAGATCTATCACGCTTTTGAAAAAAAATTTTAACAACTATTTGTACAAATGTCTACATTTTTAGGATTAAAGAAAATAAAGGGTTAGAAAGATACTGACTCTTTTAGTGACTTTCACCTGGATTGCTCTTCATACAGTAGATGTCCTGCCATCTGTTATTCTAGACAGAAAATGGTAAAACCATTTGGACACAGAAGTCAAGCTCTCCCAAAGCGATGAGGTGCTCATGAAATTGTCTACAGAAGAGATTCTTTCATGACTTTTATTTCTTACAAGGCCTTCATCATTCCTCCTTTACAATGTCTCCAAAATATAGAAGCTCTAGCCAGCTCAGTAATACCCCCTCAGCCAGGAATATTTAGAGCATTATCAGAAGAGGAGAGGTTAGTTTAAGCTTTTGATGTACATGAGTGTATATGTGCACACACACACACACACACACACACACACACACATACACACACACATGCTCTCTCAAAGAGCTGAACATGTATCTATAAGGAAGGGCACATGTCTTCACATTTCTGAGCTTCATCTAAAGAGCTGAGTTTGGTGGGAAGTGGTTGCTGGCAGTTCTGCTAATTAATGTTCTCTATTTTGGGCCTTTACAGAATAGCAAACATTTTCTTTTAAATTTGGGAACTGGCATAATGTTATAAACTTCCCATTGTGTCAAGTAAAACCATTGAAAAAGTCCTCTACTGTTATCACCAACATTTAATAAAGAGCAAGACATTTTAAACCCTAAAGAAGTTGTCAGGGCACAAATACAGAAAAAAGATTAGTCCTTCTGTGCTATAAGACAGAGGGCAACTTTATACTAACATGCACAAACATACATTATAGCATATATCACTGGCTGCTGAACAGTGAAAATTCTGTTCAGAGTCCTCAGTCCAGAGTTCTTTGTACTCCTTTATGCTAAGATCAGATCCCTACTTGCTCTCACTTTCTTTGATTCTGTGGGGCTGGTTTCATGCAAACGTTAAATTCTTCAGGATATACCACTCAAGTCAAAGCAACAGAGTTATAAAAAAAATAATTTTTTTTAAATCTTCCATTCTTGTGGGAAAGATTTACCTCATTCATCACAGTTGCATTGTACATTTTAAAATTCACTTTAAAAACCTGAAAGGTGAGGAGCCATGTAGCAACTGTTCTCTCTCTTGCCCTTAAGGGCACTCCTACACTGCACCCCGCACTTTGCTGCCACACTGGCAAGGGTGGCCAGGCATCCATACTGCATCAGGGAAGAAAGCGAGGAAAAGGAATCTTACCAAGCTTTCATCAGACTAACCAGAGGAGGTGATGGTAAGTGATTCTGTGTTGCACACGGGTCAATAGACAACTCCCACAGGTTCAACGAGGACTAAACACCTTTCACTGGAGAATCTTTCAGAGAATCTCAGTACAGGGACCTCTAGAGTGGCTTCCCAAGACCAGGACAACCTCTAGGTATTGAGTACGGTATGAAGATACTTCTAGAAAACCAAGAGGCCCTAGATTCCACATGGATAATATCCACATCCAAAAATACTTGCTTGAAGGATTCCTCAAAGATTGCAAACTATTTGGAAAGTCTAGAGTTGGTGGTCTGAGTTCACCCATACTGAAAAAGGATTTCTGAAATCCATGGTAGGATCCTTCTTTCTGGGGGTCATGGGAGGGGCCAATGCCCCTCAGGCATAGTACCACTATCCATGAGGTATCCTGTTGGCTTGAGATTTCCCACCAGGGCCACCTGAGGCTCCTGAGGTTTCCTGTAGTTATAGTCTCAGATGAGAGCTGGATGCTAGACTCTTTTCCAGTGTCCAGCAAACCACCCTGAGACAGCTCCCTTACCTTATTAACACCCCTCTGTGCTCACATTTATGACTTTTCTTAATGAACTGAAGGGGGCTAATTCTGATTTGCCCGGAACAATTACCACATCAGTTAGGGGACTTTTACATACAGATGTTCTGTAAATCAGGGAGCCTGGCATGCCTCCATTCTTTACAGCATCTGTCATGAGTGTCAGGTTAAAATGATTTCAAAGCAGAAAAGTGAGCTTAGGGCCAGTGTATCAGCTCTCTGCATATGGAACACCATAAAAATTGGATAACTTAGCCTTGTTGAAAACCAATAGCATGTGTGTCAAACTTTTAGTATACAGTAGTAGAAAATGTTCTACAGCCTGTTAATTAGCTGTTATATTTTCCTCTTTCATTGTAAGGCAGAGGCCATTTCTGTGTTTCACTGCTTTCCAGCGTTGCCATCAATGGTATCTCACAGAGCCAAAAAATGATTCACTATTATGTTAATCATTAGGAATTATTTCTAACTGGCAAGGAGATTAAACCTTTAACACCCACTTAAGAAAATGTGGCTTTGAAGTCATATGAAGGAGGCCCTAGATAGCACAGCTTAATACTGAGCAGGATTCTTTTTTCTTTCTTTCTTTCTTTATTATCCTTTTCCTCTCTCAAATTTTCCCACACGAGACCTCACAGCACCAGAGCAATAATGATAACAATGCCTTTCATTTTCTCATTAGTTCCCAATGGCTCCAAATTACCAATCTGAGATGGAAATGGAGAAAAGGCAAATGGATGATGAATACATGACTTACCCAAGGGCAGGTACAGACTTAGACCTCACTGCCTGTTGGCATTTTAGTTTTGGCAATTATTACTTCTGGAAGTTTCTGTGATATCACAAGAAGAGGAAGGAAACAAGGACAACATGAACAAGAGAAAACATGTATTGAACACCTACTATGGATTAGGCCTTCTGTTAGGGGCTCTTATCTTTGATCTCCTTTGACCTTTACGTCAGTCCTATGAGTGGGAATCATGTCCCATGCTTCTAAAGGCCAGGATGGAAGGGTTAGTGTAGATATTTGTCCAAGGTCACAGATTCAGCAAGAAGCCAAGCGGGGGGGGAGGGGGGGCATTTAACCATCTAACTCAAATTCTGCTGCTAAAAAAGCAACAGAAGTATCTCTTAATGGGGCAAAGCTCCTTTCTCTGTGTCTAGTTAGAAATGGGCCTACAAAATTTTAGGACAATTGACCAAAATATAAAAACTTCAGTCAACAATTCTTTTGAGTTTTACTATTATGTAATATTAGATCACTGGCTTTACTTATAAAGTAAAAGTAAACTGAGTAAATCAATTAATGTGTCAAAATTTTGGATTAAAGCCCCAAGTCACCTGATTCCAGTCCAATGTGGTGATGGTCTGGGGCCTAAGGAAGCACAGAAAAGGAGAGGAGCACTCACACACAGAAGGTTTGTGATCTCAGAGGCTCCTCCAACAAAAACACAGATTTGCAAGTATACATCCGAATGACTATTTTGGTCATCAATAGGTTTTGATCTCCTAAATTTGTTTATTGTTTGTATTTTGGTTTGGGAAGGTAGATACCTGCCATAATATCAGGCTTCTTTTAGGATAAAATGTTTTACCTTCAGTCGTCACTGATTAACAGAACAGAAAACTGTGAAATATGTAGAATAATGGGGGTGGAAGGTCATTTTGCATGGAGATCAAGTAGGATAGGGTCTTAGGGATTAGAAAGAAAGAGAACTTAAATGGTGATAAAGGACAGTTGGTCTGCTACCTACAGTTTACTACGGGAGAGAGTTATAGACAGGTAGCCTATCTTCAAAGCACTAGATACAGCCAGAATTCATTGATCTCCTTTATGGAAAGGCATGTTCTAGAGAGAAAACTTGTTCCATTCTTACTATGAAATGGTGGAAGAAATGACTAGGGCTGCCCAGAATTCAGTACCACGGTGGTAGCACTTATTAGCCCAGATTTCTTCCTCCCCCCACCCCCCATTCCTCCATCTCTCCTTTCCTCTTTGTGTCCCTCCCTGCCTGCTTCCTTCCTTCCATCCTTCCCCCCTCCCTCCTTCCCTTCCCTTCCCTTCCCTTCCCTTCCCTTCCCTTCCCTTCCCTTCCCTTCCCTTCCCTCCTACTACAATACTTTCTTACTGGGATATACAAAACAGACACCAAGTTAGACTAAAGGAGAACAGAGTGGTAAGTCAGACAGTGCTCTCCAAGGAGGGCACATGTAAGCAGTCAATAAATGAATGGAGTAGTTTGGCAGTGGGCTAATTTGAGGAGGCTGCATTGTCTGCTGCATTTTACTATGAGCATGAATTATTTTATAAGAAATTAAAAAAAAGAAAGTATGTTAGAGTAAGTACAATGAAAGACATAAATACTCATGGGACTTTCTCTGTGACTCAAATATTGAAGATTAATTACCAACCTTAAAAGTTTCCACAGTCTAATGTATTTCAGTCAGGATTTTATTCTTTTAATCCCTAATATTCTGTGACTAATATCACCACAAGTGTTAGATTCATCATCTAACAAAAGGAACAATCACACTGAAAGACAACCCATGACTTTGGACAGAAATAAACCCTAGCCAGGTTATATTTCATTCTATGGAAAGTGCTCAGCATTCAACCTGCAGTGTCCTGGTTGACACAGCACATCCTGTAATTACCCCTAAAGGCCATTTGATTTGATAATATATTCACCACCATGTATAATTTACATAATGTTTTACAATTATCCATTAATATGCAAATGTTGGGCTAAAGATTATGTGGCCTCGAAATGCAATGCAAGTACTTCTCTGACAATCACACTCGATGTGCTTCGAGATATCTAACCCAAAAGGCCTTTCAATTTTACTGAAGAAATGATGCATGGCGGTCAAGATAAAATGTGAATGAACACAACTTACCACAGTACACAAAGCCATGTTAAGTTCAATAAGCAATTACTCTATTTGGGGCAATAGGCTGGGCACCAGGGGTATGAGGATAAACAACATTTTTCTCTCCCTCACTGTGAGGGCCTCCATGACATTAGAAAGCCTGTCAAAACTAGCACAAACTGAAGGTGGGAAGTTGAGTGTAGACACACACAACCTTTGAACATGGGACTACCATGAGAACAACCGGCCGGGTGAATATGATGACACACTAATCAGGTAAGTAATCAAGGAGGTCTGTGAAATTAACTCCTCCTTCTCCTTTGCTTAACAATAATCCATCTAAAAAGGAAAAGGACCTCAGAGTGGGGGAAAGGAAGATGTACCTATACCACTATAGCATCATTGTTGATGTGTTAAGTGTACTAAAGGAAGGAAATTCAGTTACTGTTCCCATAGCAACTGCAGCTCGCTTCCTGGACCTTGTAAATTAAGTCCCACTTGGAGCACAAGGAAACACTGCCCCTAAGCAAGGGAACTCACAGTTAGGTCGAGGTTTGCATTAACAAAGCAGCACAGTTTTCTCAAGATGAGGTCCACGGCAAACAACACTCATGTCAGTAACTCGCTACAGGAAGAGAAATGTTTCCTTCCACTGGCACCACCCCACCAGGTGATTGTATAGTGGGTGTGAGCCCTGGAATTCCAGAGGGATCAAAGAGAATAAACAGACACCTTTTCCCTACACACCAAGGCTTGGAATGTGATTTTATTTCATCCAGCCAGTAAGGACACTGTAACCTACTATTACTCATGAATGCCAATTCTCTTCAGGTTTCAGCGAAAGCTCAAGAGAGAAAAGGGGGCAGGGATCCGACACTTGTATCAAAGTTAAGGTTTCAAGTATCACGTGATTGTCAATCCAATTGATGATGTTCACACCTGGACAGAGCCTGATTGTACCCTTCCCTGATAAACACAATAAATTAGTATAGCAACTGACCCTCAAAACTGTCAATTAACATCAGCAATATTCAAATGTTATTCATTAAAAGATGTTAAATGATAAGTTATTTAATAATAAATATTCTAGAACCAGGATCACAGCCCTTCTTTCCATCACAACTTCTGCCTTTACCCTGGACTACTTAAGGTCCACACATATGGCTTTTGGCCTGCCTCATCTTCAGTAACTCTCACTCCCATTCCACGTTTGCGATTCCCTTCTACAACTATACCTGAACTGAAAATACTGAGGAAGAACGTGTGCTGTAACAACCAGTATCAATAAATTTCAATGCTCACGTAGCCTCCTTTCTTACCTCCCCAATTAGTTCAACTGCTATAGTTCTTCAACCTCCTCAAAACCTCAAGTCCAGCAGCCCCCTCCCACCTCCATACTCTCTTACTCCCATCCTGTGTCCACAGTGCATTACTACAATCATGCTCTATCTTCCAAAGTCCCTAAACTCCTCTGTCCTTCCCATCTCCTTTTCTATCCCTGCGTCATAAGCCTAACCACGGAGGAGCCCTACAGGCCACTTTCTCTGTGCCTACCCAGAATAGCTGAGGTGACTGAAGGTATAAGATCCCACTGATTGCCTCACTACACAGCCAGCCTCTCTAGAAAGCCTGGTCGCCCACAGGCCATGTCATTTTACATATTTCCTACTTTCCTTAAATGTTTCTTATTAGCTCCCCTCACTCTGAGGGGTTATGGATGTCTCCGCATTCTTCAGAGAGAAAACAAAGGCAATCAGCAGAGAACTTGTGTCAACTTCCTGCTACAGAATCTCCGTATTCTCCGGGAGGTACTAGAGAGTACAGAGGCCACGCACAAGGGCTGGGGCAGCAGACCGCTGAGTTCAAATCCTGGCTCCTTGATACAAATGCTCTTAGGTCTGGCAGACTACTTCACCTCTCTGTGCCTCAGACTCCTCATCTATGAAGACCTAACAATAATACCTGCCTCGGCGTGTGGCTGTTATAGGAGATAATCCAGGCAAAGCACGTGGAAAAGTGTCTGGCACACAACAGGCACTCGGAAATGTTAGCTTTGATAATTACTGCTGTTCTTAAAGTCTCAGTTTTCTCTTCTCTCGTCCTCTTTTCTTGGGTTCCATTAAAATGGAGGTCATATCCTTCCTGCTTTTAAAAGCCAATTTCTCCATAGAGAGTTGGATTCCATCTCCTTCTCCATCCTCAAAGACCAGGCCCCATCAGCATCTCCTCTCTCTCCTCTCTAGCAGATCCTGTCTATCTATATTCAGGTATCTCCAGAGGTATGCTGATAACTGTTTAACCACTAGCTCTTGGTGTTGAGAGGCTTATTTGTCTTTGTTAGTTTCTCTGATGTACGCAGTCCTATTGTGGCCAATTTTAAACTCACAATTGTTTAACAACCAGTTACCAAACTTGCTGAAAATTTAATAATTGGCTCCAGCACATCATTGACATATGCTGTAATTTCTCTCATCTTTAAACAAACAAAAACCCAAAGACCATCACAAACAAAAACAAAACAAATAACTTCCCAGGATTCACCGTCCCCTTCCTCCCCGCCCCCCCCCCTGCTATTGCCCTCTGGGTAGGCACCTAGAAGGAGCTGTTTCCCTCTGGGCTTCTCCAAGTCCAAATCTCTCCTCCACTCTATGCACACCCTTCTCTGCCTTCTAGCTCTGTGTCTCTATGGAAGCTGCTCTGGTTAAGATCTCTAATGTCCCCCACACACATCTTAGTCCACTTCTGACCTACTTCTTAGCAGTATCCTCTGGTGCTTCTGTGTTTCTGGTTCTGCCCTTCCCCTTCCAGCCTCCCCATCACATGGTCCTCTGCTCCCTCTATGAGGCTCCTAAATGAAGGTTTTCCACGGTGTTATAGCCTGGACTCCCGCTTGTCCTGCTTTAAATTCTCTCAGGACAATCTTAACTGGTACTGTGACTTTAACACCAACTCATATGGCAATGACTCCCAATTTATTATCTCTAGCACAGGCTTTTCCTCTGTGTTCTCTGACCTGATCATGTATCTGTTTTGACAGTGAAAACACAATAATCCTGGTAGACAGGGGGAACAAATCAAGAATAAGAATGCTGCCTGCCTCAAACAGCATTAGGCTACATGGGAAGAAGGAACAGTCAATCTTGTAAATCACTAAGGAAGAGTTGGAGCCAAAGCCATAGGGTACTGAGCTTTGTGGTTACCACTGGATGTGGCATGTCCATTAATATAAACATTTATGCTTAGGTGTGGGGCCCACCTCTTCTGAGTCTATGCAGCAATTTGAGGGCAGTGGCAAGAACTAGACAATATGGAATCTTCCTTGGCACAAAGTGGGTCTCCAGGAACAAATGCAGGTTCTCTGGCTGCAAACACCAGGGTGTTCTGTGGCATCCAGTACGCAGGTCTTCTGGGGTCATTCCCTGAGAATGCATTGTGGCTTCAAGTCAGTGGGCTTTTAAGTACCTCAAAGAGCCACTGATACAGAGAAAACTGGACTCAAGGGCTCATACCAGTTTTAGGGCAGAATAAAATTAATTTTAAAAATAAACTGGAGGAGGGGCACGCCTGGGTAGCTCTGTCAGTTGAGCGTCTGACTTCAGCTCAGGTCGTGATCTCACACTTCATGAGTTCGAGCCCCAGATTGGGCTTGCTGCTGTCAGCCTGTCATCATGGAGCCCGCTTTGTATCCTCTGTCCTTCTCTCTCTTTCCCCTCCCCGCTCACGCTCTCTCAAAAAATAAATAAAAACCCTTAAAAATAAAAAAAATAAAAAAAAACAACCTAGAGGGCAACATATTTGTGACTTGCTACTTGGAAATCCATTTGCATTACCCAGTTAAGAAGAACAAGTAAGCTGCAATAACCTATAAGATTTTCAACTGATTGAACAAAGATGCCAATAAAAAGGACTTGGGAATAAATTCTTTATCTGAGCAATTTTAGGGGCAGAAACAATTTTGCACAAGTAGTTATGAAGAAAACCTTGCTAGAATTTAAACAGGACCCAATAAAAACTGGGATCCCTGTATCCTATGGACACTCATTCACTGGGGCACCTGGGTGGCACAGTAGGTTAAGCATCTGACTTTAGCTCAGGTGATGATCTCATGGTTCGTGAGTTCAAGCCCTGCATTGAGCTCTGTGCTGACAGCTCAGAGCTTGGAGCCCACTTCGAATTCCATATCCCTCTCTCTCTGCCCCTCGCCTGCTCACACTCTATCTCTTTCTCTCAAAAATAAATTAACATTAAAAAAATAATAATAAATAAAAGAAGAAACCCATTCATTCATTTTTTAAACAAAAGTCTTAAATATATGGATGTTACCAATTACTGAGGGGCAACAGACAGCCCAGGCACTGACCTGCACATATGATGCTTCAGAAGGAAATATTTCGATCAAATGTTGCTAAAGTGCCCCATCAACTGAACAAAACATGAATAATCAATGTGAAAAAGACCATCCAGCCCACACAAGTGTGCAGGACATCTTAACACCTTAAAGAAAGTCTGCTGCATGCTGGGATACAAAATTTCTAAATACATGCACCAAAGGCTGGGAGAACCACAAAGTACATTAGCAATGGCTATTTGGGTGATATGTTTTTTTTTTTTTTTCATTTTCTAATTTTTCTTTTATGTATAGGAGCCTGTTTCACCACCAGGAAAAAAAAGGCATTTTTGTTTAAGAAAAAAATGTCAAAAAGGAGATAATTTCAGAAATGGCTTTAGATTGTTAAAATATTAAAACATCTTTGCTTCTAGGTTATCTCTATTAACTCAGGAATCAGAAAATTAAAAATCCAGAAATAGAAACTGTTAGTCTAGACCATCTTGAAAACTCACCTAAAATTTAAAAAGAAAAAGGCAGAATTTTCTTCCATTACTAACACTGTGAAGGTTAAAAAGTTTCCTGAAAATGAAGGTTACATGGCTGATAAATGTGTTCTTGAAAGCTCTCCTTGGATTGGATTCATTCACAAATCTCAAAAGGATGAGTTTGAAATATGAACTCTAGGCAGGTTATTCTCACTCGTAAATAAAATAGTTCAACCTCTGCCTGATGTTATGGGAGTACCAAATTTAGCATTACGGAGGTACCCAAAATATTTGCATTTGAATATTCAAGACAAAATATGAGGCTAAGAGAAGAGACCAAAAGGTAATAACAGACCACAGGTTGCAGTGGCACATACCATTGTACCAAAGAGAAGCTGAATGTGGGTCACCTATTCCACTCTGACACATATGAAAGTTCACAGGCCTCATCCATCCTCCAGGTGTATCCTAAATTAAAGCTGTGGAGACACAAGATGGGCTGTGTAGTTAGGTAGCTCCCAGCTGTAGAGGTGAAACTCTATCTCATTCCCTCTCAAGCATATAAAAGCTTGCTTTATCCATATCTTGCAAGTCTGTTCCTAAGGCTGATCTATCTAAAAGAAAAAAAAAATATGTTTCTAGATCCAAACCATTGGAGTTAGAAAGTTAAATCTCAATCAGACTGATAATGAAAAACCAAATTGCACTCCATCACTTCCGAGCCCCTTCACCTCGGAGACAGGATAGAAATCCAGAATGAGAGCTAACTAAAAGCGGAAGGTCTAAGAGCTGCAAGCATGAAATGAAGAAATTTCTTAGAAGAGAAATGCTCACACTGTGCCTTAGCACAGCAAAAAAATGTGAACTGCTAATAGGTGCTAAAATCTCTAATGTTTCACATCTCATAATGTTTCCCAAATTTATTTCATAACAAGCATTTTTAGGTCAATCTTTGGGAAATTATCTCAAATGGAACCCACTCCAATGTTACACCAAAAGTTAATGAGAAAATGGGTCTCAGACTTAGTAATCAACTTTGCTAGAATGTTCCTACTCATTCTGTTAAAAATTATGAATTGAAAGAATTCTGTAGTCTAATTATGGGTTATATTCTATTTTGCTCCGTTTCACCAGCATTAAGTTGAAATTTTCCTTATGTGAAGTTAGTCCGATTTCACCCTTTTTAACTTTGAGAACATGAGTTAATTTGTGTGCTCACTCTGCATATTTATATCTAAATCCGAGATTTGCTTGGAAATGTGAATTTTATCAGTTGTCAGAGGCAACTCAACATGGGCTGGTGCGATGGGGAAAAATCAAATTACATTCACACGGAACTTAAGCTGGCTCCCATCTGGCTAAACTTTAAGCTTAAAATAAATGCAATTTTCTTTTCTTCACCTCATCCGATTAGACATGGAAGCTATTCCTCCAGGGGGTGAGAAGATTGCAATCAAAGCAGGTAAGAGAGAGGACACTACAACCGTGCCATTTTCTATCCTCATTACCCCTACTTTTGTGGCAGTGACGGCAGAAGGGGCCATGCCGCTGAAGTCACACCGTTCTTTAGTGCTTCGAGAGCCTTCCATATCTTGTGGGAGAGCCATAAACAGACTTAAAGAGGATACGGTAGGCTGAGAAAAACTCTTTAAAGATGGTATCTTTTCTTTTTTTTTTTCATTTGTAGCAGAGGGTCAAGACCTCTTATTTATCAACTTGCTTAGTTCACTGAAAACCACATGCCTTGTTAACTTCTACTGACATCTGTGAACTTGTGGGCCTGTGTGTGTGTGTGTGTGTGTGTGTGTGTGTGTAATATTCAGAATGTGTATTTAAGTATCAAGCTTGGATAATATCTGTCAATCAGGAACAATGATTAGCAAATGAGGTAGGTTTACCCTCATGTTGTCATTTATGATCCCTTGCTTTCTTGAACAAGGAATTTGGCCATTATTGACTTCTAGTTAAAGATGATATGATGAATTTCAGAATGATGGACATCAGTTTTGCTTTGTTGTCAGGGAGGGGTTCTGGCCCATCCTGTGGAACTACCACACCTGGATTAAGCCAAGTATGGTAATCCAGTGGAAAAAAACAAAAACAAAACAAATGCAATATTTTCTCTACTGTGATATTCCTCTCTGTATGATTCACAAGGGGGTAGAGGGACACTTTCATCAAGGAATAGCTGTGTAAGACTAAAAGCTGAATATATAAGATTACTGGAGGTTTACGTTAGTAGAGTTAGATTTACCATCACTACTTCCTCCCCATTCTCTACTAGCTGAGAACTACTGATCAAAGATAAAACAAATTATCACGAAGAAGCGTTTTGGAGAGATGGAAATTGCCTATATCCTGATTGTGGTGGTGGTTAAATGACTACACATGTTTTTCAAAACTAAAGAAGTGTATATCTAAAAAGAGTGAACTTTACTATGCTAATTATATCTCAATAAACCTGCCTTAAATAAAGAAGGGAAAAAGGAAAATAAACTGAAGCTTACTTGGTACTGAAACAGTATGTGACAACCTGGATGACTCTCAAAAACATTATGTGGAGTGAAAGAAGCCAGACACAAAAGGCTACATGCTGTATAATTCCATTTACATGAATGGCAGATAGAAGAGAATAGCTCATTCATGCCTCTCATCCACACACACACACATACACACCTCCTATTCCTCACCACGCCTCCAATCCTAGGAAAAAAATGTCTCTTTTCCTAAAGTTGGCCTCACGCTCTCAAGAAGAAACTAGCAAGGGATTTCATAATTGTATTTCAGAGTTTTGAGTGGGACAATTGTTCAAGAACATAAATTGATCTGGGATGTTTTGATTCAACTCTCCTAGACAGACTTTCAAGGGACCTTGCTCCTTGATGGTGCACATTCAGTTTATTACTCCCCTCCCCAAATTTAATTAGTCTCCTTAAGTTAGATAAATTTATCAAGTATAGAGGATAATTAAGTTTGGCATCATCTTCCATTATTTGGCATAACTTAAAAGAAACTCAGTCTACCATGTCTTCTCTACTAACATTAGCCAAAAAGGTCATCTCCTGAGCCCTTCACTTCCTCCAATAGATTAAAATAAACAAAATTCCCTGTAGGTAAACCTAACACTGTTTGCACTCACATTTAAAGAATTATCTTAGATCAGGCATTGCTCTAAAATACTATCTAGCCATTAAAAATAATGAGTTCTATAATATTACACACACACACACCACAACACATTAGCACATGCAGTTAAAAAGGACTAGGAGAGCCCATCAAATCAAAGGAGCTGGGACTCAAAAAGAAACAAGTCGAAGATGGAGAGAAGTATTCTTTTTATTTTAAATGTCTTACATAAAATACAGTATCATGTGCTACTCTCTTTTTTTTTTAGTTTATTTTGAGAGAGAGTGCAAGTGGGGAAGGGAAAGGGGGGAGACAGAGGGTGACAGAGAATCCCAAGAAGGCTCTGCACTGTCACTTTAGAGCCCCACATGGGGCTTGAACCTACAAACCGTGAGATTATCACCTGAGTCGAAATCAAGAGTCAGACTCTCAACTGGCTGAGCCACCCAGGTGCCCCCATGTGCTACTCTTTTAATAAAAGTATTAAACTAAAAGGAATCTAACACTTAAAAAAATTAAATACTACCCCAACTATGCTATAGTCTTTTGGCAACTCAATAAAGAGAACAGTGCTCCCCAAAGTGATGAAATGCCTAAAAAAGGGACTTTTTTGCAAAGGGTTCCCTCTGAAAATAGGGATTGGGTCCTCACAACCTAATCTGCTATTACTTCAGAATACAAGTCAGTGTATAGCTCCTCGATATTAATGCTTTTAAAATAGCCTGAAATATGTAAGTAAAATCATGACCCTATATATTTTCCAAATTAGAATCACCCATGCTGATTACTTCAAAGAATCAATATTGCAAATCCTTGTATAAAAATCACATGCCACACTATAGTGTCATAGTTTTCTCCTATTCATACCACATAAGGAATGTGCAATTCTCATGTAATTAGAATAGAACTGATAAACAAAATGTAAATGGCCAGTATACACGTCAAAAGCTGTTAATTTCTCATAAAACAGCCAAGAATAAGACAACATTTTGAACTCTCGAATTAAGAATTTCTTGGTTTCTTACTTAGTCTTGTTCTTTTTATGACAGTCCTTAGTATGGTAAACAGGTATTCTCTCACATTTGGTTGAGGGACATACACATTGAAATGACCTTTTCAGAGAATAGTTGGGCAATAGGTATCCAGAGCTTAAGGGTGGATGTGACTAGCAATTTAACTTCTAGCAATTTATTCTAAATAAAAGATTAAAGATGAATAAAAGATTTATCTACAAGAATAATCATCCATCCCAGAGGTGTTTATAATAGTAAAAGTTAGGAAAAACTTCAGCATATAAAAATAAACTTCTATGTCATAAATTATGATAGATCTATACAATGGAATAATACTTAGTCATCAAAGAATATATTGTAAGATAATTTAAGATATATAAAGATGTTATAGATATGACCATTTTGAGTGAAGAGAAAAACAGAACTCTGAACTATAGAGGCAATATGATCCACATTTTTTCTATATACATGTAAATGCAAACATATGTATAATAGAGATAATCTGAGGATACAAATACAGATACAGTAGAGGGTAGAAGAAAACCTATCACTGTGCCTATAGCTGTTATCTCAGGGTACAGAATAGTGAGTGGCTTTAATTTTATTCCTGAAAATCTTTCCCATTTTGTAAAACTTCAAAAACGATGTGCACTTTTTTTAAAGAAGATTATTTTTAATGTACTAATTTTATAATCTTAAATTATAAGATTTATAATTTTAAATATAATTTTATAATCTGAAATTATAAGACACTGGCTTCATGTGATTTTTTTTAGTAGAGAAATGACAGAAAAAAATCAAGGGCAATTATTTATATATTTATCATATCACATGTATATGTGATACGATGCTGGTTTCAATGTGATTTTTTTTTTTTTTTTGGTAGAAGAATGGCAGGAAAAAAGTCAGGGCAATTATTATGTGATCACTTACTTAAAAAAATTAAAATGCTGATCCTTTCTAAAACTTATAAAGTAAATTTCAAAATAAAATATTTGGTATAAAATATCACTTGTCTAAACAGTGATAGAAATCAAAGGATTACTATGAGGGAAAATAGCCTTATTCATCTTTTGTTTGTTGCTAGAATATAAGTTAATGAGGAACATAAAGATAATTCTACAGCTGACTTTGAGATTATCTTCAACAGATCAGCAAAGTCTCAGTGCCTGGAACAAGATGTGGGACATCACAGACGCTCAGGAGATATCTAATAATTCTGTAAGTTGCTATCATATTTGAGTACTGTTCTTGGTATGTGGCAGGTGGTATGGTATGACAGGTGATCAATAGAAGCACACTGAATTCAGATTAGTAGAGAGGGTCCCCAAAGGTTTTGTGGCAGTCACCTGGGCCACAGAAGACAGGTTGGTATTAGACCAAAATCAGTTGACAGAGAAAGTGCCAAGGAACCAAGGCACAATGGAGGTAGTCTGACTTGTTTAGGGAGCTGCAAATGGCCTATATCTAAACAAAATGCAAGCCGGTTGTGGGAGTTGGTTTAGGGGCATAAGGTCAAAAGAGCAGACAGAGGCAAGATTGTTTAAAGGCTCTAATAGCGGGTTTTCCACAGTCCTAGGCTTGCATGGGACAGAATGACCATTCAGTGATTTTCTTGTTAGTCAGGGCCTGGAAATTGCTTTCTCATGCCCCACTTATTCTCATTCACGTTCCCTCAACTGTGTGTGAAGGAGGCCCAGGAGGAATGAAGGGCATTTATCACTGAACCAGACATTTCTGCTTGGGTTTCAGATACGGGCTTTTACATAAATGGTGGTTGATGGCTTTCCATTTGGAATTATTTGAAACAGAATATATTCTCTTTCAGACACAACACTGGAAAAACACTGAAATAAATCAGAAACACAAAAGCTGTTTTAAGGCACCAGTCATTTTTGGCACAAAGCACTGACACTGTCCTTTCATTTAAAGACATGTCTTGTGGCTCCCTCTTATGTATACACAGGAGATGTCACATATACAATTCTCATTTTCTAATCTATAAAGAAGCCCTTCTAAGAGGAATAAGCCTGAAAATTCAGGGATATCACAAAGAGCCAGGAGCAGTACCAAGAGAAAAGATGTGAGCAGGAATTATGCAGGAGATGTCTATGGATGATAATCAACCTCACTTGTATGATTGAGTGGCAGGCACCTCATCCCTTAAGATAAACTCTGACAGAATAACGTGTTTGAATCAAAAAATGTGTGATGTATACATTAATGCAAAAACATACAACACTCGAGTAGGGAATTTCAGAGTTAATTGTCAGGCAGGGGGTGGTGGCTTTCAAATTTTTTGAGCTGTGACCTACAGCATGAGACATACTTCGTATTGCATCCCAGTACACATGCAGATGAATGTAAAACTGATCTAACAAAGCACTTATCTTTGCTACTTGTGAGGCACTCTAAACATTATTTTCTTCCATTTTTTAAAACACTATTCAAAATTCACTAAAGTGACTTCATTACCCCTGATGAGTCACTATTTGCAATTACTTCAAGAGAGTAATCCATTTGACTGCCTCCTTCCAGATACATATTTTTCTCTTCTTTCTTGACATAAAATACCTACAACCACATCTCATGAACTATTCCAAGTGAGAAGTCATATGACTCAAGGTCATGACTCACAAGGAACATTCAAGAACAAAAGAAATTATGTTATTTTCTTAAGCATAAATGTAGGCAACCATCTGGCACAGGAACTGGTGCATTAAGAAAAAAGATGCCAGAAAAAGAAAAAAAAAAGGTCCCAGGGTCCTTTTCTTACCATCTAACCAGCTATGATGACCAATGTTCTAACAGAAAAGCAAAATGGGCCCAAAGACAGAGGATTAGATGTAGTTTGGGTTTGTCTGATTTTTTGTTTTTCTTTGCTTCCTCATTATTTGTTTCCTGAAAACCCAAACCTCTAGCTCAGTAAGTGTCAAGAGCTGTGATTCTGATTTTTCCTCAAGGCCAAGAGCATCAAAGAAACTTGGGCCCCCATCACATAAAGAGACAAAGAGCTTGAAAGTCTAGCAACCAGAGGATTCATTCACCTGCTGATTTCTGACCTCTGTCTGACTGACAGTAACACATGTGGCCCTGAGGCTGCTCCACCACCCAGCAGGCAGCCCACCCTGGTAGGCGGGATTCCCAATGCCAGTGCCATCAGGATGATGGTGACAAACATGCTGAGCTCTTCCTGTATGTCCCACACTGTGGCTGAGACCTGTCCCACTGCCTTCTGTCATCCCACATGGCATTGCTTGACCCGAATGAGACAGTTTATTGACAACTGTCCAAATTGTAACCCCAGAGACAATGGATTCAACTTTATAACAAAACTGTCCTGGAGCGCTGGAGTGGCTCAGTCAGTTGAGCATCAAACTCCTGATTTCAGCTCAGGTCCTGATCTCATGCTTCATGAGATCAAGAGATCGCGTTGACAGTGCAGAGCTTGCTTGGGATTCTCTCTCTGCTCCTCCCCTACTCTCTCTCTCCTTCTCTCTCAAAATAAATAAATAAATAAACATTTAAAAACTTGAATTACATCCAGTCCTATATTTTGCTGCCACCTATGTGCCCTCTACAAGCTTCTAACCCATGTTGATTGACGGAAAACCTTACACAAGAATCTGGATGGAACTGACACTAATTTTGAAGCAGATGGAGCCGAAGGGAGAAAATGTGCAAAGACAGACAAGTAATTTCCATCTAGTGTGAGATGTGCCTCAGTGGGGTCAAGCTCAGCCCAGTGGAAGGGTGTTTTCAGGGAGTGGGGGCCAAAGAGTGTGTCTGAGGTGGGGACACAAAGCAATGGGGGATGGGTGTTCTAGAATGAAGAGCCAGTGATTATAAAGGTCAAGAGAAAACAGAAAGTACACCGTGTTGCAATTTCTGGAGCGTGAGTATGGTCAAAAGAAATTTGGACTTTGAAAGAAAACAGAGGCCTACAAAAGCCATCTTATTTTAATGAACGGGATTAAACCAATCTGATTTATGCCTTAGATAAAGCCCAGGTTACAGGGTGGAGCAGGAATGGATTAGAGGCGCAAGTGTGGAGGCAGCACCACGATGGTGTAGAGGAGGGTAATGGCAGTGGAAACAGAACAATCAGGGCACAGAAGAAATCTTTAGTGGTCAAAAGGTGCAAACTTTCTGGGGGGGTGTAGTGTCCATCATGATATCAACAATATTGTACTGTATATTGGAAAGTTGCTAAGAGAGTAGGTCATAAAAGTTCTTATCACAACATGTAGAAATTTAGAACTATATGAGGTGCTGGATGTTAAACTTATTCTGGTAATCATTTCACAATATGAACATATATCAGCTCCCTTCCCAAATCATTACATTTGCACACCTAGAACTAATACAAAGTTATATGTCAAATTACATCTCAGAAAACACACACACACACACACACACACACACACACACACACACACACACCCCTTTAGGTGCTTACTGGATAGGACTTGCATCACTGACCGGCTATGGATGTGAGTCTCTGACCAAGGATGATATCAAGTCTCAGGGTGAACAACTGGGTGAATGGTGACACCAGAGATCAGGAGTAGAAGCAAGTTTAGGAGGGAAGCTGGTTAGATTTTACTTTTCCTCTTACTTTTTTTTTTTTTTTTTTAAGAGGAGGATCTTCTATTACAGTCCACTGCTAGGAAGGAAATGGGATGAATATAAGAGAAAAGAGGAATAGATCTTCTCCCTTTGTGGAAAAAAAATAAAGAAACCTAGTAGGGACCATGAATATTTACAAATTTAGTCTCATACTTTTCTCTTTTATTTTTTGGTCCTAAGTAATATCTATTATTAGAAATATTAAAAGCATAGGGGAGCCTGAGTGGCTTAGTCGGTTAAGTGTCCGACTTCGGCTCAGGTTACGATCTCATGGTTCATGGGTTCGAGCCCTGTGTCAGGCTCTGTGCTGACATCTTGCAGCCTGGAGCTTGCTTCAGATTCTGTATCTCCCTCTCTCTCTGCCCTTCCCCCAATATCTCTCTCTCTCTCTCTCTCTCTCTCTCTCTCTCTCTCTCTCTCTTTCTCAAAAATAAACATTAAAAAATAAAAAAGAAAGAAAGAAATATTAAAAGCATAAAGCAGTGTAATCTGGGCTGACCCTGTCCATGGGGCAGGGCAGGTATAGTTCTGAGGGCATGGAATTACTTTAGAAGCCCATAAAATGTTTTCATCCTAATCACTTTTAAAATTAGAAGAGAAACATAAATAGGATAATAATGAACATATAATAATGAATCCAGCCTGGATAATATTCATCTTTATAATAAAGTAGTAAAAAATATAAATTTTTATACAGTTTTACAGAGGAAGGAGTTCATGAAAGCAAAGTACCTAGGGCTCATGAAAGTCATAATGTGCCCATGGTATAGATAAATACAGATCATATCTAGCTTTATCAATCTCTGTCATGTCTGTTATCTATTAGATATGTGTTTACCTGTCTGAATGTTTCCCTATGTATCATCACCCAAATCTCACCATCTCAGGTTTCTTCCTCAACCCCCAATTTTTTCAGTAGTTCAAAAAAATTGTGCTAAACCTTGTCCCTAAATCCACATGCCTGCTCAGTGGGGGTGTAGATGCTTCAGCCTTTCTAGAGGTAAACTGTAAAGGAATAAAAAGCTTTAAAATATCACACCATTTGACACAGAACTTTACCTTCCAACAATTAATGCTGAGGAAATAGTCAGATGGAATTACAAAGATATTCATCGCAGTGCTATTTTCACTAAAAATGGAAACATCCCAAAATATTTTGTAATAAGAGCCTGGTCAAAATAATGATGGTTGATCCATACAATGAAATATTAAAGAGGCATTAAATAATGATATAAGTATATACTTATTGTTGTAGGAATATAGTCCCAATATATTAAATGGAAATAATAGAATATTAAAAACAATATAATTTAATCTCATTTTATGGAAAAAATACCAGTCTATCTTGGTGATAAGATAATGGATGATTATTAGTTTTGCTTCTCCACGCTTAAAAATATTCCAACAAGGCACATATACTACACTGGATTACAAAAACACAAAGGCCATATACTGTTTGATTCAGGATCCATTGGTAGGCATTTCACTAAGGAAATTATTATTAAAGATGTAGGCAAAGATGTAGCAGAGATATAGGTCTCCTTCATCATCACTTTCTCCCTCTCTATTGAATCATTCCTATAAAGCACATGCTATAGCTTCTACCACCATTTAAAAAAAAATCTCACTTGCCTGTAACTTCCCTATAGCTTCCACCTTAGGTTTTTACTCCACTCTAAAGTAAAACCCCTTTAAATAGCCATCTACACCAGTACCTCTCAAACTATGAAGTGAAGGACCAGTTTGTTTTCACTTCTAATCTGTTGATTGGAAACAGACACTCTTGAAAAATAAAACAAAACTGAATCCCTAGAAAAACATTCATGGGCTTAAATGCCGTGGCCATGTTGAACTGCCACAAAGGTTTTGGAAAGCTGACCGCACTACCTCCCTTGTAGCACACTGCAGACCATGCTGGGTAGCACTCCTCTGTGTTCACGGCCCTAATCCCTGCACCGTCACTTGGTGTTAACCCATCTAGCCAGGCTCTTTTCCCACCACCCCAGTGAAACTGCTCTTGCTCAGATCGCCTCTGACCTCCATGTTGCTAAAATCAATGATTGACCCTCAGTCCTCATTCAATCCCACAATCTGCAGCATTTCATCTGTCAATCTGTCTACCTGTAGTTGAAATTTCTCTTGATTTTCTTCTTACATCGTTACCATTCCTCTTCTCCCTAACAAGTAACTTTTGGGGTGTTTCAGGGCTGAATCCTGGAGTCGTGGATGCTCTCCAATCTCAGCTGTAAATATTGACTCTCTGCTGATGATGTCCAATGTTAAATCTCGGGCTCAGAACCCTCCCCTGAACTCTACACATATATATCCAACTACAAAATCAACATCTCCGCTTGGGTGTCCAAAAGGCATCTCAAAATAAACATAACCAAAACAAAACCATTGGTCTTCTATGCTCTCCATCAATCTCACTGACAAGTCCATGCTTTTAGCTGTCCATCCTTGACTCTTCTTTTTTTTTTTTTCTTTCCCACCCACATCCAATCTGTTAAGAAAATCCTGTTGGCTCTCTCTACCTTTAAAATATATCTGGAATCCAACCACTTTTCAGTCTACTGTTAACACCCTGGTTCCAGCCACTATTACCTCTCAACTTGCTGTAGCGGAGGGTGTTAACTTGTTCTCCGTTATAGTCTAATGTCCATAGATCATCCAAATAATTATTTCAAATTGTACGTTATATAATGTCACCTGTATGCTCAGTTCATCACATGGCGTCTCTTTTCACTAACAGTAAAAGCTAACTTTGTTACAATGGCAGAATGTTTCCACTCTCCACCCCTACTTTTATCTCCTGCTACCCCCCACCTAGTTCTCTCTGCTCTTGTCACATTGGCCTCCTTCCTCTTCGTTTCCCATGCAGGAGCTTTCTACTGCTGTTCCGTCTTTTGGGAAAACTCTTGTCCAGATACTGTCTCGGCCCAGTCCCTCACTACATTCATATGTTTGTGATCAACACAGTCTTTTCAGCCAGTCAATGCCATGCATCCTCCCTGTTGTGATTTTTCTTCATTGCATTTTTCCACCATGTAGCAGAGATATACTTATTTCTTTATTGTCTGTTTCTCTCCAAGTAAAATAAATATATGAGACTTAGGGAAAGAGATGGTGTTCTGTTTTATTTCACTGCTACAGCCCTAGTACGAAGATGTTAATTAAGTGTATTTACTGAGCAAATGTTCATCCAGGTGCCCTTTATAGAAACAAAAATTTGTAAGCAATGTAAATATCTGTTAATAAGAGACCCATACTTTCATAAAACGGGATGCTATTTATATCCATATCCACAATATGGCCACATGCATATGAAATGAAATAATATTCAACTACTGAAAGTTTGGATAAACTACAAGTGAATAAATTTACTGAAAAGAAAGAGGTCTGCAGCACATTAAGTGAAAAGAATCAGGTTACAAAATGGTATGGATGATATTAGCTTATTTTTAGAATACAATCGAATAGGAACATTTGTTAACGCATAGGCCTTAAGGTAAACTCTTAATCCAAAACAAACATTTTTAAATGATTAGAATAGTCAACCCACAAGGCCTTAAATTTGAGGTTTTCCTCTGACAACATTAATGACACAGAGAAGCAGCAGGATTAGTTCTGACCTGGGCAGGTTGGGATGGGAAATGAAGTGTGGACTCTGGTTGGATTCTTCTGGGCTCCAGTACAAAGCGATTCCTCAAATCATTACATAGCCAATAAAAGCCAAAGAAGCATTAGGGCTGTGTTTCTCGGGGTATAGATATGACTTGCAGAAATGTTAAGCAGCATTTGGATTTAGGCTTGGTTCTTCTTCCAACTTTCAGGATTATTTAAGCTCTCCTGTTCCCAAGTGATGGGACAATGCTGTTGCTTCAGCCAACAGCCCCACCACAGCATGGAGAGGCAAGAGCCACCAAACCCAGCTGAGAAAATCAAGGTGGGAAACGACAGTGTGAAATCTGCTAGGCAGGGAAGAATGAAGTCAGAGGAATGGTTTTTTTTTTTTTTTTTTTCCTTTTTGCCATTTCCTTTATCTGTTCTGGCAAAATTAAGGTTTAATTCTTCTTAAAGAACTCTTTGCTGGCAATAAAATTGATATTTCAAAGGAGGAAAGAATTCGGAGTGGGAAAAGCACATTAAACTAAACTTTACACTTAAAAAGTGAGAGCAGTCATATTTGTACGGCAGACAACAAAGCCTCTGTCCATGCTGCAAGGTTGCCTTGTCACTAGGAACCCCTCACAACAAGGTCTTTGGGCATTTATTTCTCTTGCACAGAATCCGATACCACCACGTCACTCCAGAACTGATGATGGCAAACTTTCAGGCAACTTATTTAGTGGTTACGGTCACTATACTGAGTCCATAAAAAGGTCTTTGCTTAACACAGCAGCTCTGGAGCTGGTGGCCACCTGGGCAAGAAATGTTTTATGCCAGAGGAAACTAAGGACCACACAGGAGAAGAGGCTTGTCTAGAGCTTAGAGCTGGTCAGTAAGGGAGCCAGAATTAGAATCTGCACCTTCTAGGATACAGGAGTACTGATGCATAGGGGCACTTGTACCCCAATGTTTATAGCAGCACTCTCAACAATAGCCAAATTATGGAAAGAGCCTAAATGTCCATCAACTGATGAATGGATAAAGAAATTGTGGTTTATATACACAATGGAGTACTACGTGGCAATGAGAAAGAATGAAATATGGCCCTTTGTAGCAACGTGGATGGAACTGGAGAGTGTGATGCTAAGTGAAATAAGCCATACAGAGAAAGACAGATACCATATGGTTTCACTCTTATGTGGATCCTGAGAAACTTAACAGAAACCCATGGGGGAGGGGAAGGAAAAAAAAAAGAGGTTAGAGTGGAAGAGAGCCAAAGCATAAGAGACTGTTAAAAACTGAGAACAAACTGAGGGCTGATGGGGGGTGGGAGGGAGGGAGGGGAGGGTGGGTGATGGGTAATGAGGAGGACACCTTTTGGGATGAGCACTGGGTGTTGTATGGAAACCAGTTTGACAATAAACTTCATATATTGGAAAAAAAAAAGAATCTGCACCTTCTAAGGCCCAGTTTAGAGCTCTTACCACCCCATAAAAATATCCATTTAACCACGATCCAAATTACCATAAAGGAGTTCAACAGAGATCCCCAAACTTAGGAGAGGCCAGCCAGCTGCCTAGGAATGAACTGGAGAGTTGATTAAATATACTGATTTCTGGATTCCATGGCAGGAAATTATATTCCCCACAAGCTCCCTCAAATGAGTCCGATGCACAGCCAAGTTCAGAAATCACTGGCCCAGATTATACAAGACACAACAGCAAAGAAACCAGCAGAATTCTATTAAAAAAAGTGCAAGTCATTCTCCTTACTCTATGAAAAAACAACATGAAATATGCAATTATAAAGCTCAAAATAGCTTCTTCAGAAAAAAAAATGATTCATACTTCTAAAGATGCTCAGGCCACAGCTGCAATCTGTTCTCGTGGCCAAACCCTTGGAAAGCCAAATTAAGGGAAGCCACATTGGGTTTGATTGCTGGGATCCAAAGCTGTGTCCCGCTCCCTAGAGGCAGGGGAATGACCACACTCCAGGGAAGCACACAGGCAGCTGGCATTAGTCTCCAAGGAGCTGACAGCTTACTTCCTAGCCCCCAGCAGCCATCCCAGGAAACCTGGCTCCCTTCAGGTTCTAGCTGCTAGGTGCACCTGCTTGGGCAACAGGCATCTTTGGAGGAGCAGTCCACTGGCTTCTCTGCATCCTCATTCTGGACTGGTTAAAATTTGCCCCATTTCCCACATCCAGGGGGTGGGTAGGAAAGAAGCAGCAATGGAGAGCTGTCTGGAGGCAGTTGGGAATACAATAAATTAGGAAGTCACACAGCTGTGTGTTCTGAAACACAAGATTGAAAATAGAAAATTTTTTCCTCTTTGGGGAACATACTGTAGTGTTGATATTTTCTAATTCAAATTTGGACTCAGTAGGCCTTCTCACTAAATTATCCTGAGGAGGAAGAGAAGGGGGAGGAATGAGGAGGCACCCCTTTGTAGAACTCATTCTTACTTTATTAGAAAATTTTAAAAGGATGGTGTTTGAGAAGTTTCAGGGTAAAACAGAAAGTTCATAAAAAATTTAGTGATGTCTGAAAAATATTTTTGGAACTAACCCTCAAGCAAATAGAAAGCTACTCCATTCATGAAATAAATACTTATTAACTGCAGACTGTATGTAATCCCTGGACTACAGGGTGAGATGGGAGATGAATTTACTCTGAGTCTAGTGCTCAAGGAGCTTACAGTCTGTGAGGAAGACAAGACATTTTAAAAACATGAAAGCAGTGGTTTGCAGCATTGTGCAATAGTTCCAAGTAAAGGGAACAACATTATCCCACAAAAGGGAACTGTACCTAATGCCTGTGTGGCCTCAATCTACTTAACCTCTCCCGGAGTCCCAGGCACTTCGTTTGTAAATGGAGATGTTGAAAGGGTTGACAGAGTATTGCCTTCAGTATTGCCTGCCATGTAGAAAGCATCTAATAAATAAATGGCAGTGGCCATTTTCATTTAAAAAAAATAAATTCTACTGATCTTTAAATCAGCAAGTGGTTTTGTTTTGTTTTGTTTTGTTTTGTTTTGAGAGAGGGAGACAATCTTAATTATGGAGGCTCCATACTATGGGGCTCAACCCCACGATCCTGAGATCCCAAGACCTTGAGATCACACCCTGGGCCAAAATCAAGAGTCAGACACTCAGCCGACTGAGCCACCCAGGTGTCCCTAAATCAGCAAGTGGTTATTGACTGAAGTTCAAGTGCTCAGGGCTGAGAGACTCCATCGGCATCTACCCTGTTATGAATTCCAACAGCCAGGAAAATCTCTCCATCCAAAGGCCTGAGGTTAAGGATGAGAGGCTGTAAAAGGCATCTCGACCTTTCTGTCCTCTGCTACTCTCTCAACCTCTGGGGACTCCCTCAGGGGAAAACACCTCTGCGGGAAGTGAGTTAAAGACTTGCTTCTCGGTTTTGTGTGTATTTGCGTTTGATTTACTATTGTATGTTTTGATTTTAAAAACCTTACAGAATAGAAATTCACCATCATGTCAGTGCAGTCCCGCATCCTGATTGCTGTTATTTTAATTCCTTTCTCTTTGGGGTCGACTTTACTCTACTTTACCATCTGTTGGCATCTTTCTGCATTCTGCTTACACTTTCTCATTTCATGCTCATTACTTACTATTCTACTTTTATAGCATGCTAGGACCTTTACGCTCATGGCCTGGTACATCTCAATCTTATGATAAGTGCTGAGGAGGCTGATTAGATTATTGCTTCGGATAAAGAAGAGCCTGTGGGTCCAAGTCCAGGGTGTGGAACTAGCGAGAGACGGTGTTACACCTTACGTTTTTGAAGTGAGATTAGTAATTTTAATACTAGACTGATTTCACAGATGAGGAGTGAAGGTGCTGTTCATACTAATGGCATCTTTCATCTATTGGGATCCTGTTACTCTAATGTGTTTCTTTTTTTTAACTGACGAGTTGGGAAATCATAACCTGAGCTGAAGTCAGATGTTCAACCGACTGAGCCACTCAGGTGCCCCAAAAGGAAATGTATTTTTATGTCCATTCACTTACTGCTGACCACATCAGTCCTTCCTTACCAATTTCCCTCCTTATTCTTCCAAATGAACCCTACAGTCATTCTGTAGAGTTCTCATCCCAGTTTCTGTTAGTACGTTGGAAGGATATGTGAGCCTACACTGATTTGGAGGAGCTCACATCTTTATTGCAATATTAATGTGTTCCTACCAGGGATAAAACCTTTGCTTATTTATTAATTTACAACTTATATATCTTAGTGAAGTCTTATAGTTTTCTTCACACAAGTCCAAGATGTTTTCTGTTAGTGTTATTCTGAGGTAGTTTACATTTGTATTACCACAATTAAAAAGAACCCTTTTTATCCATTTTATGATTAACTAATTACTGCTGACATATGGAACTGCTACCAATTTTTGTTACCCACCATGTAGCTACATGAATTCTAACAGCTTGTTCTTTGCTTCTTCAGGGATTTCTGGATAGTTTTATTGTCTATAATTTAAAATACTTTGTTTCTATCAATGAACTATACCTCTATTCGTGTCTTCCAGATCAAGGAGAGATACTACTGGTGAATGTTAGCACTCCATAGCACCCTACTTTTAGTTCCAGTTTTTAATGGGAAAGCTGTTTTGTTATCACCATTTTAAATATATGTTGGCTTGCTGCTTTACAGTAGCTTAGAAAAAAAATAATGCTAAGAAGTTGTCTATTCCATCATCATTAACAAATGATATTAAATGTTATCAAATACTATTTTAGCCTTAACTGAAATTAGCATTTGGGTTTACACACTGAGCTTCTTCGTGTGAGATGTGTACTCATGTGTTTTCTTTATTTTATTATTTTTAATGTTTATTCATTCTTGAGAGAGAGAGACAGAGAGAGCATGAGTGGGGGAGGAGTAGAGAGAGGGGGAGACACAGAACTGGAAGTAGGCTCTGAGCCCCGAGCTGTCAGCACAGAGTCCAACATGGGGCTTGAACTCACAAACTGTGAGATCATGACCTGAGCAGAAGTTGGATGCTTAACCGACTGAGCCACCCTGGCGTCCCACATCTGTTTTCTATTACTGAGCTCCTCCTGCTTCCCTGAGACAAATCTTTGAGCCAAATTCAAAGTCTACCACTAGTAAATACTAAGGCCTTTATAACATGCTCTTTGCAAACATTCATAATCCATTTTAATTATAATTTTTACTTGCCTTTGCTTTTACCACTTATTTATTTTGAAATTATCTTTATACTTTACTATAAACTACCTCAATTTTTAGGAATTAAAGGAAGAAAAGTATTAATAAACAGAGGAAAGTATAACAGAGAGGCACCAGTAAAGTGCTATGGGAGTTTCCAGGAGAATGTGGTGCCCTCCCCAGCAGAGAGTCAGGAGGAATCAGAATGGTCACTCAACCCCGATGTTGTACATGAACCTGGTAGACAAGTATCTCTAAGGTGGGAGGGAAGACAGTGGGCATCTGTGTTCTTTCAACACGTCTGTGTCTGTCTCTCTTCATCATGAGGTTGGGCAAACCTACCAGGCTCACCCCTCAAGCTATAACCTAAGAGACAACAGAAATGGATGCTGATTGTTTCCAGCTACATATCTTCTCAGAAATAAACCAAAAAAGAGCAAGCCCTAAAAATGCCTATGATGAATATAAGTTATTTTCATCCATTTATAATTGGGATGTGCTTGAGATAGTCTTCTAAACTACCAAGTTTAATTTCTCACAGCAATCTCTTCCGAAGGAGGTAAGAATTACCTTGAGATTTTAGAAGTACCTACAAGTACTGCCTCCTGAAACACCAGCAAGTAACCACAGAACTTCAGGTTCTAAGGCAGCCACTAAATGCACAGAGTTGACTTTGCTACAGGAGGAGATACACCTCGGTGTCTCTAAATCTGCATATTTCTGTTGTTGTCTCCTTCACAAATAGGGTATTTCACATTTAGCAAAAAATGTGAAACTTTTGGCACTTTACATTTAGCAAAACACTTTAACCTATATTTCTTCATCTAGTTCTGAGATGAGAATGATGATGATGGCAGTGGTGGTGGTGATGATAATGATGATGATGAGAGTTTTCCCAGGTTACAAACGGGAGACAAAGGAGCAAGATGGCTGGCCATCTTGACAAAATCCCTTACTTGTATCAGCTGCGCCAATTGCCACGTGCTTCTGATTCTGAATACAAGAATCTTACATTAAATCCTCCTGCCTTGTAATAATGCTATTACAAATCCTGAGATCAGTTCTATAATTATTGTAAACAACTACTCTCGACTGACTCTTATACGTTCTCCTTTGACATTTTTAATTTGGGCCAAAAGTAGATAAAACTTTCTAAATAATGGGCTCAGGCCTTGAACATTTATTGCATTTATTTTTGTTTGTTCTTACGTTAAGCTGCAGGTGGAAGTATCATATGAAAGCAGAAATAGAAAAATGAAGATTCAAGACAGAGTCAAGGTCTGAGAAGCTTCAACTTTCCAGGGAGCTTAGGAATAAGCTAGTATTAAGAGGGCTAAAGAAAGGCCCTTAAGAGGCTTAATTGTTAAAAAACTACTTTTCTTGAGTTTTCTTTAGCCAGAATGTTCTAAGAATCAAAGTGATGGATGGTACTTCTCAAAGTACGAAAACACCAATGTCCCAGAGTTAAGTGTCTATTCTAATTGCTGCTGTACTCCAAAGAGTCCTTCAGATTGCTCATCTGTGTTATTTTTACTTGCTAAAGCAGAGGTGTCTGGGTGATGAATTATACAAGGTGCTTCACTCAGCACCACTGGTGTGTTGTAATAAATATCGTCACTGAAAGACAAAGTAAGGAGATGCTGAATATTTCCATAGCATGTGATGTACATTTCGTTCTTGTTTTTTCAAAGCAGAGAAGCAGTTATTAAGTTTTAATCTAATTATATATGGTCACATAGGTGAAGATGGAAAAACTATTTCAGGGAAATATGAGAACCTGAATCACAAATGTATGTGTCCATTCTGCCCTTCAAAATACACCTGAGAATAACCCACATACAAAAGCATAATTGAGGAGGTGAAAAATATACATTTGCTGAAAGGAAAGTAAGGTAGTGGAGCCCTAGCATCTTAGTGATGAAAAATGAAATACATTATAATCAAACCTCAATTACCATTTTCCCACAACCTTTGATATTGCTACATTAAAAAAAATACTAATGCATTCCCCAATTCCCAGTGAAGGCAAAATGACAGAGGGCTGTAATCTGACTTCAATTTGTTATAGTTTTTTGCAGCAGTAAGGAAAATGCAGAGGAGAGTTTTAAAAGTAAAGAGACAGAATTAAGGGTTGCAAATAGCTATTTTCCCTATTTTCTTTAGCTATCTATCATCCTGTGGTCATATACTCAAGGAAGGCTGGCTTCATACCCTGTCTCAGGAGCAGCTAATGATTGTTCCTGTTCCCCTTATCAATGACTCGGGTAGGCACAGGCCACAGTGTCAGCCGATGAGATGTGAGAGTTTGCTGAAGAACTTTTGGAAACATTTCCACAAGTCTAAAAGAGACTCACTAGAAGAGACAGCTTCTTTTCCCCTGGACCACGTGATGGCAGCTGCCATTTTGCTATCTGCCTAAAGACAAATTTTGTACATCAAGGATGACAGAACCAAAAGGTAGAAAGAACCTGGGTCCTTGATGAGATTACTGAACAGTTAACCATCTCTAGGACTTACTCAACTCTGCAATTATGATATTCAATACAGGTTCTTCTTACACAGGCCATTTTGAGTTGGGATTTCTAATACTTGAAGCTGAAAAGCCTCCTCACTGCTATACTAGCTGGGCTGAAGTAACCTTGTCCCTGATACTGGCCCTGTACTCACAAGTTCTTGTCACAGCCAGAAGACAAAATCTAATCCTAGAATCTGATGCCTAGGACTAGGGCATTTTTTTCTGATTAAAAATCCTTCTATCGGTTCTCACTGCCTACATGGTAAAGTCCAAGCTCTTCTGCATGGCAAATCTTTATGATCTAACTCTTGCTTTTTCCGTCAGCATCTCCTCCGTTTGCTTGCTCCCTCAAGCCCCCCCTGCCTTAGCCACATAGAACTAGAATTCTCCGACCCTCCAAGTCTTTTCACCTACATCTCACTGCCTGGAATTTTTAACAGCTGCTGCCCACCATACACACACCTGTGCTTACCTGGGTATTCTCATCTCTGTGATTCCACATATTCAAGTATCTCCTTTTCTGTGTCAAACCTCCCAAGATTCTCCCTTCCTTAGCCTGTCTAGCTTCCTATGGACAGAAAGAACCAACCACTGCCTCCTAGTGATATTAGTGTAACTTAAATGTAATGTTCTAAATGACAATGTGTTTTCTAATTATTTGTTTATATGAAGGACTCCCCAGTCAGAATGTGGGCTGCTTGAGAATGGAGTGTGTGCTCTATGTCCATGTCATCAGGGATTAGATCCTGTATAGAGAAGAAGCCCTGTGTATCATGAATGAATGAATGAATGAATGAATGAGAGACAGAAAGAAGTATCCTAGCCCTACTTGATATTGGAATATAAATGGATCAGGGGCTACATATCCCAAAGATAAGTAATTAACCTATTGTGTAAAACTCAAGGTTTCCTTGTATCTCTCAACAACTTACTGTTTTGGGGGACAGTGCTATAATAACACAACAGTTACCATTTTTTAGCCCCAGTTAAGAGCTAGGTATCTGCCTAGGACTTCACATCTATAGCAAATATCTTTGTATTTGTCTGTGAGATGACTCCCTTCTTCTGTTAGTGCACCACCTCCCACTTCCCCACACCCTTACCCACTGCACACACACAAATACACCTCTTCTTCTCAAGACTTGCTCTTCACTCTACTCCAGTCCTGTTCTTCTAACTGGAACTGCCAATTATACAACCCAGCCCAATGGGGATCTGTGGCCACCTCCGGGTCCATTGGTATTCTTCTTTGTGATTTTTAAGATTGAAACTAAGGGAAAAAACAAATGTGTTGCTCTCAAAAGTGACTCATGAACCAAGCAGGTTACAAAGAATAATTTTAGACAGAATGTGAAGAGTGAAGAAACAAGAGTCATTGCTCCAGATTCTGGTTCCAGCTATTACTTAAGTCAGAGCATTCTCCTTCTGTCACTTAACCTGCAGTCTGCTTATGGAAAGTTGAGATTCTATCACTTGCAAAAAAATCATCTATCTTGCAACTAAAGCAGTGCCCATTATTTTATTTAATCCTCCCAACAACTAACTGTGTGCAGCAGGTATTGCTTTATTTTAGAGATAAGGAATCTGAAGCTCAGAACAGAGGAAGAAACATGCCCAAGGCGTGCAATTAGTAGCAGAGCTGTGATTCAAAGATGGGTCATCCAGATGCCAAAATGCAACCATTCTACTTTTCTGCTTCTTTCTGTACTATTCTTTGGGCTTCCTGAGGACTGATTTGAGCCCAGTGACCCCAGACAATATGCAGTAAGTCTATGTCTTCTCTTCATTAATAAACATAGATGCTATTGATCTTGATTAACTACTGGGGGTGTTATGGGGCTTCAACTAAATAACCCTGATAAAGTGTTTTAAGCATATAAATGATCAGATATTGGTTTTTATACCACACTATTAAACATTCACCTCTTGCAATGTTAATAATTGGGAAGCAGAAAAATAGTGCTTTTTAAAAAGCAATCTTAAAAAAAAACTGCATAAATACTTGGTATCACTAATTTAATTGAATATTAGTATGTTTGCTTTGGACATCAAAATATAACCAGTATTTCAGAAGTGGATTTCGTCAAAGACTGTAAGTTAAATCAAAAAACAAAGCGTTTGTAGAAAATTGAATCTTTCTACTCTTGTATATGTCTTTTTTCTCAATCAGTTAGATCTCTAAGTGGAACTTCTTTGATCTCTGCACTTGCTTATAGATTTAGTACAACCATGATCTTCCAGATCAATTATTAACACAAATATGAGAAGAACCATGAACTTAGAAACAGAGAAAAGCAGACACATTGAAACCAAAGGAAGATGGATTTGTATGTGAAACTAATTTTCCCCAGAAGAAAAACAGATATTTCCCTCAACATCAGGGTGCACTCAGATTTGTTTTCCATATTAGCAACTTATTTACTATGGCAATGGGCAAAAGGCAATCCATTAAAAAGCAATTTTCCTCTTACCAAAGGGTGTTTCATCATTTGATGTCTAGCACTCAATCAGAATGTAGGAATCCTTTAATATTTTATGAGCTGAAAACATCTCATTTGGGCATGTAGACTTCAGAAATGTGGAATCCTCCATAAGCCTTGCAAAATGTCCAGAAAGACCTTTGCAGGGCAAGCAATAAATAGGCCAACCTAAAACCTCAAACTATCAGAACATTGGCAAAATTCTACTTTAGAATAGACAATGGGCATTTAAAATAAATATGCAATCATTTATAACTAAGAATAGAAGATATCAGTCCCAAACATTTCTCAAGCGCAAGCTTCTGGAGGACAGGGATCATAAGTGGTTCACCTTTGTATCTGCAGTGTTCAATCACAGTCCTTGGCACATTGTAAGTAATCAATAGATTTTGATTAAACAGATTAATAAATGCATCTGTCATCTTGGATGAAGGGAGCTTGCCATTGGTATACCAGGCCCTAGGTAACCTAGTCCAAATTCGCTGCAGAGATGGGCCAGACCAGGTACTAAATGAGTCATTGCAGAAGGCTGGAACCTTCTCTGCAGCAGAAGGTGAGATACGGAATAATGTACAGTGCAAGAGCAGCACCTGGAACATCCCCAGGGATCCTCAAGGTATTTACCTTCATCCCCACTCTTTATCTCAGTCCCTAGGAATGGAGTTCTGTCCTAGTTCCTGGCTTGATGTCAGGTCCTCAAAAGTCTTGCAGAGCTGCTCTGCACCAGCCAGAGGTCAGTCCCTAGTCTGTGTCTCTAACCCCTGGTTCCACCCCCACCGCAAACCACAGAGCTGACACTCACCTGAGCAGAACCGTCTGCTCAGACTCCTGCCACCATGGTCCCCCGCTGCTGCCCACCAAATAGAGTCACACTGACATGGATGAAAGTCCAAATCAGATCCATATTTGCCCACACACAGTCTAGAACTCGGCCATCTTTTCCAAGTTGGTCTCCCTAGGCTGAATACGCTCTATTCCCCGTGTACCTCTCTGTGCCCAGGCCAAAATGAACACAACTACTCAAATCATCACCCCAAATACTACCAATCTACTTCTGGGGAAAATGTGGAGGTGTAAGAGCATGGTGAAGTTTGTGAGGACATTACCCAAGGCCATGAGGATCCTAAGTGGCAGAGACAGAACCCAGCTCCCCTTCACTCCCAGCATCCTCCCTCCCTCTGCTCCTCTGTATCTCTGTTCTGTGTCAACTTTTAGCACGATAGATATGGGTCAGTTGTCATAGAAGAAGAGCAGAGGCTGGATATAGTAGTGAAGCACAGAAGAATACACTCTATACACTTTCTACTGCCATGAAGGTGAGAACTGGCCAAAGCAGGCCATAGGGAAAGGGGCAATGTGGGGTGATAACCTAGACAAAGCAAGCACCAACGAGACAGAGCATGACTGTTGTCCAGTTTCTGAAAATCTTAGCGGGTCTTGCAATGCTTCTTAGCAAGTGACTTCCTGCAGCGCCCCCCATAAAATTGAGATAAACATGAAAGAGTCACCGCTGTCAGGATGAGGAATGCAGTAGGATCTGCTTGACTCAGGACTTTAATCCTTCAACTGAATAAACAGTAAGCTAGGCAGCCAACATAAATCTCAACAAGTTAGTCTGATGGAGAGTAGGAAGGATAACTCGGGTCAAGGATCCAGGTAAATAGGGGCGCCTGGGTGGCTCAGTTGGTTAAGCATCCGACTCTTGGTTTTGGCTCAGGTTGTGATCTCACGGTTCTTGAGTGCTAGTCCTACATCAGGCTCTGTGCTGACAGCACGAACCTGCTTGGGATTGTCTCTCCCTCTCTCTCTGCCCCTCCCCTCTCTGAAAATAAATAAATAAACTTTAAAACAAAAAAATAATCCAGGTAAACTGAAATGTTAACCTTGGTGAACAGTGAACCTGAGCAGAGTGACACAGAAATCTCTCGGTCAGGCTACTACTCTTCTAACGCACAGATGACCTAGTTTGGGCTCATAAGTAAAGAACTTTCATGGCAGTTTCATGTCAATTTCAGCCTCTTTCCCCCATCCACCCACACTGGAGGATGATAATATTTGCTGTGCTTGGTCGAACAGACTTAAATTCCTCGTTTTTCCTCCCTAAGCTCTCAATTTTCTAGTTTACCTGAATAGTACCTATAGTCGGTTTTTACAATGTAAATAAAGCATAACCTCCTTTCCAATTTAATCATTGGATTCCTTTCCATTAATCATCTCAGACCAGTATTTTAAACTCTCAAGCAGGTAACTGAATATTTATGCTTTCACAACAAATACCAAACATCCAACATTGCTCTGGTATAAACAGTCTTCTCTGGCGCCCATGTTATTAAGCCTACAAGGGAAGATTTATATGTGTGTCAGCTCTAGAGATATTGGAGGGAATGGAACTCAGCCACTTTAAGGAGGCTAAATGTTGACAATGACTGCAAGCCAGGTTAAATCAGACTCATCTTAACAGGTTAAACCCAAATTACACCAGTGAGCAAAAGGCAGGAAAATTATCATACCTGCTTTTTCTGGGTGTCCTCTCCTAAATTTTGTAATATAAATAAGAAAAAAAGCAATGAGCATATCTCTGACCACATTTGTCATGATCAGCTACCCATTTTCTTCTATAATTCCTTCTCTCTTAGAGAAAGTATTCTAAACAAGTGAGATATTGGGAGAAGAGGATTTTATTAAAGTGTTCAATTTTTCTTTACAGAGAAAAATTGTTTCAAAAGAAAGAAAAGAAAATAATCTACCGGTAGGTTAAAAACCAGAATTTTAAAAAAGAAATCCATAGATCTTTTTCCTTAACAGATTACTAAATGCAGGACTATTTTAATATATACTCATTCAATAACATTTGAAATTCAGTCATCACACCTGCAAATTTTTCCACTTGTAGATAACAATAATGTGTATTTCTAAGACAGACATGCAGAAATACATGCACTGGAAGCCTGAGCCAAAGAATGCTGGGTCCACAGGGATGCCCATGCACCACTAGCAGCACCTTGGGAATTCTTTGCGTAGGTCCAGGCACAACCCTGAAAGTGGGGTCCCTGCCAAGCATCATGCCCATGTGGGAAACAAGTGTTACTTACGCAGCTCGCCCACTTTCAAGATCTCACACAGCATCTTGGTCAGCTCTATGCTGCTGCGGCCAAAGGGACATTCATGCTTATCCTCCCGGCTACTGTTCTCAAGCACAATCTGCAAGTGGAAAGGGAACAGGTAAGTAAGGGAAGCCAGTTTGTAGAAAATGTTGAAATGTTGGTTCTAAGATGGGGCACCTGGGTGGCTCAGTTGAGTAAGCATCCAACTTCAGTTCAGGTTTGCGAGTTTGAGCCCCGCATTGGGCTCTATGCTGAGGCTCAGAGCCTGGAGCCTGCTTCAGATTCTGTGTCTCCCTCTGTCTCTGCCCTTCCCCTGTTTGCACTCTTGGTCTATCTCTCTCTCAAAAATAAAAAATAAACATTAAAAAAAAAACTGAAAAATAATGTTGGCTCTGTGGTAACAGAAACAGATCCACCCCAGATTGCCAAACAAAGGGTTGAGGCCAAAACACAATTGTACTCTAAGCATGTACTCAGTATATAGTGCCTAAAACTCACATGGTTTCCAAATCTCCTAAAACTTTCCACCCTGTCAGAGCAGATTTTGCTTGCTGGTTTCCACTTACACAGAAGTGCCTATGGATGGAGAGGTTTTCAAAACAGGACAAGAAAGACCTTTTACTGAAGTGATAAGACCATGCTCTCTCCCCTCAGTCTTCCCTTTCCTGGTGAATAGCAGCTCTTCTGGGCCTTCAACTCCTACATTTTATTATTTTTTTTAAAAATGTTTAAGTTTATTTATTTATTTTGAGAGAGAGAGAGAGAGAGAGAAACCAGTGGGAGGGGGGCAGAGAGAGGGGAACAAAGGATCCAAAGTGGGCTCTGTGTTGATAGCAGAGAGCCTGACACAGGACTCGAACCCCTGAGACAGGAGGTCATGACCTGAGCCAAAGTCTAACACTTAACCAACCGAGCCACCCAGGCACCCTTTAATTCTCCCTATCTGCCCACAGAGGTTCTTATGTTCTTACAGGCTCTCACCCCCCATATTAGTTGACTGAAGCATGCCTAAGGGACATGTGACACAAAAGGAACCAACCAGAGTTTGTCCCTGAGACTTATCATACAAAAGGGGAAAAAAACTGGCCCAACTGTGCTGACAGTCCACAAGGTATGTGAGCACAGGAGCCACCTGAATGCGAACCTGTAATAAAAAAAATCTGGCGGCAGGGTGGCACCTGGGCAGCTCAGTCAGTTAGGCATCCGACTTCGGCTTAGGTCATGATCTCGCAATTCGTGGGTTCAAGCCCTGCATCAGACTCTGTGCTGACAGCTCAGAGCCTGGAGCCTGCTTCGGAGTCTGTGTCTCCCTCTCTCTCTGCCCCTCCCCAACTCTGTCTCTCAAAAAATAAATAAATGTTACAAAATTTTTTTTTAAAGAAAAGCAAACAAAAATGCAAAGGAAAGCAGAGAAGAAAGGCCATAGGAGAGCCCTGGGAACCTTTGCTCCTGCAGAAAAGCTGATTCCCTGTCCTTACAGTTTATTTGCTCAAAACTTCCTCTGAAAACTCTTTGGTTGGTCTAATAATTCTCCTCTATCCTTAAGATACTTTGAAATGTTCCTACCATAATTAAGGGAGTGTGTATACAGGGATTGGACAAAAGTAAAAACAAAGCAAGAAAACTCTATTTCAAAGTCACTAAACTTCAAATTCATGTGTCAACAAAAGGAATAACCACTTTATCCATCTCTGGAGCCATCTCAGATATAGTTGCCTGGTACCTCCTCAAGAGCTACACGACATCCTGAGCAGGTGGGTGTCTCCCAGTCTACATCAACGCTGTGCACCGACCTATGTTGTTTTACCCCTTAGGCTACAAAATCTTCAGTGGCAGAAATAGTGTTTTATTCATTCAATCAATAATGGTAATTATCGACTAGGAAGAAGCCCCGCAAAGTAGAGAACAAGATAGACCAGGGCTCCGACCTCATTGAACATTCATTCTAATTGAGGAAGACAGATAAAAACAATAGGTAATTAGTTTATCACAAGCGTTATGGGAAAAAAAAAATAACTGGTTGAGGTGTTAAAGAGCAATGGGGAAGGCCTGCAGAGGAGAGTTTAGATAACTGAGTGACTGCTGGGAATTGGGGATGAGAAAGAGCTTGCCAAGTCGAGGTCTGGGAGGAAGAATATCCCAGGTGTAGGTATCAAGGACGGTGCCCCTGAGTAGATGAGTAGGATGTGTTTGGGACAGGCCAGCAGACTGCCTGGTCTATAATGTGGAGGGGTCTGGGCTTGCCCAAAGAAGAATTTGGGATTCCAGGAGCTGGAGAGGGGGAAAACAAACCTGGGGAGCATAGAGGTGAGCCAAGACCTCTGCCCCAGGGCTGGGTGGGGTGTCACTCCAAGATCCTGAGATGCTAATCACAAGGTTTAGGCAGACGAGTGACATGGCCTGATTTGTTTGGAAAAGATCTGAGTGCAGAGAAGGGATAAGAGGGAGTAAGAAAGAAAGGGGGGCCTGGGCAGCATCCCTGGCAGAGATTAGGGCAGCTCAGACTGAGTGTGCATGGGGCACCCGGCATGTGATCATAGAAAGGTAAGGAGAGGCAGACAAGGAATGAAGAGGACAAAGAGGGGAAGGCTTTTAGGAAAGTGGGATAAAAGAAAGAATATTTGAAAGGATGGAAGAAGAAAGGAGAGAAGAAAAGGGGGAAGAAAGAAAAGTAAGTGAAAGTGCTATCTTATTGATATGGACAGGGTTCCAAACAGCAAAGTGATGTGAGAGAGTTCAATATCAGGTGCATTGCTTAGAACCAAAGGAGTAGGATTTTAACAAGAATGTGCTCCGATTATTTTCTGCACAGACACCAAAACACACATATATACGCATCTTATTATATGCACTGACAGTACCCCACTAACAAATCAACTGTTTGGGGAGATTCCTGCCAGGACTGCCTTAAAACCCAACCATAGTCACAACATAGTCTGTGTCTTCAATCTCCTCCTGCATTTGTTGTGCTACAAGCAGTTCTCACAGCCTTCGCCATTATCGCTTTACCCCCCTCACGATTGTCCAAGAAGTTGATGAACCGTACTGTTTACTGAGGCTTTTCAACCATTTGGAACATATGCTCACATAAATAATTATGTACTGAATATCATCATGAGCATAACCTTTATTGTCCTTGAGATTTATGACAAAAATTCTTCCTCGCAGTGTCTTTAGGGAAACACATGTTATGAGTTGATTGTTTTTTCTCTGAGAAAGCTGAACGTAAACTCCAACTAAATCCCTTCTGCAGTCAAGCAAGGAAGGACCGGTGCTCGAGTCTTTGAAAGCCTCATTCCCTCTTCACAATCTCTTCTCCACAATCTGCTGAGCACAATGACTCATTAGTTTAATCCTGAATCACCCTTCTCCTTATAGAGGAATTCATTCTAGTTCTAACCAGGAATTCCAATTCAGGGAAGCAGGAGGGGAGAACAACTAAATTCCCATCAATCAGTAAATCTTTCTCTTTTAAAAATGTTGTATCTGGGACGGCTATACATATATTAAGGAGCAAATCCAAACCTCCTGATGATGGGGGAATTAATGGAAACAACAGAGCAAGAAGAAGACAGAACATAAAGAAAAGACAGAAGACAGGTAGTTTTCAGCCAGTCCCAGCTCCCACTGAGGAGATCCCCCTGCATTTCACATTAACATTCTATTAACATTTCATGAGCACATCAATATTTAATGAGGATGTGATCTGCATACACCGGAGATAGAATTACTGCAGCCAATAAATGTTCCGGAAACATTTCCAAGGCACTGTTTATTAGCAGGCACTAAATTAAGGAGTAATTTAAGTAATCAATATGTAAATCAGCTTTGAGAAGCCCTTCTCTTTATTCTTTAATGTACCATCCATCTTATCATATTTACCCACCTAAAGAAAAATAAACCTCCTTCTGGAGTGGTTTCTTTAGATAAGGCAGACAGTAATTTTTAAAGTTACCTGTGTGCTTTTTAGGGTCAATATTCCGACGGAAATATTCAGAGAAGTCTATGATCGTGAATGTTACTAATAATATATTACTATAGTGAAAGATAATTCTTAAACTAGACAGTAACTTAAAAAAAAAACATTTGGGGCGCCTGGGTGGCTCAGTTGGTTAAGCATCCAACTTTGGCTCAGGTCATGATTTTGCAGTTTAGGAGTTTGAGCCCTGCATCGGGCTCTGTGTTGACAGCTCAGAGCCTGGAGCCTGCTTCAGTCTGCCCCTCCCCTTCTTGTGCCCTCTCTTTCTCTCTCTCTCTCAAAAATAAGTAAACATTAAAAAAATTAAAAAATAAAATAAATTAAAATAAAAACATTTACTTTGCTGTTCTACCTATGTTCAGCATTCTGGTATTAACCATGCTCACCTAAGACATCATTTTGAAAAGTTCCATTTGGAAATATCAAGGTCTATTTTCCATGTTTATGTTTTCCTCACTCTAGTTTTAAGAGCAAACATACTGGAACAGAAGCCATGATAGATGGAGCACAAAAACCTGTTATTATCACTCATCGTAGAATACATCATACCCCAAAAGAAGTTTTAACTGTCTGCATGTCTCGTAAAATAAAACAGTGGATACTTCTGCCATATTAAGTATAAAATGTTTTTTAAATACTTTCAGGTTTTCAGGGTATATATACATAACTTCTATCAACTGATCCCCCAACAAGTCTGTAAGACTGATAAGGCAGGTATTACAATTAGACTCTTAAAAAAGTACTGGCAACAAGGCGAAGAGTTGGCTTGCTTAAAGCATGGAGCTAGCCCAAGTCAGTCATAGAACTCCATTTTTAAGTCTTCGGTTTCCAAATCTCTTCCTGTGAAAATGGTCGTCACATACATATTACCATAAACCTCAATGGATTTCATGACTAAAGTGGTGAAGTAACTTTGATCAATTTCTTGTATCTCACTGAAGTGGGTCTATAAATCCCAGCTCCTTCTAGACAAAAGTATAAGGTTCTCTCTTATTTATCCCGTGAAGATCAGTAACAATTGCTCAAAGTGAGTGACTGAGGCTGCATGGAATAGCCTCCAGGCTTTCCCTCCCTAAATTCTGAATAGTCCTCTGAGTGTTCTGCATTTCTTCTTCTCCAGTGGTTCAGATCATGAACCTTTTTGGCTTGGGCATTTAAGCTCTGAATACAAGGCCAGCCACACTCTAACACCCACTCCTTCTTGCTCCTGGGGCCACCCTGGCCCTCTTAGCCTCGATATCAATCACATTGCTGATTTATTCATCTGCTTGTCCTGGACACATTTTCCTCTACTTTCTGCTGAGCTCTCTACTTCTAGGGCAAGGCCAATCCATTCAGTCTTCCCACTCCAGCCCTGGAGTGAGAGCCTTGACGGCTTCTTCCACCACCTCTCATCTATGAAGTCTTCTTTCATATGCTCCTTTGGCTCTGGGAGTCAGACACGGCACAGTGGCCTCTTCACAGGCCGCCAAGGACAGGGTGTGAACTTGTAATGTGTTCTCTCCAAAGAGGAGGGATTGTCTGTCTTGTCCCAATTCTGACACAAAGCTATGGGAAGCATTGGCAAAACTAGTTTAACTTGCACAAGGCATTCCACCTCTTTCTGAAACATACAGAAGTTATAAAAAACTCACTTCCCAGGACTTCTGTGCAAATTAAATCACAAGACAAAGGCAAAGTGCCTAAAACAGACTTGACCCAGTTGTTGTTTATTATCTCTTCACTGTCCCCCCTCTTCCTATTCCTGTGTGACCCCTTTCACACAATGCCTTTACCAGCAACTAAACCAAAATCATGACTTCAGTGAGGCTGGCTCTGTGGGGGACATCTGAAAGTAAGCCAGAGGCGCTCACATCCTTTTAGCACGAGAACCTTATACAAAAGTGTCCTCACCTGCTTACACCCAAGATGCCGGCAGGAAGCCCCATGTGCTCCTATTTCAGCAGGAGTCTCCCACAGGGATACGGGGTGATACAAGGGCAGGAATGAGCAAGGACCCTGAAGAATAAGTCATGGCCTGACACTTTGGGCAATGCAGTCCCAATATTAAACTGTCACGGCCACCACAGGACACTTGTCTCCAGAGTCTTGTCAACCTTGTAGTCTCTGTTAAAACTTATCTCCTGACCCACCACAAGAAATTCCAATCTTCTCTCATATTAAACCGATGAATAAAACAAAAAACCTTATTTGTATCCATGAGGTTCCCTCTGCAGCACAGAAATAATTCACATTAGTAACAGGATCATGAATGAAGAGTTAGCGCTTAGATCACATCACCAAGATCCAGACCTCTTCTGAGGTTAAAGTATAAGCCCAGCTTGGGGCACCTGGGTGGCTCAGTCCATTGAGCGTCTAACTTTGGCTCAGGTTATGATCTCACAGACCATGAGTTCGAGCCCCGTGTCAGGCTCTGTGCTGATGGCTGAGCCTGGAGACTGCTTCCAGTTCTGTGTCTCCCTCTCTCTCTCTGCCCCTTCCCTGCTTGTACTCTATCTCTCTCAAAAATAAACATTCAAAAAAAATTTTTTTGAAAATTTAAAAAAATAAAATAAAATAAAAGTGTAAGCCCAGTTTGAGGTTCTCTCGTGGCGACTTGGCAGCCACAAGGGAACACCTTTCCTGTGTTCCCCCTTGGTGCTAATGGTACCAGGTGCTAATGGCGATTGGTCCCAGAAACCCAGAGAGAAGCACTTGAAAGTACACTGAGCTGCCTCAAGGGGGCTACCCAAGAACTTAATTGTGATCATGAATTTTGAGCAAGTCCATAAACCCAACAAATATGCCAAACCCTAATAAGATGATTTCAAATGGGCAGAGAGTAAGGAAAGTATTACTGAAAGTATGCCAAAGAGGAAAAACCCGAGCAAATGTGAATCCCAGCTGCTCGTCTACCTGATCCACTGCCCCCATTTTACAGATAAGGGAAGTGAGGCCACAGAAAGAATGGACCTTAAAGAGATAGCTTTAAAGGTGCAAGACAAGAGAACAGAGAAAGATAAACAGGAGCTAATATTTATCAAGAGCATTTATTTCCTAGGCCTTGTTCTAAGCACTTACATTGACTGTCTCATTTAAGGTACATATACTACCACATGACAGAAATACTGAACTATCCCACTTTAAAGATGGAGAAACTGAAGCAAGAAGATGGTGTGTAATTTTCCCGAGGTCACACAGCACAGAAACAAACAGACGTTGCTCAGGAACTTAGGTGGCCTGACACCAGAACACATGTTCCTAATTACTGATTCCTCTCAAAACACATTACCCCTGTTCCTACTGTTCCTACTGAAAAAGGAGAGGGTGAAATAGTAACAAAGTTTTGATCAAGAAAGTCCTTACCATGGTAACAGATGAGCAGATAGCATTACGACTCCAGACAGAAATGATTTTCCTGGATCTACTTCTAACAGACCCGGTGACTTTATGCACATTCCTTAACCTTGGAGGAATACCTCTCCACAAAGGTTGTAAAGATTAATGGAAAAAAGTGATGGTAAAGATACCTTAGTGCCTGAGACCTCCCACACACTCAATGATAGAGACAACTGATCTACCATTGCTATACATAATTACATGAGCTCTGGTTCCAGGGTGTTACTACTTGCTTCACTGAAATATTCTTATCATTCTAGGGCAAAACTGTTGAAGCACACACACACACACACACACACACACACACACACACCAGAAAACAAAACAAAACTGCTATCGAGATTATTAATCTAGGATGGGTTCCCTAAGGTTCTTTCAGCGTCTCAAACCTGAGGAGGCATCTGAATCATCCCCACAGGCTTGGTAGATAGAGACCAGAAGGCCAGTCCCTCAGAGTTTGATTCAGCAGGTCTGGGGTGGAACCTAAGAAAATACATGAGCAAGTAAACCAAACCTTAGATTCCTCTGAGACACTAGAGGGATTGACGGAGAATGTGTTACAAAGCATTTCAGAGAACATTTCAAAATTATTTTTAGCAGCATACTCTTAAAAAAAAGAAAAAACCTCCATCCACACATCTTTGAATTGCACATATGGAAGCTAGGTGGAAGAAGAAATAAATCTGATAATAAAGCTGTCCGTGGTACGTCCACGTCCAGGGCTAAAGAGCAGACCTCCAGGCCATTGGACAAGACTGATGACACCACGCAGCTGCATTGGAATGACTGAGATAAGAGTGTGACCAGGGCATAGAACACCCATAGCAGAATTTGCAAACACTTAAAGAGCAGTTGCCAAGGGCAAAGGAACAATGCGTCCCAGGAAAAGGAGAAAAGGAATGTATAAGAGGTCAGATTAGTGGGCAAAAAAAGTAGAAAGTGCACACAGGGAACCGAGATAAATAACAATCTGGACAAATGAGAAGAATGGTATAAAACCCAGCTAATGAGGTGAAATCCTTCCAGAATAAAATTAGGCAACTGCACATACAGAGGCATAATAAAAGCCATAAATATAAAATGGCAAGGAATTGACTGGGTAATGGTGTAGTAATTAAAGCCTGGAGGTTCATAATAGACCTCGAATTGAACATTAATCAACCAAAAAGAAGCACTGCCTGCACTTTGATATATGTGTGAAACACACCAAGCAATCACAGCTATGATCTGCTGAAAAGTCCTCCCTCCCAGTGTGGGGTTGGGCAGCACAAAGACGGAAAGACGAAGTAACAGCAGGGATGACGTGGGTGTATGCCTGCATGGTGACCCCGATGTCACTGAGGGAAGCCGAGACATCAGCTCTGTTGACTCTTCCAAGGGCCAGAGGATAGCAGGAGTGATTCCCCCGCTGGTGCCCGCATCACAGAAACTGAGCTAGAAGACCTCCTCTCTTAGACCAGGACATGCGCTCCGGGGCCCAAGGATGGGCATCGTGACGCGCTCGAAGAGGTAACATCTTGTTTACTTAAGGCAGCGGTTCTGTAACTTGAGCTTGTGTTAGAATCATCTGGAAGCTTATTAAAAACACAGATTGCTGGGCCCCAGCTTCCGAGTTATGATTCAGTTGTCCTGGGGTGGACACAAGAATCTACATTTCTAACAATTTGCCAGATAGCGTGGATGCTGCCAGTTTGGGACCACACTTTATGAACCACTGATTTAAAGTTATGCCACGTCTATATTCTCATTTTCCATCATTAGCGAACCTCCTGTTTTTAAAGACATGAAAAGCAAGGAGAGTAGATGAAGGAGAAATAAATCTGATTGTTTTCATTTTTATTTTATTTTATTTTATTTTATTTTATTTATTTTATTTTATTTTATTTTATTTTATTATTTTATTTTATTTATTTTATTTTATTTTTTTGCTGTGACTAATGAAAACTATCATTAATGAGTTAAAATCCATAGAGGGTGCAGATTGGCAGTTGCGTGGGGCTAGGGGGAGGAGAAATGAGGAGCAATAGCTTAATCGATGCAGGGTTTCCTTTTGGGATGATTATAATTAATATCTTGCAACTACATAGAGGTAGTGTTTGCACAACATGTGAATGTACTAAATGTCACTGAATAGTTCACTTTGAAATGCTTTATTTTATGTTATGTGACATTTCACCTCAATTTTTTTTAAAAAAGTGAATACAGATGGACTGATTATCTTGTGCAAACTGTCAAGTGTTTACCTCATTTGGTCCCCACAAGCCACTGAAGCAGGACTACTTGTTACGGATGAGGAAACCATGCCTTGGTGCTTGAGTAATGTGTCTGCCGTGTAGTAGTTAAATGTGACGTGCCGGGCATCTTCAGGCAAGCCTTGTGACTGCTGCGCTGTGGTCTGAACTGTTTCTTGGGTGGCAAAAAATATTTCTATTTCCCTGCTGGGGTTTAGGACTGACCAGATGGAGGCACTAGAGGTTCAGAAATAGCCCAGGATGATAGTTCTAGAGGACGCTCAATGACAGCCACATGGGATCTGTGAGGGGAGTAAAGCATGAAGTACATACAAAGCCCTCAGGATCCACTGATGGGAAGGGGGTCCACTGCACACTGCTTACATGCAAATCACATGCACTTCCTTGCATTTATTCGTGAAAGCTCTCGTCATCATTATTTTCAGACACATACTACTGTAGGTCTTCTCAAACTTTAAAGCACTCGTGGATCACCTGAAGATCTTATTAAAATATAGAATCTGGGTGGCTCAGTCGGTTAAGCACCCAACTTCGGCTCAGGTCATGTTTCTCGGTTTGTGGGTTCGAGCCTGCTTCAGATTCTGTGTCTCCCTCTCTCTCTGCCCCTCCCCTGCTCGTGCTCTCTCCCCCGTCTCTCAAAAATGAATAAACATTAAAATTTTTTTAAATATAGAATCAGATTCAATAGACTGAGTTCAGCCTGAGATCCTGCATTTCATCAGAGGATGCTGATGCTGCCGGTCCAAGGCCCACATTTTGGAAAGCAAAGTACTATACTTCCCAGGTCTGTCATACATATAAATTCTCCTCCACTCTCTTCCACACCCTTTGGTTTGTTCGTTCATTCATTCATTCATTCATTCACTCATTCATTTATTCAAAAAGTATTTCTTCAAGCATTTATTATTGCTAAGTAACTTGTTAGATGCTAAAAATACATATATGAACAAAACACCATCTTTAAGGGCTTGCAATCTCTTTGGAAGATGCAAGGGGATGGGATTTGTAGGGTGGATAGGCTTTCACTTGCTATGTACCTCTTTTATCTACCTCTATACTGTTTGCATTTCTTACAAGAAAGTATTACTTCCTGGAACGAAGGTGCACATGAGATGCAATGGGCAAGCAGAGTCAACTTCACAGAGGGGGAGAGCCTTGAAGGAGAAGAAGCTGATTCCAGGCTCTCTCCTGAGCAATCTTTTTAACATTCCAGACCAGAGGGGAGGTATGGAATGTAATAAAGATTAATTGCAACTGGGAAATGGATGCTGAATGAAGGCAGAGAAGCCCCTGTGCATCTTGGGCAGTATTAGCAATAAATCACAAGATCACAGGGCAGAATTTTGACTCATTCAACATTACATTACTGCATACAAATGCCTTCCATCTCTTTCAATGGAATGCAAAGACACCGAGATGCTGGCATTGTCTGACAGTCACCGTGGGATGAAAAATTAGGCTTGACATTTCTCAAGCCTGATTTCTTACTGAGGAATTGTCACTACTGCCTTAACAGCTATTGCAGTCTTAAAGCTAAGTTATGCTCCACATACATTGTCTGAAACATATTTGGACATAACTCGCTTTACTAAACAAACACATTCCAGGAGAGCTAGTCATAAAATGAATCCCTGTAAATCAGATCACACATCATTTTCTCACTTAGCTCATAGATTTATAAATTCACTCTGGTTTGAGAGAAAGGACTTGCAGGGATGGAAAGGTGAGGAGAGAGAACTATTTACTTCCCATCACCTTCTTCTGGACAATTAATCGGACTTTTTAGAAACACTGTCAAACAGAAAATGTTGATTTTCTGATTATACGCATATTAAAATAGCTACAATGGGAAAATTATTTATTGAAATTCAATTAAGAAATTAGTCCATACGTTGCTTTACTTGATTAAGGGCATGTGAAAAAGAAATCCTTCTTTTATTATATCTAGCTTTTTAAATGGAATTCATCTCATTATATCTCATTCTATATAAGCATCCCAAAATCTTGGCTACTTCTGTTAAAAGACAGATATCTTCTGTGGGGGCAGCTGTCCTTCAGAGGTGGGTGCAGATGTGGGTAGCTCTCCTGCAGAGTGGGTCCAGATGTGATTTCCTTCTTTAGAAATTGCTTCCCCTGATACCATTCCACCCTACCCCCCCTTTTCCCTTCAGCATTTGTCTAAATTTCCCTTCTCCTTTGGACCCAACTCGGTGTCACTTTCGTCATAAAACCTTATGCAACTCCTTCCTCTAAAACCCCACAGCCCTTTATCTACTATATCTTTCTTACAGTAATTCTTTCTTGCCCCAAATTGTGGCAAAGTATATGTGTCTTATTTTCCCTAGCAGGTAGAACCACATCTCAATCACCTGTGAATCCCTAACAGTGTAGCAAAGTCACACATGAACTAGGAGCCTATTAATGAGACGGCTACTAAGCAAGTGAATGGACACTACACAATAAAGCTCTGGCCTCTAGTTGGGCTGGCAATGCCCACCAAGGGTCCAGTAGGCATCTCTGTCCTTCCCGCGAGCATCAACTTGCTTGGTTTTAACACGAAAAATGTCGTCATTTTTTTCTGTACATTCACATGCATCTTCACTGAGACACAATCATCTTATCTCTTCCATCCATATTTCCCTGTGGACTTTATCAGTGGCAGTGACCTCTGTGATGCTCCCAGCAGCCTCTAACCTCACCCTTTCCTTCCTCGTGAGGGTGCTTAGGACCCAGAAGCTACTCCACGGCTGGAGCACTTCACCACACATGGAATCCAAGTGGTGGAGGACAACTCATTTAGAAACTCTGAGCCTACTGAAAGTGCCTGATGTGTCCCCAGGGAGGTGCAGCCACAGTGAAGGACCAACACAGATGCAAATCCTCACTGGGCCGAAGCTCACATTTTCCAAGGCCTGTTTAGGGAAATTATACTCACCTTTGTTGTGTGCTGTGAAAACAAACATTTACAGAGCCGTTGGAATGTGTGAAAAATGTCCTTAGTTGTGTTTATGGAAAACACTTGGCAAGTATTTGCTATAAATGCTTTCCTGTAAATACTGTGAGTGAGAACCAGCAGGAAAAAATGTATGAGATGACAGGGAGCCAGCTTCCACAGCAAAAGACATTCCCTGCAGATACCCTGCAAGGGTGTGCTGGCTCCACTCCTTACTCTCCCATCACCAGGGAATCCTGCAGGGGTGCTCTGGGGCAGAGGAGGGGCAACCCTCCCATGCTGGGCTGGCACCCCATGCTGAAGTACTGAAAGCAAAACCTATTTGTGTTTCCTAGGTGCTGATGCCCCTGGCAGGCCCTCCTTTTCCTCTGTGCATTTTGGGTACTGGTTCTGATTGCAAGTCCCCTGTTCTAGCTGGAAACAGGCCCTCAATATGAGCCCTATTTTCCCTACCTGATGCCTGGCCTCTCTGTTGATTTTATGGTGTTTTCAGGTAAGACATGAGAAATGGAATATAAGACACTCAAAAATATTCCTTTATACTGAGATTAATGAGATTTCTCTTAATTACTCTATAATAGACAAAGATCTCTGAAGATAGGGATAGAGAGGGGAAGAGAGTAAGGCAAGCCAAAGCAATGCTTGTAGTTTTCCCAGGAAGAAACCTTGACCAGCCCAACATTGCCCTCTGGAAGGGACCAAGCCCCTCTTATGCCGTACAAGGCACACACTGGATACCACAGAGAGGATGGCTATTCTTGTGCCCAAGCAGCTAACATGATACATAGCATAAGTATTTAAATATCAGAAAGATCAATTATCTCACAGTTGTTTTATCCAAAAAAGACTTTACTTTTTCCTTCATTTCAGAATATTTTCCTTATTTAAAAAAAAAGATACAAATCCTAAGGTACATAAGGCTGCCAGGGCAAAGAGAAACAGCTGTCTTGCTATAGTATTTCCATTTTCACAGGTGCTGAGCTCTGCCCCTTCACTCACATTCTTGGGTCCTGAACCCTCCCTCTACCCCAACATCCTCTCTTCTGCACTTACCCAAGCCTAATGATCAACACCCCTGTGAAGCATTTTTTATATTTATTTACAAAATCATTTCCTTTATGTAAATTTCTAGAAATGGACGTGTTAAGTCAAAAGATCTCAGTATTTTTGCCATTTAAAATATACTGACAACCCATCATCCAAGAAGCTTGTGTCATTTAACACTCCATTTAAATGGAAGAGAGTTCCCTTTTAAAGTCATTTCACCAGCAAAATCCGCAAATGACAACCAAATGCTGGTGAGGATGTGGAGCAACGGGAACTCTCAGTCTTTGCTGATGGGAATGCAAAATGGTGTGATCACTTCGGAAGACTCTTAATAGTATGGAAACATACTACCACCATACAATCCAGCAGTAGGACTCCTTAGTATTTACCCAAAGGAGCTGAGAACTTACGTGCACACAAAAACCTGCACTATGATGTTTATTGCAGCTTTATTCATAATTGCCCAAACTTGGAAGCAGCCAAGAAGTCCTTCAGTAGGTGAATGGGTAAATAAACCAGTAAGTCCAGATGATGTAATGTTATTCAGCACTAAATAGACATGAGCTACCAAGCTACAAAAAGACATGGGAGAAACTTAAATGCATTTTACTAAGTGAAAGAAGCCAATCTGAAAAGGCTACATTCTGTGCAATTCCAATTACATGACCTTCTAGGAAAGGAAAACTATGGAGACAGCAAAGAGATCTGTGGCTGCCAGGGGTTGTGTATGGTGGTGAGGGATGAACAGGCAGAGCACAGGGAATTTTTAGGGCAGTGAAAATATATAATACCATAAAGGTAGATACAGGTCACTATGTATTTGTCCAAGCCCATAGAATGCACAACACCAAGAGTGAACTTTAATGTAAGCTATGGATTTTGAGTAATTATGATGTGTCAGTGCATGTTCACTGATTTGTAACAAATGTCCTATTCTGAAGGATGATGCTAATAACAGAAGAGGTTTTTCATGTGTAGAGCCAAAAGTGAGTCAGTAAGAGAGAGAGTGCCCCTCAATCAACTCCATCACTTATTGACGCTGGGAACTTGACATGCTATCCACCCATTGAAAAGATGAGGACACTTAGGTTAACCCCACTAACTCCACATAGTTCATCATATTGTGAGAAAAGCAAATGGAGATAATAGATGTGAAGGTGAAAGCATCAGAGGGATTGAATGCATGGTGTGCTAAAACAAGCTAATCAGCAATTGTTTAACTTTAAAAAATTGCAAGCCAGAAACTATCAGTAGCTGGAAATCAGTTACAGTGGAAATATTTATGCCATAGACATTGGCAAATCTGTTTTGTTTTGTCTTCTTTTTAAGCTTATTTACTAGCATACCACTGAATTAAATGTAGAGTACTAAAAAGTTAGTACCCCAGAACTGTCTGGTCCAACTTTCCAGTCTGCATTTTACTATTTATAACAATGAACAAGTGACTTCACATCTCTGAGCCTCAGAGTCCTCATCTGCAAAATGGGACAACCTACAGAGTTGGAAGAATTGAATGAGGTAATACATATAAAATATTCATAACAGCCCTTGGCACATATTCATTACTTAATATTTACCTTTTATTTGTTCCCACCATATACAGAGTGTAGCCCCAAACTACCAAGTTTTCAGCAGAACTGACCCCACGGCCAAAACAGTTAACTAAATTTTGGTCTTCTTAGTCATATTCTCATACAGAACCCCTGTCTATTCACGTAGCATACACATCTTCTTATGGCTTTCATAAGTAACACTTTATGTGAGGCTTAACACCATGCAGCTCATCAGTCCTAACAAACTATGCCATTTAGATGATCCCACCAGCTCACTGAAAGACAGATTTCTTCCAAGTCTGCTTTCAGTTTTGGTCCTCTGACACATATCACTATAGCCATGAGAGATTTCTCTTTTTTTTTTTTTAATTTTTTTAATGTTTATTTATTTTTGAGAAAGAGAGAGAGAGAGAGACAGAGAGACTGAGCGTGAGCAGGGAAGGGGCAGAGAAAGAGGGAGAGACAGAATCCAAAGCAGGCTCGAGGCTCAGCTGTCAGTACAGAGCCCGCCCGACAAGGGGCTCGAACCCACAACTGTGAGATCATGACCTGAGCCGAAGTCAGACACTCAACCGACTGAGCCACCCAGGTGCCCTGGCCATGAAAGATTTCTGAGGGGAAAAAAGGGGAATGACGCTGGTCAGGGATTCAACATACCAAATCTTTCATTATTCACTTAACAAATAATTTAAATGGTCCAAGGCTAGGGAGTGAGGGCAAAGGACAAAAAAGATAATGATCAAATAATAAAACATATGATTATACAATTTCAAACTGAATAAGTGTTGTAAAAGAAATAGCAAGGAAAAATAATCAGTAAAAGAGGAGCCTTAAGGATGAAGTCCAAAAGACTAAATGGAAGTTAAGTTAAGGGGGAAGGGTGGAGAAAAGAGGGGCTGAGTCAGCGGGAACATCAAGTACAAAGATCCTGTGGTACAGGAGCATCACCATTCAAGAACTAAAAAGTCAGCCAAGCTAGCTTCCCTCATCTTGGTAATGGCGAATTTATAGGCAGTTATGAATGATCTACATTGGAGCCTTGTATTCTAAAAGCCTCTAAGTATAAAGTATAAGCACCCTTATACAGAATAACATTTACTAAACCAGTCTGTGAGAAGTTTTAGGGCTGTTATATCTATTACTATAGTGTTTTAATTGCTTTATAAAATACAAGAAAATATGGTCTGTTATTTATGATTTTACACTATATTTTGGAGTCTTGGGTTTTACCAATGCAGGGGAAAAGTTGATAAAATTAAGGTCAATGTAAAAATAAAATTACCTGACATGTCAAACACTCTTGGGTATACCAGGTGTATTGCATGGTTCCTAAGGGAAAAATTTATTTTCATCAAATACAATGGGGCATTTGGGAACATTACCATCTAAATTTTATTATACTAATACAAAATGCCTTCTGATTTGGTAGGCAAGTTGCTAATACTAGCTGGACTCTGGTCATAATGAATACAGCTTAAAAACAAAAGTCAGCAGTGATGCACCCAAGTATAAACATCAGCATATCTGGATCAAGGGCTTTTTGAGGCACACCAGCATAACCGCTAATTTCGTTTCCATTCCAGGATGGACAAAGGCCAGAGGATAGCTACAACCAGGAAGGTTATAGCATGTTCCAGATGGAAACCTATTTCCATGGCTTCCTACCTTGGAGTAACTGGCAATCCCAGCCAGAAGGCAGAACACCAGTACACAAGTGATTTAGGCACTCATTTAACAGATATGTGCTGAGTGCTTTCTGTGTGACTGCCACTACTCTAGGCACTGGGGTAGAGCGGAGACAAACACATAGTATCTCCCCTCATGGAGCAGGAAATAAACACAAAGGTAAATTTAGAATATATAAACAAAAATTACATTTAGAGAAAAACAAAGGGGGGATGGGTGGACAGGGAGCAAAAAAGATGATATTACTACTTAATATTTGGTGGTGAGCAAAGGCTACCCCAAGTCTAGAGAAAATGAGGAAGGAAGCTAGAGGCCTAACTGGGGAGTAGATTCCCAGGAGAGGAAGCAGCTAGTACAATGCCCAGAGGCTGGAGTACATCTGGTATGTTCAAGGTCAACAGGATGCTATGGACTGAACTGTGTCCCCCCAGAATTCATTTGTTGAAGTTCTAGCCCTCAGTACCTTAGAGCATGACTGTATTGGGAGATAAAAGCCTTTAAAGGGGCAACTAAGTTAAAATGAGGCAATTAGGGAGCAGCTCTAATTCAATACCACCGGTGCCCTTGTAAGAAGAGGATAAGACACCAGCAATGTAAGGTACAGTACAGCAGGATGACCATGTGAAGACACAGCAAGAAGGCAGCTGTCTGCAAGCCAGGGAGGGAGGCCAGAGAAGAAACCATCCCTGCTGGCATCGTGAGCTCACACTTCCAGCCTCCAGAACTCTGAGAAAATTAAATTTCTATTGTTTAAGCCAGGCAGTCTGTGATATTTTGTTATGGCAGCTCAAGGAGACTAATACAAAGGAGGTCTCTGAGGCTGGAGTGAGCAAGGAACAGATGGACATAAAGAGAGACAGGCAGACTATCATACAGCCTTTGGGACCATGACAATGACTCTGGATTGTACTGAGTGAGATGAGAGCCATTGGAAAATTTTGAGCAGACAAGTGACATGAAGAGAAAAATGTTTCAAAGGATTGTTCTGGTTTCCTAACATTCTGGCCACCGTGTTGAGAACAGACAAGAGGAACAAGGGTGAAAGCAGGAAGAACCAATCAGGAGACTAATACAATATTACAAGAGAGATATTTAATGAATTGGATTATTATAAAGGAGGTAGGGGTAGGAAAAGAGATGGGGCTGTGGATTTTGTAGGTAGAGTCAACAGAATTTGCTGATGGAGGTTAATGGCAACAGAGTCTTAATGAAATGAAGAGCAATCCTCTGAGCCAGAGATTTGAGAGTAACTGGAAGGGTCTATTGTGGCGACCCATACTCAGTGCCATGAAACATTTAAATATTAATGTTCTGAGTACAGTTAGCCAAGCTTAACCCCTGAAGAAAGTAGATCCCAGAAGGAAATTTGTAGGAAAAGAACAACTGACTACAGGAATATCCAGCAATGAAACAAAATTGTGGGCTATGTTTTGTTTCATTTTGTTTTTTCTTACTAAAAAACCAAGGAGGGGATTTCTGGTTCCCTGTCTAACATGTAAAAAGCTTGGAAGTTGTCACTCCCACACTCACAGCAAGAAAAAAGGCCGAAGAAACTAGAAATCAACACCTCTTCTTAGTTCCATCAGAGAATTGAGGTCACAGGGTAAACTGTCACCCTCAAAACTAGAGAAACGGCTTACTAGGAGCAGAAGCCAATGCTGGAGCCTGCTGGGAACACTCAAAAGGTAACTGACATTGCAAGAGACTAGAGGTGCCTTAAGAGGGAAAAACTCCTGGGGGCTCAGACTTCAGGGAGTCCCCACACTTTCATGAGTTATACCTCTAGGAGCTCTGCCCTGTTTTCAAGATGAAGATCAGAGAAAAATCCTCTCTTGCTTCAAAGAGGGGGAGGGAAAAAGTAAGCATTTTGGACTAAGCTCAGAAGCATTCCATTCTCTTTAACAGTGGCCTGCCCTCAAGGGAAACTATTTTACCAGAGCCTAAACTACCTGGATTTCACCAGAGCCTAACCAATCTCAGGGAAGGAAGGGAAATACCAGATCATAGCCATGTTTAGCCCTCTTGTCTCATCTAAAAGAGAAGAGAACTGAGAAGGACATGTGAAGGTCACAGTACAAGGACATGGGCTCATTAAAAAAATAAAAAAATAAGACCTAATCACAGGACTATAGGACACTTCCCTTCTCCCTATATTTTACCATCATATAAACAGGGCTCCTGTATAATAGCAGAAGAGCACAAGATCACAGGTAAAAAACTACAAGCCTCCAGACCCTATTTTTGGATGAGTCTCTAAGGAAAAACAAAGACAACAAAACAGACAAAAATAAGGACACCAAAGGAAATTCAGCCTCTGACACCACAGCTACAGCAAACATAAACACAGATAATTCCTAACTAGATAAACAAAATCTCACACCAAAGGCATATTTACCTCAGTTCACGTTGCCCAATACATCATATCCAGCTTTCAATAAAAAATTACAAGAAATGCTAAAAGGAAAAAAAACGCAATCCAAAGAGACAAATAAAACATTTGAGTCAGACACAGATATGGTAAAGATTTGGAGCTTTTCAGAGCAGGAATTAAAAATAACTATGATTAACATGCTGAAGTCTCTTAATAGAAAAAGTGGACAACAGGCAAGAACAGATGGGCAAGGTAAGCAGAGATATGGAAACACTAAGAAATAATCAAAAGGAAATACTGGAAATAAAAACCACTGTAAAAGAAATAAAGAATGTCTTTGATGGGCTCATTAATTTACTCGCCAGGGACGAGGAAAGAACCAGTGAGTTAAGCACAGGGTAATACAAACTTCCTAAGCTGAAAAGAAAAAGGAGTTCTGCATCTCAAACCCATTCCTGCTGCAGGGCTCTACACCAAACCTCTTCATCTCTCATCTGGACCATTGCAATTACTCTGCCTCTAGTTACAGATACCACCAATTCATGCTCTATGCCTCTACCAGCCTGTTCTTTCTTAAAGGCAAATCAGACCACATCATTCTCTGCCTCAAAGTTCCTCAGTCATTGCCATTGTCTATAGCAGTTTTAGAAGTAGACCCTGTATCTACATGATATCTTCACACAGAAGTACAATATGTAAAGCAGACAAATGCAGAAATGTTCCATTGAATTATGTAAACTACTTAGCAAAGCATGTAAGGTCTTTCATGATCTGCTCCTGCCTGTGTCTCCAGCAACATCTCCTAACTCTATAGAATTAGCATGGTTTGGTGGATTTAAAAAGAAAAAAGAATTTTAAAAAATAGAACAGAATATCCAAGAATTGTGTACAACAAAAGTTGTAACAATCATGTGATGAGAATACCAGGAGGAGAAGGAGGAGAGAAGGTAACAGAAGAAATATCTGACGTAAACACGGCTAAGCGTTTTCCAAAATTAATGAAAGACACCAAAGCACATATCCAGGAAACTCAGAGAACAACAAGCTGTATAGATACCAAAAAAAAAAAAAAAAAAAAAAAAAAAAAAAACCTACACCTAGGCATATTATATTCAAACTACAGGAAACCAAAGACAAAGAAAACCTTGAAAGAAGCTACAGGTAGGGAGAAAACACATTACTAACAGAGAACAAGGATAAGAATCACATCAAACTTTTCTTCAAAAATCATGCAATCAGGAAGAGAATGAGTGAAATATTTAAAGGGTTGGGAAAAAATAAAGCACAGAATTCTGTGTCCAAAGAAATAATCCTTGAAAGATAGGAGGAATAAAGACTTTGTCAGACAAACAAAACATAGAGAATTTGTCACCAGTAGACCTGCTGGCAAGAAACATTAAAAGAAAATTTTCAGAAACTTAAATCTTTATTGGGAAAGAAAGAACATTAGAGAAGAAATAGATGAAGGTAAAATAAAATATTTTTAAAATTTTAACTTATCTAACCAATAACAGTTTGTTCAAAATAATAATAGCAATATTGTATTGACAGATTATAGCTTATAGATAAATGAGTTAAGTAAGGGGCAGGAGAGAAGAATTGGGAATACTCTCTCATAAAGTACCTGCACTACCTGTGAAGTGGTATTATATTATTTCCAGGTGAACTAAGATTAGTTGTAAATGTATATTACAAATTCTAGGGCAGCAATTAAAATTCTTTAAAAGAAGTATGATTAATATACCAAGGGAAGAGAGAAATGGAATCATAAAATGCTCAATTAAAGCCAGACAAGGTAGAAATAAGAGTGAAAGACAAAAGAAAATACACACACGTGCACACATGAAGGAATAGGCAACAAACAGAAAACAGAAATAAATATGGTAAATATTAATCCAATTATATCAACAATTGCTTTAAATGTGAATGATCAAACACACCAATTAAAAAACAGAGACTGTCAGGGTGGATAAAAATCAAGGCCCAACTAAACATTGTCCACTAAGAAATCCACTCTAAATATAAAGATACATTTAGTGTAAAAGTAGAGACATGGAGAAAGACCTATCTTGGTATAGAGGCTGCTTTCAGGCAACAAACCTGAGCAAGGAAAAGCTGAGTAAGGTAAAAGGGCCCACAGCAACCAGCTCGCTGGTTGCAAGCTGAATGCAAACAGGCAATACCAACAGACTCATTTAGGGACCCACCTTGAAACAGCCACAGGCCCTAACTGACCAATTACACCAGGCACAGTTCTTAAGATTACCACAAAAGGGAAAACTCCATACATTCCCATTCTTCCTCACTCTGCCCTATAACTGTGGCCCCTCACCACCTCTTGGTTGCAGCAGTCTCTCCTTTGCTGTCCTACCGCTGCTCCCTTGGGGTATATTCAATAAACTTCTCTTTTGTTCTGCCTTGGGTGAATTTTTTCACCCCCTATGCTGCTGGCTCCCACCCAATTGGGACACCCCACATTTGGTAGACCCAATTCGACTGGAGCACCCCACACATGGTAACATGAATCAAAAGAAAAATGGATTAACTATATTAATTTTACACTTTCTGAGCAAACTTCAAAGCAAGGAAAATTGTCAGAGAGAAAAGAGACACATTAGGTAATGACAACAGGTCAACTAAGAAGACATACTAATCCTTAAATATATGCACCTCCTAACCACAGAGCATTGAGTTATGTAGGGCAAAAACTAATAAAACTGCAAGAAAATATAGACAAATCAGCTACTATACTCAGAGACTTGAATATCTATATTTTGGTAATTGATAGATACAGCAGGCAGATAATCATTAAGTATATAGTTGAAATGAACAGTACCATTAATCAACTGGATCTAATTGGCATGCATAGAATACATCATCCAACAACAGCAGAATACACATTCTTCTCAGACTCACATGGAAGATTCACAAGACAGACCATATTCCAGGCCATTAGACACATATTCACAGAAAAAAGAATAGAAATTACACAAAGCAAGCTCTCAGACCACAATAGAATTAAACTAGAAATCAATAACCAAAAGATAGCTGGGAAACCCCAGAATATTTGGAGATTAAACAGCACTCATCTAAATAACACAAGACTTAAAGAAAAAGCCTAAATTTTTTTTGAAAATATTTTAAACTGAATGAAAATTAAAATACAGCTTTTGGAAATTTGTGGGATATAGCAAAACCAATTCTTAGAGGAAAAATTATAGCATTCGATACATAAATTATAAAAGAAGAAAGATGTAAAATCAATAATCTAAGCTTCCACTTTAAGAAACTAGAAAAGAACAAATTAAATGTAATGTAAGTGGAAGAAAGAAGTAATAAGAATTAGAGCAGAAATCAATGAAACTGAAAACTGCAAATCAACAGAGAAAAATCAATGAAGCCAAAAGGTGGTTCTTTGAAAAGATCAATTAAAATGATAAAACTATAGCCAGGCTAACCAAGAAAAAAAGAGAAAAGATAACTTATCAGCATCAAAAATGAAAGAGGAGCCATCATTATAGATCCAACGACAGTAAAAAATAATAATCTTATAAACAACCCTATGCCCACAAATTCGATAACTTAGATGAAAGAGCCCAATTCCTCAAAAGACAGGAGACATAAATAATCTGAATAGGCCTATATCTATTAAAGGATTTGAATCAATAATTAGTAACCTTCTAAAACTGAAAGCACCAGGCCCAGATGGTTTCATTGGTGAATTCTACTAAACATTTAAAGAAGAAATAATACCAATTCTCTATAATCTGTTCCAGAAAATAGAGGAAGAGGAAAGTTCCTAATCCATTCTATGAGGACATTACTCTAAACCAAATCCAAAGGCATTATGAGAAAGGAAAACTACACACCAACACCTCTCATGAACACAGATATAAAAAGCTTAACAAAATATTATCAAATAGAACCCAAGAATTATACTCTATAATTAAATAGGATTTATTCCAGATATGCAGGATTGGTTCAAGAATGAATTAATGTAACTTATCACAGCAAAGAAAGAAAAATCATATGATAATATTAATGTACATAGAAAAAGCATTTCACAAAATCCAACATCCATTCATGATAAAAAAAACTCTCAGCAAACTAGGAATAGAGGGTGTTATGGGCTGAATTGTGTGCTTCCAAATTCACTTATTGAAGTCCTAACCCTAGTACCTCAGAATGTGACTACATTTGGAGACAGGGCATTTAAATAAAATAGGTAATTAAGACAAAAATGAGGTCATTACAATGGGTCTTAATCCAATATGACTGGTGTCCTTATATATGACATAGACACAGACAAAAAGAAGACCATGTGAAGATACAGGGAGAAGACAAACATCTACAAACCAAGAAGAAGATCTTAGAAGAAACCAGTCCTGCTGACACCTTGATCTCAGATTTCTGTCCTCCAGAAATCTCAAGGGATAGATTTCTGTTGTTTGAGACACCCAGTCCATGGTCCTTTGTTATGGCAGCCCTAGCAAACTAATACTGATGGGGAACTTCGTCAACTTAATAAAGAACATCTATAAAAAATCTACAGCTAACATCACCTAATGCTGAAAAACTTGAGTCTTTCCCCCTAAGATCAGAATCAAGGCTACATGTCCTAGGTAATGCAATAAGATAAGAAAAGGGCATAAAAAGTATACAGACTGGGAAGGAAGAAGTAAAACTGTACACAGATAACATGATTATCTATATAGAAAACTCCAAAGACTCAACAAACAAGTCCTGGAACCAATAAGCAATTATAGCAAGGTTGCAGGACACTGGCTTATCAAATGTAACTAAAGGCACTGTGTGTACGGGGGGGGGGGGGGGGGGGGGGGGGGGGGCAGGGGATACCTGGGAAACTTCTTTACCTTCTGCTCAATTTTTCTGTAAACTTAAAACTGCTCTAAAATATAAAGTCTATTATTTAAAAAGCCAATGAGACCTATAACACCTTCCAAGTCTATGCACACAAAAAAGAGAGGATTCCCAGAAAACTTTCCCTCTTAAAAAAACAGAAATAAATGAGCTGCAACCCCTGGAACTTCTGCATTGCAACATGGTGCAGCAATGAGTGCAAAAAAGGGAAGAAACAACAGCAAACTCCCAGCACAGCAGCTACTGAGCTCTGCACAGTGAAGGCAGAAAAATGTGTCATCAAAGATGGAAGTGTGGTTAATGACAGCAGAAAGGAGACAGCTGGTCACAGAGTAGGTACTCAATAAATATTTATTTGTTTAGCATAGTGAGACATTAAAATGGATAATGTGGACTGAGGGAGAGCCAGTTGGGAGAAAGAATGCGAAGGTATTACTGAGTCTAAGATAGAGACATCAGAACAATGACTGTCGGCTGAGGACTTCACTGGTAAACATGAGGCTGTCCCTAGTTTCTAATCTTGTAATTCACACTGGGCTTAGGTGTGCAGTGTGTCAACTCCGTAGAGTTCATTATATAGCTTGGTTTCAATGTTTTTTTTTCAAGCAATCCATCATTGTGTTTTAAAGTCCTACTGCATTAAAAAAAAAAAAAAAGTCCTACTGCTTTTTAAAAGTAAATACAAACCAGAAAAACCTTCAAATATAGTTAAATAAAAAAATTCTGAACCTAATACCCAGCTTGGGCTGGTAGCAAAGGAGAATGAAATAGATATTTATCATGCTTTAGACCTACTGAATCCAGTACCAAAAGAACTCAGGTGGTGTGAACACAGAATGCATATACTGTTATACCCAGCAGTTAATATATGTGGAACCTGCCCGCCCGCCCTCAGATGATGGGTCTTCTGAGACAAAACCAAGCCCATGTTGAACAATGATCTCATGCTAACTCCTGAAGCATCCCGTTCAAATCATTGACTTTGGAAGTCAGAAATTCTGCCTTCCAGTGCAATTACTAAATCTAATCACATATATTCACTCTCTCAAGGGGTCCTGACTGGCAGTAACAGCTTGGTTATTCACAATCAATGAAATTAATGCCGCTATTTTTATAACATGAAAAAACTACATGAAAATAAGCCTCCAGGCTGTGGACCTTGGTCAAAGAAAGAATAAAAATAAGAGCAAAGGATAAAGTATGTAAATGAATTATTAGACAAAGAGTCATTTTAAAGTCCCAGCAAGGCTGTGCCTTGGGGTCCTTGTTATTCCAAAGTGATTCTGTGCTCCAGATCACCTAGAAGGAAAACGTCATTCAAATAAAAAAAAAGGTTCCTTTACATGAAACTGTGTATTTAACTGGCAACATATAATTTCATTTAAAAAAAAATTAGGAGCAATTGCTGCTAAAGCCATTTCAGGGACAAGGGGAGGGGAGGATCTGTCAGCACTGTGGGAACAAAAAAAATGATGTGCCACCAAGCTTTATTCCAATCATTTGCTTCATAGTTAAGTTTAATTACACATTACACACTGTCCTGTAATTATGTCGCTTGGGAAACTGCCAATTTCCCCCTTGAAATGTTAAAAGTTCCTTAATTTATTTTCAAGACTCAGCATTGCCTCCATCAGCACTCTGCCTTAGTGCATGTAGGATACTCGGTCCCCATTCTCTTTAAATGCTGGCTGGTGGGCACCAAGAAGCTGACATACAGTGAGGAGGGCTGACCATGCTTAGAGCCCCCAAAAACACTGGTCCAGTGTATTTATAATAAGATCTGATGACTTTTTTTTCCTTAAAATTTACAACTGGAGAATTTGAGAAACATGCCTATTCCTTTTGCCTGCCCTTGGGAGGTTGAAATGTAAGTCCTTTATTCTCAGCAAGAGAGAGATGGGACATTAATCAAACAACTTTATGGACTGGGAAAGGGAAAAAGCAAATAAAGTGGTTTGAGCACCTATTGTGCACCAATAATGTATTCAGAACTTCACAAAGGTCACTGCAGACCACCAGTATCAGTGATCACTAACTCAAGTCCCTCAGGTACAAGGCAGATAACTAGAATGCATGAAGCAGCCAGGCGAAAAAGAATAGAGTTCTGGGACTCATGGCTATTTGAAGAGGGAATGCATGCCCTGCCTACAGGCAATTCAAATTCTCTTCCCTTTAAAAATACTGTTCCGGTTGAGCAAACACATCCACAGGCTCATCTGAACTGTAGCTGTGAACCCTATATGAATCTATAAACCTCTAAAGGCCACTAGAAGCAGACTACTTGGCTTTATATTCAGCTCTGGCATCTTCTTAGCTGGGTGATCTCGGGCAAACAACCTAACTTCTCTGTGTGTCAGTTTCCTCATCTGTAAAATAGAAATAACAGTGCTGACCTCACAGAGGTGTTGTGAAGGATGAATAAATGTGCCTAGCATAGTTGTCAGCTCATGGCAAGCTCTGTGTTTGCTATTCCAAGTACCTTTACACCCTCTGACGCAGGAGAGAGAAGTCAAAAGCAGTTTCCCCAACGTGGCTTTGTGTCTCAGCAGACAGAGAGATCTATATATTGGAAGAAGAGGGTACAGGGATCACCTTATCTTCCCAACTCAGGGAGGACTAAAGGGAAGATTACAAATAATGTATGTTAAGTACTCCAAATATGTAAAGGTTTCAAAAATGGTAGCTTTTCTCATACGAGGTCATCTCAGAGCATTTTCTTATCAGTACTGCCTCTACACCCAGACCTCCGTCTCAGTGGTGAGGTAGGGTCTAAACCAATATTTCTCCCAACATTTTTTTCAAAGTATTGTTTACTTTGTATGTATCATGAGGAAGAAGAATCCATTTAAAGGTTTTGGAATAGTGTAAATACACATTACATTTTTCATCTGTTAAAAAAAAATGGCTGTAATGAAAGAAGCTTGAGAAAATAATTCTGAAGGACAAATATCCATCTTTTCCCATAATCAAATTTACTTGACATATAAATATTTCTGCTCTGATTTGGTATAATATTAGAAACATACATATGCCCTGGCTCAAAACCGCATGAAACCATTGTAATTAATCTTATTTTTAAAGGGATTTCTATTCCTACCCCCCTACCTCAGGAAATCCATTATCTTCTAGCATCATCACCCAGTGTGCAAAGGTATTCCAATTGGATGAGATGCTCATCATAAATTATGAGGGATGTTGAGGCAAGAATTGTAGGGTACATAAAGAACAAGTAGTTTCTAGTGTCCGCTCGTAATTTTGTTACTAGAAGCCTCAAGATTTTATAAATTCTGTGTTAGTTGTGTAACAGCTTCCTTAAGAAAACATTTTATTTATGACAAACATCACACTAAAGAAAACATACAAGAGGGGTCGGGTTTGTTCTAGTCCACACTGACCCAACACCAGACTATTTCTCTAACAAGTAGTGCCGTTGCTGAAAAGTAGGTCACTGGGAAAGAAATCAAGTCCTAAGTGATTCTGATGTGGTTAACCAGTATGATAATTTATATAAAATGGTGAAATGTTTACCTGCTCAGTATATTGTGGAAAACTGCAAAGAACTATCAAGTAAAGGTTCTGGGACTTGGTAGATGGGCCCAGGATAGATCACATCTAAAAATCCAGAAGGAAACAAGAAAAACCCCAAGGGGGAGAAGAAGAAGAAAACACGAAAAAACAATCTCTACTCTCCGTTTGCTTGCTATTCTATTTTCTGATATCTAAGAACTAGAGTTTGCCTTTTTCGTTGACCACCACATCCACTGTGCATGGCACCATGATGGCAGATGGTAGGTGTTTGATAATATTTCCTGAATGAGTCAGTGAATGAATAAATGTAAATGTTAAAAGAAATTTCTCTTCCTTTAGTTAGATGCTTTTTAGCATCTAGGAAGATGGGCTGTTTTTCTTTTTTGTGTGAATTTTTTTCCTCTGAAAAAAATGGAAGCAATAACAGAAATATCTCATTTGCATGCATTTGGCTTTTATTGTTGCACATTTAAATAGCTTATCTGACGTCTTTAGGGCCTGGGATTAATGCACAGCACGCGTCTGTCTGGCTGTAATGCCAAGAGGGAGACAGATGACTGACAATAGGTTCTGAAGTTCCCCTGATCTTCTAAATGTCACTTCTCATGTCACTAGACTGAAACTTACAACCACATCTGAAATCTGGAAAGCTCTACAGTGATACCTTTGCCAGGCTCATTTATTCCTTTAAATACCATCATTTGAGGCTCAGTCAAATATTCAGTAATATGACAACATATAGGAAAAAGCCTTAGTTTTCAAAGGATTTACAATTTAATAAAGACAATGTGATGCTGTATACAAACTTTGAAGTTAAACATAAAGTAATGTACCCTCTCTTACTTTTAAGGGGGACTTTCTGAGTATGCTAGATCTAGGAAGACCCTAAGTAAATACAAACACTTCCTTAATGGCATCACCAACTTTCCGTGTCTTCTAATCATTTGTCTTAGACTGTCCTCTTTTCCTCCACTTCAAGAATAGCTCTCTTGTGTCCACCACACCCCAAGCCCAGAGACAAGAAACTTCAGACTGGAAAATGCCTGAAACTTGAAGGCCAAAGACCTAAGTTTAAGTTTCCCTTAATATTGGCTATTTGACCTAACCAATGGAACTCTGCACCTCTCTAGATCCCAGTTCCTGAATCTATAAAACAGTGGTTAACAATGCTTACCCCATAGGCTTTTCTTGAAAACTGAGCCAATCTATGGAACATGTCTTATATGCTACCCAATCCACTTTAGGTACACATTTACTCGGATTAAATGGGATGACAAATGGGACCATGCAAGACTGAACTGAAACCACTCTTTCCTTTAGTTGCAGCATGTCTTAGTATTTTTGATGATCCTACTTCTTCCTCAGACCTGGCCATTACATGTTTTGGAGGCCTGAGGTTTCCTCATCATCATTTCCTGCTTTGTGGCTCAGTCTTGGCTCCCACAATAGCCAGCATGAGTCTTGAACCAAACGTAAAACCAAGTCATTTTGGGGTTTCTCACTAGCTCCCAATAAATAATTAAATAAAAGAATATATAAGTCCAAGAGTTTTATTTCCAATGGAGTCACTAATTTTCTTTCTTCCAAGGTATTTAGATTTGCTACTCCAGGGAGGGGATAAAAAGCAAAACAAAACAACAACAAAAAGCAAACACACTCAGTTTTATACCATTATCCTGTCTGTGAAAAATGACAGCAGGATCATAGGAGGGAGCCAAGTGCTACCCCCTACCTCTCAGAGAGAGAGAGCTGTGGTGGGGAGAACTGGGGAATGAAGCATCTCCAGAAAAAGTAAAAGCAATTATGCCCAGGGAAAATAAGACCCAGAAGTCTGAAATCATTCTATGCCTCCATATTTTACTCCAGGCATAGTGGGATGCTCAGATTTGCAATTCTTCCTTGTGTTCTGTGCCTGTCCAAGTGTGAGGTAATTCAATTACATCCAATGCTTCCATTAGTACACACTTACAAAGTATATTTAAATAATACACAAGAAACCAGGTTGCCCATTAATAAAGCCAAGTTGTGAAATTATACTTTTATGTAATTGCTAAAAGGAACAACGCCCATGATTCTCAGGTGATAAAAATGAGTTAATCCTTGGCAAGAGACCATTTAAATAAAAACTAGAGAAACTCCTTACTCAATTAACAAGAAACTATTAAAAATCTACTATGTGCCTGGTACCACAAGAGGTAGGCTTGTGGGGCAGGGGTAGTACCCAAAGTGTCCTGAACTCTGTTTAGAAAGATTATCCTAGAAGCTGGCATAGAAGATGGGTACAAAGATACCAGATTTCAGCTGGAAGGCCACTGAGATAATATGGCAACAATCTAGATGAACAAATTAAAGGGAATGATCAAGCTTAGGGATGTAGAATATACAGAATGTGGCGTCTACACGGGTTTGAGCTCTCCTGCCCATACCTCATTGCCTACTAGACACATCCAGCTGGCAGATGTCCTACATGCATATAAGGGTCTGGGCGTCTCCAAATGACTACCCCTACAGATCTGCACTCTCTGTCTCATTAATGGCACTACCTTCCTTCCATTCACTCATGCCAATCATCTTTCTCTTCTTCTTCCTCTTCCTCAGAGAAAGTCCAGTTTATTTTAGCTCCAAAATAATTCACTCAAACTGCTTCTCCCCAGTGCCACTGGCACTACCTTAGTTCAAATCACTCCCAATTTTTATTTTTGTCTCTAGTCTTGATTTCTCACATTTGTTTTCTGGCAATAAGATGATTTTTCTAAAATTAACTTACATCATCTTTACTTAAAACACTTCAGAAATTCTTCAATTCCTTCAGGCTAAAGCCCAAACAAACACCTTAACACGGCATAAACACCTTAATACACCTTAATACCCACCTTAATTAGGGTCCCTAATGAACTAGCCCACATGTGTCTCAAACCATATCGTATTAACCACTCTGTTTTAGCCATACTATACTATTTTTTGTTCCCTAAAAAAGGCACACACCTTTACATGCTTGTTTACACGTTTCCCTCCACTCAGACTTGCTCTCCATGCCCTCTGACCTTCACCTGATTAACTGCATTATCCAAGTGGTCTTAGTGCAGAAGCCACATCCTCCAGGAAGCTTTCCAGACTTTACCCCCACATCTGTGTTGGTGACTCTCCTCTGTATCCCCTCCCTTTCCAATCAAAATACATTCTAAGTAGCTCAGAAAGTGCCTGGTATTTAACTCTTCACCCCGCCTCTCCATCTCTAGACAGTAAACTCTTCAACGACAAGACTCATGAGTGACATGTTCCTTGAGGATCCCCATCACCTAGCTCCTTGCTGGGCATTTGATAGTTACTCAGTAAACATGTGCAGACTGAGTCACTGAGAAGAAAAAAGGTCTACAGTTGAGTTCTTGGGATTATGTACATTAGATGGACAGGCAGAGGGAGAGAAAGCTACCAGAGAGACTAAGAGAAATGGACAAGGAGAGAACCAAGACAGACAATACTGGCTCCAGGCAAAAAGAAAGAACTGATCAATGGTAAACAGTGTCCAGTGTCAATAGAAGGACAGATGAAATGGAGGAAGGGGGAGCTGTTCTACATTTGGCAGGAGAACAGTTTCTAGAAAGTGATGAGTGGAAGCCTCATTGAAAAGGTGCAAAGTATTCAAATTGAGTGGCAGATGATTAGAACAGAGGGCAAGAAGACAACTCATAAAAATACAAATACATAGTGTCTGAGGAAACATGATAGCTGGAGGGGGGATGTCAAGGGCAAAGAGGAAATACATATGTATGCGCCTGTATGTGTGTGTGTGTATGTGTGTGTTACAATTCCTTTTAAAAATCTCAACTGTAAATCAGACCAGCAAGTGAATGGTGAGGCTATATTCAGGTACAGAATAAGAGTTTAATGAATGAAAGATATAAATAATAAGTGAATAATTGTATTCAGACAGGAGATTTACCTGGCCAAAAACAAAGCAAATTTTTATCAAAATATAAACTTATTTTTAAAAAGAATCTATTTCTGTATTTCAGAAGAGACCATTCAACTCATAGATCAAAATTTAGTTAGCTGTCTAGGATGACTATTTCTACCATCTATACTATTATTTCACTATCACTATGATAACTTTTTTCATAGTCACCCCCAAAACTTCCTTGCAGAAGTCCTTGGACTTTATACGATCCCCTAGCCCCAGTCATTCATGCAAATAGCTTTAGCTTTCCAATAAGGACTTAATGCTCCAAAGTCAGATGATATCAGGAAAGTGACACTTCTGAGAAAATAACAGACATCTTAGTTATAGAAGTATAAATATAGATATCATCAGATATAGACATTGTCTAATCAGTAAAGAAAAGGGGATGTGGACAAAAAGGGCCACATTTTTCTTTACAAATAGGTTTTTCTTTTAAGTCCCTATCAGATGTAAAGTTCTTTCAGATTGCCACGTATTAAGTTTACTTGTAAGAGTTTAGAGACTGCATTGAGGAAAATGGGCTTCAAACATTAAATCACTTTTCATGAGACATAGGCTTCCTGTGCACTCAGCATCAATACACTCTAACTTTAGAAACGTTCATCTACAATCATTAATCAGTTAATGCTGAATTCAACTTCTATTTGGCTTCTCCTTTTCACACTCAACTCTCCAAGGCTATACTATATGGCACCTCAAAAATATTAATTTATTTACTGTGAGTGCAGATTATATTCCTAGTAAGGAATCTGTGCAATAAATATATACACACATAAGCCAAATTAAACTTCCATGAGCAAATAATTTTCCTATGAAGGACTGCATTTCTGACCAAGCACCTGATCCCAAACCTTTCACAGGAATGCATAGCATCTTTTACATAATCATATTATAAAGAATATTTCAGTATAAATCAAAGCTTGTCAAACTGCATATATAGAAAAACACATAAAGTTAAAATATAGTGCCTACAGGGAACTCAGAACCTGGCATGACTTTTTTCAAGGGGGGCTGCTACTGGGTAGAACAATTTTTCACTGTGCGGACTGTCCCATGTATTATAAGTTTTGGCCAGTCATACCCCATTGACATGGTAACTAGCATCTAAATCCACACACACATTTCCAAATGCCCCTTGGGGGAGTAGCACTCCCTTGTTTGGGGAAGAACTTTGAGCCTAGACAAAAGGAACTGCCCACATTTACATCACTAGATAATGCCAGGTCTTGAACCCCGGTCTCCCGAAAGCCAGTCCCATCAAGAGGGATCCAACACAGAATGTCAGAGTAAAGACTCATCTTATTCTAGTGTCAGCCTTATTCTTTCTGCATTAGGCAATTCACTCATCAAAAATTTTCGAAGCTGAGATCTAATCATAATTTTAACTATTCACCAATTCTCTTGTCACATTTATTCATATCTTCCCCCATCTCAGCCTTGGATGAGGATGCCTCCCCGTCGCTGAATCTGGACTCCTCTCCCTGAGGACAGGGGATAGGTGTCAGCACAAACAGTGCATCCAGTGGAGCAGCCCTATGTCACTGTCCCTAGGCTCCTGTTCTTTCACATTTAGCCCTTCCCACACCTGCACTGCCCACTCAGCAGGTGGCATCTTCTAGCTTCCTTATGCCTCACCCACAAAGGAGTTTCTCCTGGTAGCTGGAGTTTCACTAGTTTGTTAAGAAATAGGAGAGAAGGCATTTCTTTTCCCTCCCCATCTCTCCCATTCTTTTCTTTCTTTTTGTTTATCTTATTGTGTCTCCAGCATTGGATTGAATGGAAACAGAACCAGAGAGAATCCTTGGTCTCTTTTCCAAAAAGCAGAATAAGCCTAAGGGATCTTTGCTAAAGTTGGGATTGTGCAAGTTTTGAGTAGATGGTTCATTTCTCTTTATTGTTATTTAAGTCTAAGAATTTTTGTCATAATTCACTGCTGAACTATATAAAACATCATTTTTCGGTAACTATTGTGTGTGTGTTTTTTTTTTTAGATGTCATCATGTGAGAACATTTAAAAGTTAAAAATCCTGATTTCAGGGCCCCTAGTGATTTCATTTAATTTTAATACTTACTGAGTGATGAAAGGCAAAAGACTGGAGACACACATCTAAAGGTAACCCACTCCATATCTGTAAGTCTGAAATTCAAAGTCAGTAGGAGACCTACATCAACTAAAAGGTGCTACATGCTTACCCGGATGTAGGCATCCTGGTGGTGCTTGGCAAAGTACAGCATATTGTCCAGGGCTAACATCCCAGGAGGGGTCTGTGTAAAGTCCATGGCAGGGTTGACATGATTCTGTGGTTAAAACAAAATGTTCGATCAGGTTAATTCTTCAGCAGATTTCACCAACCACCAGGAGTCTGGTTTCTCTTCTCAAGACCAAAGTACCACCAGCCCAGCTCCAAATAATCAAGTAGGATGACATTTTTCATCTTCATGTAAACCTACATAAATTTATCATTTTGACTTTGATACATTAGATTTTCATAGACAGAAATAACATTTAAAATGTTGGTATCGGCCAAGTAATTTCTGAGGGCTAGCATTAGTTTGTGTTTCACATGGATTATCTAATAAACAGGCAACAGGCATTATTATTAGCCCCACTGTATGGATGGGCCACTGCCACTCAGATGAGATGAGAAACTTGCCCAGGGCCTCACAGCTTTGATTTGGCAGAGCAGGCGATGTCTTGTTTGGACAATATGTCTCAGCATGCTTTTGTTCCTACTTTGTTCTCTACCACTGGTTTATAAGTTGAATGCATTTATTTTGGTACTGCTAGCATTTAGACTTTACATAGCCTGAAAAAAGTTTATTTGAGAAAAATGTAGGCTAATCAATATTAGCTGCCATGAACACGGTCTGGCCAACAAAGGAGAGTATGCCAAATATGAGAGGAAAACATGACATTTACTTCAGACCTATTTCTAGCATTGGTCTGAGTCCATTCCAAAAATAAACACAGGAAAAGGAAATCAAATGACGAAAATTAGCTCCTCTGAATCCAGTTCGAACAACACCCCAAAGCTATGTCAGTGAAGCTGTCCAGGCAGAAGGTCCCCACGGCTCAAGGGTCATCAGTCTTGTTTGAATTGTGATCCCAGCATCCTCTCGAAGCCTCCTATCAATCACACTGAGGGTATCAGATACAGCACTGCTGCTCTCAAGAGGTCTTACAGTTAAGAAACAGTGAGTTTATTTTTAGGATTCTTTTAAAGAAACATACAGCTATTTCACAAACAGTCCCAGTAAAATAATGCCTGCTACGTATCAGGCATTATGTAAAGGACCTTGCATATGCTAACTCGATTCCTCGCAAAACTCCCACAAAGTAGGTTCTATTATTATCTTGCTTTGAAAGACAAGGAAACAAGCTGAGCATCTGAGTGGCTTACCCTATGTTTCAGAGCCAGTGTGTGGCTGGGCCAGAATCCAAACTCCAAGTACAGGCTTTTAACCAGGATTTTAGTGCCACGTCATTGGTCCACTGGACACCAGTAGGGATTTCACAAAGATGACCAATGCAGGTCCTCAACTACTTCAGTCCTCCTCAATCAAATTATTCGCTCAGGCAAAGTGGGCCAGCCTGTGATCCATCCTTTTTAATAAAAGCTATAATTTGTCTATCCCTCCCAGACATAACAGACCCAAGTCTCTCATGCTCAATAAACCATGCCCTATTGTCTCCCACAAATAGGCTCTTACTAAACAAAAGCCAATTAGAAAATTGCCTTTGATTTCCTCTGACTTGCCCTAAATTATAAAGCATCACTGTATTTTAGACGAAAAAAAAATTTTGTATTTGTGGGTGAACTAAGTGCTCGCTCATTCTTTCTCTCTCTTTCTCTCTTATCTGCAAGTATCATTTTCTCAGTTTCCCTCTCCTTGAAATGCTTGTTTCCTTTTTTTCTTTTGGTTTTAATAGCCAATGAAATGACTCTACAATCATGAATGTTGATAATGAAAAAAGTATAAGAATTATACTGCCAAAACATTTGAAAGCTTTCTAAACTGTGACAAAAATACTCTGAGAATCTAGCAAGGCCAACAGTTCCCCTAACTCCTTTCTTATTTATGAGGTGCTCTGGATACAGATTTATTTTCTTTTCTTGTTCCATGTTATTTTTTTCCACCTGTCTTGAAATGGAAGCTGCAAGAGCTTTGATAAATAGCTTGAAATTTTCCCTTGTTTTACTGCAAAGCCTGTGTACCTCTGTACATCCTTCTGAGATGCCATTTGTTAGTTTCTGTAGAAGCGCTGCTCCGTGAATCACATCAGACAGCTCTCGGTCCCCAGAAAAAGGAGTAGTGTCTGCCTCCCCTTCCAAAGCACCAGGAATTTTCACTTTGGGAAAATGGTACCAACCAGTTGAAGAAAGCACAGTTTACTTTATAGTGAGCATTCTATGGGGTGTTTGGGTACAGAGTTCCCAGAGATCTGGTTCTCTTCTGTTACCCCCATGCCAGGTTTTTGGCTGAATTATTGATTCACACATCCAAGGAAAGGTTCAAGGTCTAAGACAGAGAATCTTCCAACCTGTTCCAGGCCATACACCAAGGCCAGTGGAGAGCTGGAATGGACTTCAAATATTATCTGGGCTGGTAGCATTATTTTATAGATGAGAAAACTGAGCCCTGGTGGAGAGCAGCGATGCTCAAACTTGAGCAGCCATTCAAATCTCCTGGAAGGCTTGTTAAAGCACCAATTCCAGGTCTCACCCAGAGTCTCTGATTCAGAAGGGTTGGAGTGGGTCCGAGAATCTGAATCTCCAAACAAATTCCCAGGTGATGCAGATGCTGCTGGATGGGGACCACACATCGAGCCCCGCCAGTGGCTGAAGTGGCTCATTTCAAATAACACAGGCAATACAGCAGAATAAGATCTAGAATCCAGATCCAATGATTCCTCAAATCCCATGCAACTTCTTCTACAGCACACTTTGAACCCACTAGTTCCAAAGTACAATGCATTTTAAATATACTCAATGCTTATCTGCTCTGTGTTTTGGCTTCTCGTTGAGAAAACAGACTCCTTTATTCAGAAAAAAGTAATTATAATTTAGAAGCCTCTCGCTTCTTCTATTGCTCAAATTTCTAACTAAAATAAAATGCAACGGTACCTCCACAGGGGGGTAGGGAACTGTCATCAGTCAATATTTTCTACTCCCAAATGCTTCTGGTTGGGGAAGCAGGGCTGGCACCAGCCTGAATGATTTTTAAATGATCTGTGTTTTTCAATTACCAATGCCATGCTAGTCCTTCATTAGTGTGGATAATAAAGAGATGATTACAATAATGCTTGCCAGATGGCATATCGTGGGAAAGCCTTTGAGAATTTAGGAGTTAATATTTGTGCTATACGAGTGTCTACGTTTGCTGAACAAATATAGCATTAAAAGCAACCTTTAAGACAAATCACATTGAGTGAATATTCAGTCTACAAAAAGCCATCTCAAGGATATTTTGTGTGGCTGGTAGTTTAAGGTCATGGTCTGCAAGTAATCTGACTAGTACAGCAGATTACTTGGGAGGTCTATCAAACCACATGCCTCCCACTCCTCACCTCTCACCCAGGAGCCTCACAACAGGCTCCCTAGAAGTGCAGTTATCAACCCTGGACACACCTGATGAAAAATCCTGACGTCCAGGCTGTACCCCAAGTGGGTTAAATGAGAAACTCTGTGGGTAAGAACAAAGCAACTAGATTTTTAAAGCTCCCCAGATGATTCCAATGTCCAGCCAGGGTTGAGAGCATGTTCCTAAATCAGTGGGTCTCAAATTTGAGAATGATCAGAATCTCCTAGAGGGTCTGTTCAAACAGATTGCTGCCCATCCCTTGCCCCCATTGCTGATTCAATACATCTGGGGTGAGGCCCGAGAATTTGCATTCATAGAAGGTCCCAGGCATTGCTAATGGTTGCTAGGCCATATTTTGAGAACCACTGCTCTAAAGTTACAGTAACCCAATGCAAGAGTGTTTGAGGAACTTATATCTGCCGGCCAATGGAGTTAGAACCTGGATTCCCTGTACCAAGTGTTTGGTTAGGCAGAGACTTTATTGAAATGCCTGCTCTGGGCGGGGAGGGGGGGGGTCATGGAGGCCCCACAGCTCTATCACTTGGCTACTTCACATATTTATCTAAGGAGGCTCTCAACAGCATCTGACTTTGTGACCCCCAACATAAACAAATGTTCCAAAAAGTTAGAAGCAGCTTCTAGAAATCTATGGATCCTTGCCCTGGTCTCTCTCCATTAAATTCTCAATAGTTGGGATGAATACAGAGAAGACGCCCTATCAAATCTGCCTTACAAGTGGGCAAGATGGCAAATACGCTGAGGAACAGAAAAATAACTGTGACCAGCTGGGACTGGTACTGGTGGGCATCACGCCAGGCACTCCAAATGTGGGATTTCATTTAATCTTCCTGACTACCCAGTGAGGGAAGTATAATGAATGAGGTCAACGTTATCCAGCTTTTCCTACAGATGAGGGTCAGAACCCCTGACTTATGCAAGATCATGGCTAGTAAGTGGCAGAGTCACCACTTCAGTTCTGTAGCTTTTTTTCCTATTTAGGTTCGAAAGGTCTTTGGAGAATAGGAAGATAGGCCCCATTAGTGAGAAGTTCAATCACAAAAATGTAAAGTCCTGTAAATTTTTTTTTTTAAATTCAAGCACGTATCTACAGAATGAGGGAAATCTGGCTTATGAATAATTCATCAGAGTCCAGCTCCTCATCATTAAAATTTGATTCTTTTAAGTAAAACACAAAAGATCTGCACGGAAGAAACACCCAGTAAGATGCTAAGAGTTCAGGACAGCAGATCCTGAACTATCTTGCTTCCCCACTGTAACTCCCTTTCAGCTGCACATTCTCTTCTCCTTACCTACCCTCTCTAATACCTCTGCTGGCCTCTGTCACTCTGTTCCCTGACCTGCTGCCTCCTGCCCTTCTGCCCTTCAACCTGGCCACTTCCCCTGGTTTGAGAAGGCCACCCTCATCATTTGGATGATGGACCCTGATTCAACTGAGCTCTAGGACCACCTGAAACCACTAAACGTGCCCCCTCCCGGGAAATGTTCTGAATCCTAGGAGAGTTCAAGACCATTGATATTACCATGAACGAGGAGTTAGAGTTGGCAGTAAGTCCAAGAAGAGTCAATTTCCCATGGCAGTCAGAAGTATCTCACAAACTGGGTTTCATTAACCCACAAAAGGAGCACAACAAGAAGAACAAAGGAGGTTGCACAGACTGGGCCCAAGTCAGGGCACATCTGGCACATAGGCACACACTTCTAGCACACACACAGCGAGCCAGCTCCTGACACATGGGAAACTGTGCATAGAAGTGGCCAGAGAAAAGCAAAAATGTCTAAACATAAGGCATATCAGAAAGGTTGGGGGTGGGGGAGACTTCAGATATTTAGCACGGGGAGAAGAGAAAGGGTTGTGTGGTGTGGTGTTGGAGGTGGGATGGGCATTGTGGGTTGAACTATTACCTCTGTCTGCAGGCATCTGAAGGATGAATATTATTCTGTGCAGCTAAAAGAAAACAGGATTAGCTGAAAAGTTCCTGTCCTTAGAAATACTGAGACAAGGGCTGAGTGTACAGGAAGAGTGCTGTGGGGACAACCAAAGGTCAGAGGATTGTAGACAAGGACCTCCCGATGCCTCACAGCCCCTGCTTCATTCTCCCTTCATCAAATAACATTGGCATCTATGACTATGCAAGGCACGGGGGGCCTGACATGATCTGCTTCATCCAAAGATGGATTTAAAATGAAATGGTCTTTGAATATCTCTGTTGTACACCTAAAACTAATATAACACTGTTTTTTGACTATACTTGAATTAAAATAATTTTTGTTTCTTTACTCATTTTTGAGAGAGACAGAGAGCGCAAGTGGGGGAGGGGCAGAAAGAGACAGGGAGAGAGAGAGAATCCCAAGCGGACCCCACACTGTCAGCACAGAGCCTGACATGGGGCTCTAACTCGTGAACCGCGAAATCATGACCTGAGCCAAAATCAAGAGTTCGATGCTTAACCAACTGAGCCACCCAGGTGCCCCTTAAAATAAAACAATTTTTAAAAATAATAATAATAAATAAATGAAATGAAATACTACTTGCCTTCAAAAAGTTTCCATCTCAGGAGTTATCCAAAGTCTTTACAATACACATTTTTTAAATACACACACACACACACACACGTACATACACACTCATAAATAAACCCATACGTGCACACAATGGAAGATCACACCAAAAATTCAGGATTTAATGCAAATTTACTTAGTTAAAAATGACTCTTAAGAGGTCAGAAAAAGCCATGCACTGCCATGTGTACAATTCAGAAAAATCTGGGTTTCCTCTCACTTCATCATTTTGAACAGGCAGAGTCGAGACTCGCTGAATAAAAGGATAAGCGTGAATAGTTTATTTGGAATGTTGATTCAACAGTCAACACAAAGAATTACCATAAAAACTCAATTAAAAATGCCTTGAGAATAAATTTCCTTTAAAATGAAGCTGGTTATGGTTTAAAAAAAAAGCCTTCATGAATAATGAAGTAATGCTGTCAAGGTTTATAAAGATATCTGCAATTTTTCTATGGAGCTGAGCACACAGGATTCTGAACAATCCAAGCACCGTGGCTCACACTAGTGACTCCCTACTGGTTCTTCCCTCCAATTCCAGCTCGTTTTTTTTTTTTTTTTTTACCACTTTGTTCAGAACCCCCTTTTCTCTTCTCCTTTGTCGCTTTAAAACAGGGCATGAACTAGCACCAGCCACGTAGAGTGGGTTTCTCTATCTCTCCTCTTCACCCAGGAAGAGCACAGGGAAAAGGTCCACCAGAGGATACAGAACGTGTGCTACCACAGCCCCAGAGCAGCCCTAGCTCATCGGTCAGGAAGCCTGTTTCCCTGGATTCCAGCACAACTCTCCAAGCAGCCTTTGGAAGGCAGCTCTTTGCCATGATGGAGCCAAGTGCTGATGAAGCCACAGCTGCTACAGACGGATTCCCAGGAGGTCAAAGGGAGGCAAGGGCTGTGTGCTGCCACCCTGGCCTCCTCCAGGGCCAGCACTGCACAGCCCTAGAATAGAGATGGTGATGGTGGTGATAACAACTCTAATTGTGGGGGCAGCAGCTAACACACACAGTACTTAGTAGATGCTAAGGGCTATACGGAGCCAGAGGTTATGACAGCCCAGGGGCCAAATTGGGTCCACCCCTTACTTTTTTTTTTTAATATTTATTTATTTATTTGTTTGTTTGTTTGTTTTTAATATAATTTATTGTCAAATTGGCTAGCATACAGTGTGTACATGTGCTCTTGGTTTTGGGGGTAGATTCTCGTGGTTCATCGCTTACATACAACACAAAGTGCTCATCCCAACAAGTGCCCTCCTCCATGCCCATCACCCATTTTCCCCTCACCCACTCCCCCATCAACCCTCAGTTTGTTCTCTGTATTTAAGAGTCTCTTGTGGTTTGCCTCCCTCCCTCTCTATAACTATTTCCCCTCCTCCATTCCCCCATGTCTTCTGTTTAGTTTCTCAAGATCCACATATGAGTGAAAACATATGATATCTGCCCTTCTCTGACTTATTTCACTCAGTATAATAACTTCCAATTCTATCCGCGTTGCTGAAAATGGCATGATTTCATTCTTTCTCATTGCAAAGTAGCATTCCATTATATATATAAACCACATCTTCTTTATCCATTCATCAGCTGATGGACATTTAGGCTCTCTCCATAATTTGGCTATTGTTGAGAGTACTGCTATAAACATTGTGATAGATGTGCCCCTGTGCATCAGCACTCCTATATCCCTTGGGTAAATTCCCAGTAGTGCTATTGCTGGGTCGTAGGGCAGTTCTATTTTCAATTTTTTGAGGAACCTCCACATGCCGCCACTTACATTTGCACGGTTGTGAGTTTAAAGGAAGTTTTGAATCTTGTTTTTAATCAAAAGAGGAATAATAATCATGACATGTGAAAATTACATGAAATTCAAATTTCAACACATAAAGCAAGCTTTGTTGGAACACAGCCATGTTCATTTATTTACATATTCTGTGGCTGCTTTTGAATATGGCCTGCAAAGCCTAAAATATTTCCTACCTGGCCTTTTACAAAAGACAGCCTACCCTTATTCTATGCATTTTGTCCTCAAGGCAACCCTTTGAGTTAAGAAAATCAGTCCCTCCTTCTTAACAAAAGTTAAAAAGCTCAACTAAAAAATGAATGTAAATGTTTTTGCTCCCTAGACAGCACCATGGCTCCTTTGTAAATGTTCCATGCTTTACTTACCTGGATAAATATGGTTAATTATTTTCAAGATTCCCAAGGACAAATTCTATTATGTTGAAAAGAATGTTTTCAGTAGTCTTAAACTCATGACTCAATGCCCCACCCTAGTGTCTTTGGGCCCCTTCTCCCCTCCTAACCACAGACAAACCTTGCAGTGGGCCTTTGATATACTCGGATATAGAAGCCTGCCTGCAATTTTCATCTGTTAGGAACCTGGATTGTGGCTGGTACGTGTTCTTCCTCTCTTTGATGCAGCTCTCATAAATGGCAAAGTCTGGCTTTAAAATTTGGAAGACTATGGTCTCTTTTCCACAACAGAATAAGTAGAATTCTTATGCCCACTTTAAAAGTGAAGAAACAGAAGCATAGTGATGTTAAGTATCTTGCCATGTACATACAACCATCTTGCTAGGATTTGTACCCAATAGTCCAGTCATGTTTTTTTTTCTTTTACAGAGAAAGCACTCGAGCAGGGGAGAGGGGCAGAGGGAGGGAGGGAGGGAGGGAGGGAGGGAGGGAGAGAGAGAGAGAGAGAGAGAGAGAGAGAGAGAGAAAGAATCTGAAACAGGCTCCACCTCAGTGTGGAACCCAATGTGGGGCTTGATTCCACAACCCTGGGATCACGACCTGAGCTGAAATCAAGAGTCTGATGCTCAACCGACCGAGCCACCCAGGTGCCTCCAGAACTCATGTTCTTAACCAGTATTCTAAAAGGAGAAATGGATAACTATACAATGGTAAAAAAGAATCACTTGATAAAATACCACACAGCCCTTAAAAATTGTGTTCACAGAGACTTAGTTATTGTAAGTGTAAAAAATAAGAATATAAAATATATATTGTAGTCTGTGTAAAATTTCTACAGTTGTATATATTCCTTGGCAATGTGTATTTTATCTAGAATACTCTCTCTATTCTCTCTCTATATATACACATACAGTATATATACATTAGCAATATCAAGATATAGACTTAGCATGTAATTAGGAATTTTTTTAAATGCTTTTAAAAACTGGAAGGAAATTTACCTAAGTACTAATAGTAATTATTTGTGGTAGTGGGAAGATGGAATATTTTTTCTACCTGTCAATATTTTTCTTATTTTCTCTAATGAAAATGCATTGATTTTTACTTATATTTGATTAGAGGTGTGCCCACTATTCTCTAGCAAAAGGGAACAGAGGTCATTATGCAGAAGAACATGAGAAACAGTTTGAATTCTTGTCCTTGGACCCTGCTGAAAACTCTCTGCTGAAGCCTTCCCTGTAGGTCAGTATCCAGGTATGCCAGAGGGATGCACTGGGCAGAAAGGCTCAGCTCCACCTGCCCAAGTAAGCCCTATGCAGGCACGTGTATGGCCTAGATCCACAAACAGCATTTCAGACACTGTGAGATGAGAAGGGTTTCATTCAGATGGAAGAAGCCAGGAATAGGTCCTGTGTGATCCAAATTCTCAAAACCAGGGGCAATCTCAGGTCCTGAGGCCTCTTGAACTTGGGCCATTTCAGGGTGTTTCCTCAATATGCCGGCCCTGCCAGGGTATAGTTCTCTGGGCTTAAAGGACCCACCTCATTTATCCTGACCCTATTAAGCCAGCACCAGCTAGAGCCTGACAGTTCACACCACACCTCACAGTTTGTCAGGGGACTGTACTAGTCACTTCACCACCAACTGGACAATCCTAGGCCAGCCGCAGGTGATCACTTATAAATGTTGGCAGTTGGACAACTATATTATCTTGATGAAATTTATCAGCTCTAAAGTTCTCTGACCTGTAAATGTTTAGGGTTCCCCAAACTTATTGTGTTAAACTGACATCCAACCATTTTTGACCTACAAAAATGGTATTGCACATGGTTCAACCTAGTAACAATTGAGCTAAACAGATGCATTCATCCCCAGTGATCTTGAAAGTTCTTGAAAAGAGAGGCTCCTTATTTTAGAGAATAGTTCCAAAAGGAACTAGCTGGAGCTGAGGTTAAAAAGATCAAAGGTGTTACACAGTTTTGGTTTAAAAATCAGTACTGAAATTAAATTTTTAAATAAACATAAACGTGCATCTTGGGCCACACCTCCTTCTTCTATGAAATCAGCAAATACCAGGGAGGAATTATCTCTCCTCCTGGGTGTCACTCATCATAGCCAGTACAAATGCAGGCCACCCTTTAGTCTGGTTTCGCCCCTATAAACCTGCTCATCTGCGGAGTGACTGTGACTTTCTCATTCCTGAGAATAAGGACCTGATAAATAGGAATTCGACACCATTACCAACCAGAGAGGCAATAAACTCTGTAAGAGGATGAGGACTATTGGAAATGTTAGGTAAATAGCATGTGAATACCAAGTTGCCCCTAACCTTAGCAAACAGATTAGACAGAATTAAAAACTACTGTCTTAAAAAAATAAAATAAAGTAAAAAAAATAAAAGCTCTTGTCTGTCCTTGTGAGCCTAATGTGCTCCAGGAACCTTATCTGGAAGCCCCTCCCTACACACATACACACACATACATACATCTGCAAGGTTCTCCAAGGGGGAGGGTAGGAGAAACTGGAACTAACTCCTTAAAGTCTAACTTATTTTTTTGGGTTATTTTACGAACTTCAACTTCCTCTAATAACTGGGTACTTTGGGAATAATACCTCCCAGAAAAATAACTTAAAAAATAGATACATGGCTTTAAACTGACGCTGTTATCACTAAATGCTATTTGTGAAGAAAATTTCACTCAAAATACCTACAACCATTTTCTCAAAGTACAAAAATATGCAGGGAAATAATACACATTTGCACCCTGACAAGACAAGGGAGAGATGGAAGAGGGACAGACGGGAAGAGGGTTGGATGTCAAGTGAATCTGTAATTTCTTGTCTTCTCAAGAGTCCCCCTCCCAAAATAAAGATGTTCAAAGAAACCACAGCAAAATGTTAGAAGCTGTTAAATCTAAGTGGTGTGTGTGTGGACACAAATGCCTTTTAGATTTTGCTGTTTTTCTCTCATCAAAATATCCCATAATTAAAAGTTAAATTTAGAAAGTCTGTGTTTTATTAATCTTATTTGACCCCAGCAAATGAAAGTAGGTTAATCACTTTAGGGCTCTGCACCTTAAATATTATGGAATAATACAATGTAAGATCAAAAGTAGTTGTTGCCAGAAATGCAAATGGGTGCTTGCGTCTGGTATTACTTTTATACTGATTATGCTATCTTTTTCCCCTGCTGTATGCTGGCATATGAAGGAGAACTGAAATATATCCTCAACAACGAAAGAGGAAGCACAGAATTAAAGAAGACCCTCAGATATCAGTTTTTGTATTACCTTTTCGTGAAATTCAGTAGACTCCTCTGTTTTTCTCAGATAAGGAATATTAATAGGAACATTTCAATCCTGCACAAATGAATCTTTCTTGAACAGACTCAGTGTGTATATGGGTAGTTTTTGTAAAACCATTCTGAACATATTTCTATAAAATCCTCCCTTGTCTCCAAAAGAGCCTGATTTGCTCTCCTATTCCCCATTTTGCAGTCAAGGATCATTTTTTTTCTTCAGCACCCCGACATGAAGGAGTTTTGCTGACTTCTCACATGTCAGACACCATGCAGAGGGAGCAAAATGGGTCTGTTCATTCACAAAGCACTCATTCTTCATCTGTAAGCTGGCAGAGGTAGTACCTCCCTCAGTGACCCTGTGTGTAGGGGGTGGGAAGGGAAAAATGAAGGAATAGCTCAAAGGAAGTACAGCCACCCCTTCCCCTAAAAGATCCCAGAGACCCCCACCCTGGAGAACAGTACTGGGAGAAAAGACTGCTTGGGTCTTGTGCCCATGATGTTCATGGGGCCTATAAATGGCCTCCAGATGCTACCCCCCGACCTGGCTCTGCACAGAGGGAAAGACTCTGGTCCTTCATGCCCAGTAGCACTCTATCAGGAAAGAGCCTGACTAACCACATAGGGCTGAACAAGCATACATAGGGGGCAGCAAAGCATGGGGATAAGCAGTTCAGACTTGGAGAGACTAACCCAAATTCCAATGCAATCTTCAACATTAGCTGATGTTCTTAGAAGAGAAATGTCACCAGAGCGCCTGGGTGACTCGGTCGGTTAAGCACCCAACTTCCGCTCAGGTCATGATCTTTGGCTCAGGTCAGGGCTTATGGGTTCCAGCCCTGCATCGGTCTCTGTGCTAACAGCTCAGAGCCTGGAGCCTGCTTTGGATTCTGTGTCTCCCTTGCTCTATGCCCCTCCCCCACTTGTACTCTGTCTCTCTATCTCTCTCAAAAATAAATAATAAAACATTAAAACAATAAAAATAAACAAGAAAAGAAATGTCACCTTTCTAAAACCCACTTCTTCACCTGTGACAGTATAGGTATTGCCTCCTTCAGTGGCCTGGTATGAAGCTCAAATGAGATAACATATAGAAAACGCCTTGAACAGAGCCTTGCACCAGGTAAGCTCCAGGGAAATGGCACCTGGGAGTTATTCACTTTCCATTGAGAGTGGCATCAATGTCCTCTGCTACCTTCTGCCAGAGCTTCAAGTTCAGAAATCCTAGTCTTTATTGTAGGCCTGGTTGCCCTGAGGACATTGACTGACCTTGAATTCTTAGGTGTTAGCCATCACTAATTGAAGTCTGGCTTTCTCACTGGTTCCATGGTTCTGATTCCCTGCACTACTCTCAGCCCACACTTAGTTCTCGATCTTGCCAGCATTGTGCTAAAGAGCCCATCTTACTGACACTGCTAAGCCATCCCCCTGCCCCTGGATCAGACGTCAACTAACTAAAGAATTAAAATGTCCCCAAAAGATGCTGGAGGATATTTGACCTTCTCCATTTTCTTGCATTCAAGCATGGAAATTTTCAGTCTCCTACTGGATGGTAATGTGTTCTATTTATAGGGACTTCTGGCAAAGAAGAGTCAATAGCTTTTCTCATTTTTCACTCATTTGTACATTCAGCAACATTTTACCTGACTTCCAGGTGCTAAGTTATATAAGATAATAATGCAGCCTTGCACTTTGAGTATTCTGTTGCCTCATAATGGCTTAGGGATACCAAATAGGTGATCAATGCAATACTCAAATACATAGGAAATTTTGTCTTCACTGATGTGTGTGTGTGTTTCACTGATTGGCATCTGCTGTGAAGGCTGCCACCAGGGCATTCTAGAAAACCCTGAAGTAATCAAATGAACATATATCCAGTTAAACATGATGTCATCTTCCACACCATTTCAATAGAGGGAGCATTTGTTAACGGATAAGGAGGCAAACAGAAGAAAAGGAGAAAAGGAGAAAAATGGGACTGAGGGAGGAAGGAGAGAGATAATAAAAGAATAACTGAGGGGGGACCCAAAATAAGTGAATTTAATGTCTGATAACTCCCTGAAGGACAAAGGTGATAACTCCAGGGAATCACTACACACATGGATGAGAGCTGAGGAGACCCCTCTCCTGGTTCTAATGGAGGAAACCCCAGCATCTCTGTCTGTGGGCACTCCTGCGCCCCTAGGCTGCTTTCCCGGAATGCTGCTCACCATTCTGTATATAATCCCAGCTCTGGCTGAAATCCCATAATTCCTTACACAAGCCCAGCTCCAGCTCCTGAAGCTTTTTCATCCACATGAATACAATCATTTGCTAATCACATTGGAACCACTGGATAAAGGCTAACTCATGCATGGTCTCAGCAATCTACTTTTGAACAGGGTAAACATGCATTATCACGCCTTCAGGTGGCTACGGACTACTTACTGAGCACACTTGTAAATCCACAAATATACATCACAGTAACTGGCAATAACTTCTGTTTCATTTGGGAGATTTAAGTCTTGATGAAGTAAAATTTTCAGAAAATTAAAAACAGGACTCTTAGAAAAATATAGACTAACCACGTGTCAAGATTTCTTCAGCACCATAATGAAGAAAGCGGCAGGGTGAGAAAGCTGCTTCAAAGAGCATTGAGGGGGAAGGGGTTTGCAGCATTTTCAAGAATAATTTTAGTGTAAGATTGCTAGGTTACCTACAAAACTGGTTAACGTCTTATAGAACATTTCAACATTTGGGGTTAGCTTTCCTAGTGGACAGCTCTACCAGCTACAAATCTACACATTAATGTATCATTTCCCGGTGTCTGGGCTCTAACAGCAGTAAATAACCAAGTCAAATACAAAGGTGTTCTCCTAGAAGATTAAATAGTCCTTGGTCAGGCCTATTATTATTATTATTATTATTATTATTATTGCTATTATTACTATTTTGACTGCTTCAACATCACATTTTTGCCTTATTTCCAAGTTTTGAATAATTTCTCTTAGTAATATGTAGGCTATAATATTACACATTTAAAAGAAAGGAAAAAACAGCTATGACTTAAGACAAGCTGAGCTGCAAATACAGATTTTTTTGTTGTTCCCCTTTTCAATTGGAAGATCACCCTTAAATCTGATTTTTGGATTTCTTAGAGTAAAAATAGATAGTTGACTCATTAGGGGGAAAAAAAAGATTTTTTAAACTGCCACTTAAATATTCAAACTGTCTCATTTCAGGTGTTTTGAAAAAGGAACGTATTCTCATTATTTGTGAGCATACTAAGGAAGGGGAGTTTCACACTTAAGAATCTCAGATATTTCACAATCTCAAAGCTTAGTACTTCTGACTTAGGATATTGATTTATGAGCACTACAGAAGTCCACATTTTAGAGATACTTTTCACATGAAAGATTAAAAATTCTAGAAATTTTATTTTTAATTAATAAGATTAAAATTAATATTACCATCTTCCATTAATTCTAAGATGCACTTTTTTTCACATATTAACAGTTTTAAATTTGGGTAGAATTTCACAGTCAATGGCATCTTTGAATTGCTCTCAGATGCCATCAGACAGCAGTTATGAAGTAATTTTCTTTGCATGGTGTGAATACTAAAAACGCAAGCACCACACTAGCAGAATGGGTATCAGGGTCTAGAATAAACCTGGAGACAATGTTAGTATGCTTTTCAATCCCAAGCACCAAATGGTTGTGGGGAGTACAGGGGATGGGGAGAGCCAGGCCTACTTCAATACATTTCCAGCCCAGTGATAATCAAAAGTGTGTTGACTCTACAAAATTATAGAAGGAGGGTGTCTTAAGAGCTCAGCACCAAAAGCTTTTCATTCTTTTTAAACTGAATTGCCGGGGCGCCTGGGTGGCGCAGTCGGTTAAGCGTCCGACTTCAGCCAGGTCATGATCTCCCGGTCCGGGAGTTCGAGCCCCGCGTCGGGCTCTGGGCTGATGGCTCGGAGCCTGGAGCCTGTTTCCGATTCTGTGTCTCCCTCTCTCTCTGCCCCTCCCCCATTCATGCTCTGTCTCTCTCTGTCCCAAAAATAAATAAACGTTGAAAAAAAAATTTAAAAATAAATAAATAAATAAATAAACTGAATTGCCAAGGCTCTTGATGGCACATAGGACAAATTGTGTGGAAAAATACAGACAATGAAGAGTTGAGTCAAAAGTGATTCAAAGAAGGTGGGCAAGTTTCAGGAACCAAACTTACTTAATTTACTTCCCTGTATTTTCTTTTTTTTTAATGTTTATTTATTTATTTTAAGAGACACAGAGAGGGGCGCCTGGGTGGCGCAGTCGGTTGAGCGTCCGACTTCAGCCAGGTCACGATCTCGCGGTCCGTGAGTTCGAGCCCCGCGTCGGGCTCTGGGCTGATGGCTCGGAGCCTGGAGCCTGTTTCCGATTCTGTGTCTCCCTCTCTCTCTGCCCCTCCCCCGTTCATGCTCTGTCTCTCTCTGTCCCCAAAATAAATAAACGTTGAAAAAAAAAAAAAAAAAGAGAGACACAGAGACAGAGCTTGAATGGGGAGGGGGAGAGAGAGAGAGAGAGAGAGAATCCCAAGTAGGTTCCACACTTGGCATGGAGCCCAACGTGGGGCTTGAACCCACAACTTTGAGATCATGACCTGAGCCAATATCAAGAGTTGGAAGCTTAACCAGCTGAACTACCCAGGAACCCCCCTGGTATTTTCTTTTTATGTGCTTACAAGAGTGTTCAACGATAAGCATCTGTGTATCATCAAGTCTAGCATGGCTCTTTCAATAAACATAATATTTTTTTAAATTCTGAAATAATAGGGAATACTGAGTAATAGTTAATTGCCTAGGTTTTTTTTTTTTCTTTTTTCGTTATACATAAAATGTATGTCTACTGATCCATGGCATCTTGGACAGTGAAATACGGACAGATAAATGTAGGTACAGCAGCAAGAAGAATTACCTATGAGATTTCTAGGTAAACTTATGTGAGTAGCTAAATATGATCCATTAGTTTATTATTACAACCAGGCCTTATCCTCTCTTCTAATACATTTTAAATTGATGGGAACCAATAAAGCACATCTAGTATAAAGAGCTACTTATACCCCATTAGGTCCTAGACACAATGGCCTCCGAACCAAAGACTAAAAATAAACAAACAAAGAAAATGGGAATAGGATTTATTTGCCTCTGGGGAAGGGAAAACAGAGGATGGAGGAAAGGGATGAAAGGAACATTTTTTACAAATTTTTTTTTTACCTTTTGTAACTTTTGAATGTTGTACTATCATCTATTCAATACATAAGTAAAGTTAGAAAAGATGTTCTTAAAATAAAAAACTTGTCATTTAGAAGAACATATTTTCACCACTTAAAAGATACAGATTGTGCACGATGATAGAAGCTAGGAGTTAACAGAGGCTCGGACGACCAACTTGTAAGAAAATTCTCAAAGATGGAACAGAGTCTCTAGGACTTAGAGTAAGTACAATATCTACAGGAAAAGAAAAAGCAATTCCATATGGAGAGTTTTAATTTTAGATGGCTTCTCTTGTCAACTTCATTTCTATTTCTCCTCTCCTTTGAAATTCTGTAAAGGGTTGAGGGTGGAGAGAGAATTGTCTGTGCTTTCATTAAAAAAAAAAAAAGACGTCATTTCATACTGAAATCCTCTTCAGAGCCACTTAGGATATTTCAGAAAAGAATTTTACTCTCAATATCTAGGAAATGTTTTCTCAGCATTTCCTTTTACATAAGAAAGGCTACAAAAAACATTTCAATGCATCCCTCATTTTGTTTCCTCCCCACACCCCTATCCAAAATACCACACGCCAATATCAGTCTATCATTCTCCCTATCTTTTCATGGACTTCATCGGCTAAGTTAAGAAAAGGTAAGATTTGGTGTGACATTAATGTAAAGTGAAGAGTTAGTCTGCTATCAGAAGGTACTAACAGCCTTGATTGGAATTTTAGAGTCTACAGCAGCCAAAAAACTCATCTCAGATGGAGGGCACATCACCAACAATACCAGAAATAGAACTCAAGTCAACTACTCAATTACCATCAAATTAGTACATGTATATGCTATGCCGAGAAGGAAAACTGACATCTTAGTTACAATGCTGGAGCTAAATAAATACGCTCCATGCATGCATTTAAGTACCACATGCTTGATACAGCAAACAGAGGTTTTTACTGACTACTTTCATTGAGTCCAAATTTCCCACAACTGGCAGAGGGCCCTTACTCATCTCAGCAAGCTCCTAGCAGATTGGATTTTCTAGTGTGCAAGGAGTAGAGAGAGAGCAGCGAGAACACAGATCTTGAAACAATGAGAAAACTGAGTCGAAACAGATGCCCAACAACCTTCTGTTATAGTAAACAACTTTCACAAGACTTGACTTTCATTCCAATGAAATGTGAAATAGTATTTCCTGTATCTTAATTTAATCTTCCTAATAAAATGTCTCGAAAGATTACATCATCTGCAACTGTTCAGAATTTAAGGCAAACTCATTTAATTCCAGAGATATACTTTTTGAAATTAGATCTAGTGACTACAGTAATATCCCCCTATTTTCAGACCTGGCAGGTATGGGTGCATGGGAAAGCATCTATCTCTTTCTGTGCCCCCCCTTTGAACCCATGTCATCATTGGAGAATCCAAGAACAGAGACCACTGAGGAATTAGGGGCCAATTCATGACAGTCCTCTTTGATGGAAGGAAGCAATGGAAGGAATGATAGAAAAATTTGCTTCTAGAATTATTTCAAAGTAAATAGCAGTATTATTTATAATAGCCAAGACATAGAAGCAACCTAAGTGTCTACTGACAGATGAAGAATAAAAAAGATGTGATGTGTATATATACACACACACACATATATATACACACACATACATATGCATCTATATATATACACACACGTACATATATATACATACACATGCATACACACACACACACATATACACACACTATACATACACACACTGGAATATTACTAAGCCATAAAAAAGAATGAGATCTTGCCATTTGCATCAATAGAGATGGACTCAGAAGATATTATGCTGAGTAAATTAAGTCGGACAAACACAAATGCCATATGACTTCACTTATATGTAGAATCTAAAAAAAAAAAAAAAAAAATACAAACAGACTCACAGATACAGAAACAAAATGCTGGTTACCAAGGGGGAAGGGTTAGGCAATATAAGTGAAGAGGACTAAGAAGTAAAAATTTCCAGTTACAAAATAAATAAGTCATTGGGATGTAAAGTACAGCATGAGGAATATGGTCAATAATATAGTAACTTGATATGATGACAGGTGGTCTTACCAAGGGGGCCATTTTGCAATGTATAGAAATAAATCATAGGGCACCTGGGTGGCTCAGTCGGTTGCGTCCAACTTCAGCTCAGGTCATGATCTCGTGGTTCATGGGTTTGAGCCCTGCTGTGGGCTCTGTGCTGACAGCTCAGAGCCTGGAGCCTGCTTGGGATTGTGTCTCCCTCTCTCTGCCTCTCTCACTCTCTGTCTCTCTCCCTCTCTCAAAAATAAACATTAAAAAATATTTTTAAAGAAATATCAAATCACTATAATGTACAGCTAAAACTAATAGGACATTACATGTCAATTACACTTAAATAAAAATTTTCAAAGGTAACTAGCGAAGCTAAATTGCAAAAGTTCAAATAGCTCCTCTCGCATGCTGCTGCTTCTGAGTGGATGATTAAATAAATGAATCTGTAGGGAATTCAGGACAGCCCAGGTTGCCCATCCTCTCCCATCGGGGCTTCTCCTCCCTCCTCCTGGGCATGAAGCATAAACGCAAGTTGAATGTCTTCTTTTATGTCAGTTTGTTAAACTCAAAACTTATTTAGAGAAGAGAAAAGGAATGTTTTCCTTTAATTTTTTTTAATTTTTTTTTAACGTTTATTTATTTTTGAGACAGAGAGAGAGACAGAGCATGAACGGGGGAGGGCCACAGAGAGGGAGACACAGAATCTGAAACAGGCTCCAGGCTCTGAGCAGACAGCACAGAGCCCGACGCGGGGCTTGAACTCATGGACCGCGAGATCATGACCTGAGCCGAAGTCGGACACTTAACTGACTGAGCCACCCAGGCGCCCCGAATGTTTTCCTTTTAAAGGGCCTGCCTCTCTCCTTTGAGCCCCACTCAGGACCACTAGCCCAAACCCAAATGTGCAACACAGACAGCGCTGGCTCTGTTGGCTTTCATGAGTTTGGACAAAGATAAGTCACAATAGCAGTGGCTCCCTCAGACTCTAGGAATTCCAATGATTACTGATTGACTACTTGGCCATATCTGCCCAACTTCTGGTGAAACTAAAGTCAACTGGCTTGTGTTCCGAATAATACCTTAGTGATTATTGGAAGACTGTTTACATATTTATCCACTGAATATGTCTGAGCTACCTTACCAAATTCCTCAGTTAGTAAATGAAACCATGATTAGCATGTGTATGTGTGTGGGGTGGGGAGGAGTGGGTGTGTGTGTGTGAATTTTCTGCCCTGTACCCTCCCCATTATATCTCAATCTATTTTATGTGTCTCAAGTAAATGAGTTATCCATTCCATGATTAATAACCCCCCTTCTTTTTTTCTATGAATGTGCCTGGCAGTCAGCTTATTTTCTGTTAAGCAATATACAACACAATGCCATGAGAAGGATTGAATTCACTGCAACACTCATCAAGGGAAGCAAACATACTTCATGACACGAATCTCTGTCCAAGGAGTTCAGGGTTAGAGGAAATCCATTTAGAAGTCTAATCACCAAAAATTGAGTGCCCCAAGCTTTGGCTAGAAAACAAGTTAAAATGTCTTCTGATTATTTCCAAACAGCCAACACAGATGCTGTGCCTAAAGAGAAAAGGGTCAGCTTGCCCCTAGGCTCCTGGACACGTCAGCCTGCAGCTTCAGAGCTCATCAGCCATCTGCATTGAGCAGCTGTCTGGGGATGCATGTCAGAGCTCTCATCACCCAGCATCAGGCAATTCAGTTTAAATGTCACTCCTGGCTAGACATCCAGGCATAGCCCATGCCCACTGGGTCCCCTGGGTAAGACAAACTTTAGGCACCAGTACGTGGTATTATTCATTGAACTGCACTTACATTATGATCTGTGGCTGGCACACTGTTAATTACATGGCAAGGAGAGGTCAAAATCAGGCTGAAATCCAGCTGTCCCACAACATAATCAAGTCCACCTGAGACACTGAGCCATCACCCTTAAATCACCCCCATAAGCACTAGCTCCTGCAGCCTCTCTTCATCCATAAGCCACAAATGCAGTACCTGAATCCTGGTCACTATAAAATGGCATTCCCTCAGCACACTCAAAATTTAAAGCCTATTTTCCCAATGGAACAAGAAAGGAATTAAGAATGGCAGAAACCAAGAAAGAAGGGAGTTCTAAAGATGAAACAGTGGGGCGGGTTGACCTAGAAGAAGAAGAAGAAGAAGAGGAACAAGAAAAAGAAAGAAAAGAAGAGGAAGAAGAAGCGGAGGTGGGGGCGGCGGCGGCGGCGGCATGGAATGGAAAAAAAAAAAAAGAGGCGGGGGGGACAACATTTGAAACATCAGAAAAGAGACAAAGAGGTAGAAAAATAAAAAGAAAAGGACAGAGAGGAAAGTAAAAAAGAAATGAAGGCTGGGTAGTTGTTGAGAATGAGCATATTAATAAAAGGTTTATCACTTCCAAATGCTGAGTATGGGCTTCAGAGCAAGGCGTCATATACTATCATCACCTCACCCAGTACAAATTCGTAACTACCCACGGCACTTTAAATTTGTTCAGCAGATTTTCGAAGTGTCTGATTGGAATGGGATAACAATGGTCAACGATCACAGAAAGTATCAGTGGTATACACAGTAAGTCCTCTCCTTGGGACAAGTGGAACCAAACAGAGGTTGAGAGAGAGGACCCACCCTGGAGTGGTATCAAAGATCACACCTTCAAACACATCTCTTAACTCTACAGAGATGTGTTGCTTTCACTCTCCGCCAGGCCCAACTCAAAACCCAGCAGATCACTCAGGATCACAGCAGAATGGGCAATGCCTCTATTCTCTATGCAGAAGAAATGTGGCTATACATAATTGCAAGTTAAGACTACAATTTTTGAAAATGATTTTCCACAGCAGATTGAGATTTGGGCAAGACATAAAAGAAAACTTTCAAATGATATTTGGAATCATATACAGGAGACCAAAGCAGGTTTTAAAATAGCTTTTGAATACTGTTAAGAATACATCGTTAGTCACTAGGAATAATTTCAGTATACATTACAGTGGGCTTGACAAATGAGTTTCAAAACGGCCTTTTACGAGCCAGTGATTTGACAAGCTCCCCAAGACTCAGTGGCTGCTTTACTCTCACTACTTCACTAAAAGACATCATCGGAATCCCAACAATAATATCACAGAAGAAGACTGCTTCCAAAATAGGCTTCCTTATCATCACTTCATCCCAAGACATTGACAAAGTGCCTTCTTATAAATGACATTGTGCTAAAAACAAACACAAACAAAACATAGCATAGAACCTAAAAAGCATGAAAATCTTCAAGCAATTCAGTTAGTGACCTGTCCCAGTGAAGTAATTCGAAAGGAAAGGCGAAAGCTAGAAGAACAAAGAAATCCTGCAACATTAAATGTCCAGCAATTGAAAATATCTAAATATATGGCCATGTGTCAACTCAATGAAACAAATGGTCATGAGGATGATGGCGAGGTAACAACATGAGAAAACCTTTATGATAATGCTTCAAGTAGAATATAAAATAATCTGTCCTTCCGTAGTACAGTTAACTTCTACATGTGGGATCAAAACTAGAAAGAAACAGAACAAAAATAACTGGTTTGTTGTAATGAGAACACACAACTTATTTTTCTTTTATTTTCTTATTACTGTATGGTTCATGCCGTAAACAGAAAATGAAAAAAAATTCAGGAAGGAAAGAGGCAAAAGCAGTTCATAGCTCTTAGAAGAATATACAATTGGGGCGCCTGGGTGGCTCACTCAGTTGAGCATCCGACTTCAGCTCAGGTCACAATCTCACAGTTTGTGAGTTCAAGCCCCGCTTTGGGCTCTGTACTGACAGCTTGGAGCCTGGAACCTGCTTCGGATTCTGTGTCTCCCTCTCTCTCTGCCCCTCCCTTGCTCGGCTCTGTCTCTCTCTCCCTCCAAAATAAATAAACACTAAAAAAGTTTTAAGGGGCGCCTTGGTGGCTCAGTCAGTTGAGCATCCGACTTTGGCTCAGGTCATGATCTTGAGGCTTGTGAGTTCGAGCCCCACATCAAGCTCTGTGCTGACAGCTCGGAGCCTAGAGCCTGTTTTGGATTCTGTGTCTCCCTCTCTCTCTGTCCCTAACCCACCTGCATTCTCTCTCTGTCTCTCTCAAAAATAAATAAACATTAAAAAAATAAATTAAAAATAAATTTAAAAAAAGAAGAATATACAATCTATGTCAGACAATACTGACATAGACCAATGTGGAATACACAGCTTAATGAGAAAGTAGGAGGTAGCAGAGCAATTAAAAAATGATAAGGAAGAAGTGTAGATGCATATTCCAGTGGGGAAACAGACCCACTCATGCAAGCAGACACTGCATGTTAAAACCCAGACAGAAAGCGGACGGGAGAGTTCTCAGTGGAACTGAAATTAAGAGCTTCAAGCAATTTAAAAAGATCACCTTTCCAATTAGAAACTTTGAGAATCATTCCTCTGAGCACAGCGTGTTCTTGCGGAAGACTACGGGCTACAGATCTGAGCTGCTGTGTCCTGTGCCCCATCACAGCACCTTCTGAACATATGTGCCTTATGAAAGCTCACGGAACTCAGCTCCATGGTGATGGCTGCCAAACACGTTCACGCATCATGCGAGAAATATTAGCAATTACATGCATCATCTGCGAGAGAAAGTGCAGGGAAGTGGCATGGAAATAGTGCTTGTTTTGAGAATCCTCAAACTTCAGAGCTAATTAAATTTTTCTTCCCCCCCCCCCCCCCCCCCCCCCCCCCCGCCGCCAATTGGAAGCATAGGGAATTAGTGATAGTCAAGCTTCACCATAATAATTCAGAATGTGTTCTGGGATCCATAATTAGAATTAAATCTCAGGAAGTAAACAAAGACAATCTCCCTTCTAAAGATTAATTTTATTTTAAAATTTTATTTTATTTGTTTTCTTTTGTTATGGGTTTTGTTTTATTTCTGTCACTCTGTGTTCCAGAGGACATCACTATAAAAGATTTTTAGAGTGCACCACTAATTAGAGAAGGCTTGAGAGTGACAATTTCAGCTAGTGGTAGTCATGCATTGACTATGCTTTGTGGATTAACTCAGGCCCTTCCTCATGTGGACTTACTGTTTAACATGAACTGTAAACTAGGACTTAGAAAGCTCATAAGTAAAGGGAAACGAGATAAATCCACACCTGAGTTAGTCATTATATTTGAAGGGGAGGTTTATGTTAGGATTAAAATCAGCTTTCTGAAAAAATAAAATAACACATAGATTCTTTGAGCCAAAGAAACACCCTCACTGAAAAGTCAGAGAGTCAAAGTTGGGCCTCAGTGGAGAGTTCAGAGCCACAGAACTCACTCACTGAATCACTTATATTTCTCATGCACGATGTATTCCAATGTATGAACCAGTCCCAGTTCATTAAAAATAACCTTAAAAGAAATCTCAAGATTTGGTAAGTTTTTGTCCATGACTCTCTAAACACTTTATAAAGTGGCATACCCATGCTTCTCAGGTGGATTTGAAAGGCTGCAGAATTTGAGAAAGAGGAAACGACACTGATTTGATATACTTTCACGTCAACAGCCCACATTATACAGAAAACTTAAAGAGTTCTAAGGATTTTGCATCAACAATTCTTTCAGTGATCCACAACATTCCATTTTTAAAAATATTTTTAGTAACCATAAAAATGTTATTTAAAACTGCAAAACAGAGAAAGAAAATAAGAACATTTAAAAAGTCAACAAAGGTATCATGCACCCTCCATATGATGTGATGAGACTGGCATTTCACCTCAGTCGTATTCTTTCCAAAAATCCAAAAATCCCATGAGAAAACAGTCAAACCCAAATTGAGAAAAAAACTTATGCGAAATGTCTGACTAGACCTTGATAAAAAGTGTCAAGGCCATTATAAACAAGGAAGCCTGTTTCATATATATAAACTGAGAAGCTACCATAGACCAAGGAGACTAAGAAGACATAATATCTAAATGCATCCTGGGATCCTGGGAAGGAAAAAGGACATTAGTAGAAAAGCTGGTAAAATCCTAATAAACTCTATAGTTTAGTTAATATTTAATATACCAAATTTAATTTTTAGTTTTGATATATGCTATGATTATGTAAGATGTTAACATTAGGGGAAGCTATGTGAAGGGTTAAGTAACTCCCTGTAACTATAGTTGCCACACTCTGTTAAGCTAAAATTATTTCAAAATTAAAAGTTTAAAAGCTAAAGGCAACACAGAGGAATTTTTCTTCGTGGGAACAGACTAGCCAGGGAAATTTTGTCCATGTGACTTAAAAATAATCCAGATTTATGGGGCTCCTGGGTGGCTCAGTAGGTTGAGCATCCAACTCTTGATTTCAGCTTGGGTCATGATCCTAGGGTTGTGGGATCAAGCTCCCCACCAGGCTCCACACTGAGTGTGGTGTGGAGCCTGCTTGGGATTCTTTCTCTCCCTCTGTCCCTCTTCCCTGCTCACACGTGCTCTCTCTCTAATCATCATCATCATCATCATCCTCCTCCTCCTCCTCCTCATCATCATCCTCTAAATTTCATCTGCATTTGGTTTTTCACTTAATATTTAAAACAAAAGCCAGAGTACTTTTGAGAAAAGCTGAGTTATCAAATAATCAGGATGGGAAAAGGAAAAGCAAAGATTTTGGAAGAGGGTGGATAAAAGGAAAAGATAAGAGTAGAAAGGCAAGTGATTTCCTTGGGTCTGCTTCTAATGGTAGCTATAAAAACAATAATAAAAGTCGTAAGAAATTAGCCATGTATAAAAATTCACATCACTGATTTCCTTTTTATTCTTGGGGTAGTAACATATTTTTGCCTGGCAGAGGGAAACTGCATTGTTGAGGAAATGAACTGCTCCATTCCCCCTGGATAGGGGTGCAGGAGCCCAACAGGCAGACTCAAGCTTTCTTCACCATGCCCTAGAAGACTGACTTAATTATCTTAACAATTTACATTGCAAAGTGTCATTTTCTCATTCAACATCTGACAAGTGAATGAACATACAGTAAACTCCATTTGGCTCCACGATACCAAAGAACAATGATTTTAACACAGAGGGCTGCACAGCATGATTCTCATTCAGTGCCTTCCAGTCTTGAAGTCATCAACCTCCACTGTAATGACTTCTGAATCCACATGGCTACTGACTTTCAGTGGTCTCAGGGAAGGTAAATCTAACACTACCATTGTAGCACACAGGGTTAGGGCATCTTCACAACATAAAGCTGGGAAAAAAATGCCAACTACATGCAACTGCTGGCTTTTGAAAGAGTCGCATGATAAACAGCATTCATAAACGCTAGCATTTGGAAGTCGGGACTCATTTTTCCATAGGGGATTGTATAAAATATAATAAGAACTTGAATCTAATCTTGGAAAACATTAGCCAAATTCAGAATGAGAGACACTGTACAAAATAACTGGCCAGTACTCTTCAAAAAATTTCAAGGTCAAGGGGCGCCTGGGTGGCTCAGTCGGTTGGGCATCTGACTTTGGCTCAGGTCATGATCTCGAGGTTCATTGGTTCAGGCCCCACATTGGGCTCTGTGCTGACGACTTGGAGCCTGGAGCCTGCTTCCAATTCTGTGTCTCCCTCTCTCTCTGCCCCTCCCCTGTTCACCTCTCTCTCTCTCAAAAATAAATAAACATTAAAAAATATTTTTAAAAAAATATCAAGGTCAAGGGACAGAAAGAAAAGCAGAACTGGTCCAGATTAAGGGAGAGCAAAGAGGATTGCAACCAAATGCAACATATGATTGTGGATTGGATCTGGATTGGAAAAAATTGAAGGTATGAAGGCCATTTGATGAAATTCGAGTAAGGACTGTGGATTACACAATGGTACTTATCAATGTTAAATCTTCAGATTTTAGTGATTATCTTATGTACCCTTATTAGTATATAAACATAGATACTAAAGTACTTAGTGATAAAGAAACACAGTGTCTCCAACATGCTCTCAGATGGTTCAAGGGGAAAAAATATATACATATATACATTCTGTGTGTGCATGTGTGTGTCTCTCTCTATATATATTACACACACTATATACATATGTAATATGCCTATGTACTATACATATTACAGATATGTAGTTTCTATATATTAACCCTATGATATACACCTATATTACCTATATGTGTATATACATACACACATATGCATGTGTGTGTGTGTGTGTGTGTGTGTGTGTGTGTGAAGAGAGAGAGAGAGGGAGAATAAGCTCACACAGCAATGAGCAAATGTAGAAAAAGGTAAATGTTATAACTGAATCTGGCTGAAGATTATGCAGGAGTTCCTCATATTATTCTTGCAACTTTTCCCTAAATTCAAAGTTCTATCAAAATACAGGGTTAAAAATATAATCATTTGGGTGAACTAGATAGCTGGCTGTCCAACTCTGTAAATGTACTAAATGAATTATTTAAAGTGGCTAATTTTGTTATGTGAAATTCACCTCAATAAAAATAAAAATAATAACAAGGGTCCCAGGGGAGTCTTCGGGAGTCACAGTTGCACAAACTCGAAATGGAAACAAGTATCAGACCTAAATTGTTAGCTGGAAAACTATAGACATGCCCAGCGGCCACAGACAGCCCACCTCAAACAAGGCTCAGTTCCTTGCCCTAAGAGCTCCATTCCAGAGCCTACTACTCTGCCAGGCTAAGCTGCTGAGAACAAAGATGCCCACCTCACACCCTTGTAAGCGAATGTACCACAAGGTAGCACCTTGTAGGTTACTCCAATTTCACTCTCCACAACTTAAATAATTTGACACTACCTGAAGTAACTTGATTTTATACTTCCAGATCATATTACCTTTGAACCTCCCTGCATCAGCCAGGGCTTTTGACAGAAATACAAATGTATTTACAGAAATACGAGGTCAATTTATATGAAACCAAACTGGGTGTATATAAAGACCATCTTCTACCTGTTAAAAAAAAAACAAACTCCTCTTTGAGTTAAAGAAAACAGGAATATATTATAACCTCACGGTCACACAGCTAGTAAGTGGCTAAATTGAGGTTTCGATGCAGGTTGGCAGACTCTAAAATCAGCACTTTGGACAGTGGGCTTTAAGGAAAGTGCTATAACCATGTACAATGCCTTCTGCCACTGCAGTGCTTCTTTAGGAAAATAAGGCTTAACGTGTGGTTGAGACATACACTGAGCATTGCAGCTGTGGCAAAGGGAATAGGTACCCCCTACAGAGGAAGGAACCCTAAGCACACAAAACACACCCGTTCACCTAAAGTACAAAATATTTTAGTGTGTCTGCTCACATACAAGGACTATTTTCTTTTCATTGCCTTCCTCAAAAAACAACAACACTGAAAACAGGTTTTCTTTCACCTTGCCTAATTAAAGTTGGGTAGTCAGGCTTGGAGGATAAGAGATGAAGAGGTACCAGGTTTGGGGTGAGCTTGATGACAGCACTGCCCACTCCCCCACAGGCCCACTAAGCAGGAAACCGTGTGGACATGCTGCCCCCTGCTGGCAACCTGAGCAAGCAGCCTAGCAAAGACCAGGGTTTCTCACCCTCTCCCGACTTCTATAACACTGGTCATGCATCTTACACAGTGGTGTGTTTTATACACTGGCAAATACCATAAGCAGGTTCATGATAACAACTTGGAGCTATTCACTTGAACTCTGATGTGTCCTTGAGAGTGAGAGAGAGGCAGCATAACAGCTCTCTAACTGTAGGAGGGGTATATACGAGATCCATCATGTACTTTCAGAGTGGGAAAAGGTTAAAAGTTATTTCAGAGGAAGCTAAATCAACAACTCTTGTTCTATAACCACTTTCGTAATTTTAATTCCTGAGTTCTCTTAACCAATTTTTTTAAGAGAGAAACAGAGAGGGCAAGTGAGTGGGGGAGAGGGGCAGAAGGGGAGGGCGGGGGAGAGAGAGAGAGAGAGAGGGAGAGAGGGAGAGAGGGAGAGAGAGAGAGAGAGAGAGAGAGAGAGAGAGAGAGAATCTCAAGCAGGCTCCTCAGTTAGTGCAGAGCCCAACACAGGGAGGGTCCCACGACCCTGGGGTCATGACCTGAGTGGAAATCAAGAGTCAGATGCTCAACCAACTGAGTCACCCAGGTGCCCCCTCTTAACCTTTTATTTCACAGAGATACAGCCTGGTTTAGTGCCAAAAAAACAATGGCTTGGGTATGAAACAAAATTATCACTGAACCCTGGTGTCACTGCTTAGTGTCTGTGAGACTCTAGGCAGGTTAGAGGAGGAGGGACAGGTCTATGTGTAGTGACTGACACCTTCACTTTCCCAGTGATGAAATATATTGCACAAAAATAAAACCTGAGTATTAAAAAAAATGGCAAACATTCTGCCATTGTACTCTGTAAATAATATTGTTTCAGTAACCAATGTAATTTGTAAATCACCCTAAAGCATTTGCAATAAAGATATGCCAAGTATGAGAAAAAAGCAGGGGGACAATAATAGCAGCTGACTGGCCCAAAAGCTTTATTCATTCATTCAGTACACATTCATTCAACTCCCATTAGCTAAAGAGATAAGAAAGATCTAGAAGATGACCTCCTATTATTCAGGGCCCATCAGACAAAAAGAGATAAACTAGGAGATGAATTGGAATTTTCTCTGTGAAGAGTGGCTAAGGTATGCACAGAATATGGAAGTAGCACCCAGGAGAGAGGGGTCCAAGACTATGCTATGTACTCTCCACTTAACGATCTCACTTCACTACTTATATTCCAGAACTCTTTTACTTCCTCAAAGCTAACTCCTTAGAAGAAGAAAAGATGGATTGAAATGCTCTATCTAAAACTATAAAACTCTAAGAAGAAACACAGATATAGATCTTTATGATGATTTCTCATACGACACCAAATTTACTCAAAAAGCAAAAAATAGATGTCCTTAAAATTAAAAACCTGTATGCTTCAAAAGACACTAATAAGGAAGTGAAAAGACAAGTCACAGAAAGGGAGAAAAATGTGCAAGTCATAGACCTGATATGGAATTTAATCTGGAATATAGAACAAAAAGAGAAACAACCCAGTTAAAATCAGGCAAAGGAGGGGCGCCTAGGTGACTCAGTGGTTGGGCATCTGACTTCACCTCAGGTCATGATCTTGCAGTCAGTGAGTTTGAGCCCTGCATCAGGCTCTGTGTTGACAGCTCAGAGCCTGGAGCCTGCTTCGGGTTCTGTGTCTCCCTCTCTTTCTGCTCCTCCCCCACTCACGCCCTGTCTCTGTCTCTCAAAAATTAATAAACGTTAAAATTCTTTTTCAATTGGGCAAAGGATATGAATAGATATTTCTCCAAAGAAGATATACATATGCTCAATATCATTAGCCACCAGGGAAGTGAAAATCAAAACCACAATACCCACTTCACACACCCTAAATGACTCTAATCAGAAAGACAAATAATATTAAGTGTTGAGAAGGATGTGGAAAAATTAGAAACCTCATAGACTATTGGTCAGAAGAAAACTTACTGTTAATGCTTTGAAGAAGCCTGACAACTTCTCAAAGCGTTTAACATAGTTACCATGTGGTCCAATAATTCAACTCCTAGGTGTATAACCAAGAGAAATAAAAACATACGTCCACAGGGGTACCTGGGTGGCTCAGTCAGTAAGCGTCCAACTCTTGCTCTTGGATCAGGTTACGATCTCATGTTTGTGAGTTTGAGCCACACATCAGGCTCTGTGCTGACAGTGTGGACCCTGCTTGGGATTCTCTGTCCCTCTCTCTCTCTGCCCCTCCTCCGCTCATGCTCTCAGACATGTGTGCTCTCTCTCTCTCTCTCTCTCTCTCTCTCAAAAATACGTAAACATTAAAAAAAAATACATGTCCACACAAAGACTTTATACGACCCTTCATAAGCAGCATTATTCCTAATAACCAAAAGGGGGAGGCACCCCAAATGCTATCAAGTGATACATAATAACTAAAATGTGATACATATATACATATATACATATACGTATCTATAATACATATATATGCATGCCAGGTAGTTTTCTCACTTTAATGGTTCCTAGCACTTGTGACAAGAAGCCCCATTCACAAAGTTTTTAAAAATAAAATCATCAAAATCTTATTTCCAATGGCAATTGTTGTTATCATTTGCACAATGCTTCAGAAGTTACAAATCATGCACACACACTATCACCTCTAATGTGTAACAATTTTGTAAGGGGGGAGTATATAAAATCACTGTCACCACGTTGCACATCAAAAAGTAAGGACACGAGTCATTCTTAAAGAGATCCCAGTGACTTAGGCAAAAAAAAAAAAAAAAACATTTATCCGAACTCTCAACCTTCAAGAAAAGTGAGTCTACCTAACTCCTGCTATAACTCAAGAAAGACAGTGGGATCTCATGAGAATCCAAGGACAGAGACAATGAACATTTAGAACTTACAGGAACTGAGGATCAGAGTCGTGAGGAGAGAAGCCACCCTCTCAGAGGTACAAGGGTGTATTATTTGGGTCATTCGAAGAGCTGATCTTCATGACCTTAATGGAATCAGATAAGTATCTAGCCTAACTAATGAACTCCCAAAGGAATGAAAAGATACTTTTCCAGGGAAAAGTGCTTAACAAATTACTGCTGAAACTTGAAAAAGAAAATAAATAGCAGTAGATTTTTGTGCTAAATCTAAATTTAGTGCTAAATTTTGTGCTAAATTTTTGTGCTAAAGTCCATCTTTAGCATGGTATTTGATAATTTGTAAAGCACATGCAAAGCACAATCGCTGTGCTGTGTAAAATAAACATGTGATGTTTTGTACTCACTCGACATTTTTATTTACAAGAGAACATATTATCAGCTTGGATTTTATGGATAAGCTGGAATGCAAGTCCCTAAGGAAATCTGAGGGATTTATATGGGTAGACTACCTTGGATTCAAAATCTTTCTACAGCCATGTCCAATCACCAGATACCTAGAGACTTACTTTATTGTTTTGTCCTTCACCTACAAAAAAAATATATTTATCAGAAACTCTAATACTAATGAAGGAGCAGCAAACATCAATAGTTAGGTTAATATTTATAAACTATAATTCAGGTGATAAGAAGTCTGCAAATGCATAAAATAAACATTATGCTAATGATAGACTGTTGATCATAAAAAATTCCTTTGCTCCAGGATAACACCTTTCATTTGTTCTGCAGGTAGCATGTTTATTTGTCTCAGAGAGATATTAAATAAGAGTAATAATTATCATTTAATAGCCCTAGGACTAACGTGGAGAGAAGTTTCAATACGCTTTCTATAGGAATTATTTTTATTATCAAAATTGTGTACCTAAGACATGAAAGAAAGAAAACTTCTCACAATGCTCTGTCAGATAAAGGGAAGCATCTACTAAAATAGCACAATAAACTCTCCGAGCCTAGTGTTTGACTAGAAACCTTATAAATAAAACTCATCTTGAAAATTTAAAAAGTAACCTGTAGGATCACAATTTTAGTAGAAGCATATCTATCTATATAAATATAGAATATCACCAAGATTGTAACAGTACTTACATATGAAGGAATATGGCTGATTCTTACCTAAATCATTTTGGTTATCTACACTCCTGAATCCTCTGCAAGAAGCAAGTCTTGCTTTTAGAATTAAAATGGTTAGTTTAAAGAAAAAAGTAAACAACAAAAATTCTGGGGCTCCTGGGTGGCCCAGTCAGTTGAGCAATCTGACTCCTGATTTCAGCTCAGGTCACGATCTCACCACTCGTGAGTTTGAGCCCCACGTCAGGCTCTGTGCTGGCAGTGCAAAGCCTGCTTGAGATTCTCTCTCTCCCTCTCTCTCTCTGCCCCTCCCCTGCTCACACACACATTCTCTCTCTCTCTCTCTCTCAAAATAAATAAATAAGCTTTTTTAAAAAACAAAAAAAAATTCAAATAAAGTAGTAGAAACAATATGAGTAAAAACTGGTTCATGGAAAGCAGGGAGAAGGATTTTAAAATAGGAAGTACAAATACACAAAATTATAAATGAGAGTTTCAAAAATGTCCTTACATTTTGGTCCGTGAGTCTAATGATCCCTCCTAAGGAAATAATTCTCAACACTGACCCACAGTTATGCACAGTGATATCTACCGAATCATTTTTTGTAATATTTTTTTAAATCCTTAATAATACAGGAGAAGGCCTAAGTAAATTATGGTTTAATCATTTCATGAAATGCTATCCAGCCACTACACATGATTTGCATCAAGGATTACTGATGACATGTGAAAGTGAAAGGAAACTGAACACAGAGTTTAATCTCAACTTTGTAAAGAACAGAGGTCACAGAATCAGCAGCAAAGAAACAGGCTAAACAGTAGCAGTGTCTGCATGTGGAGGCTGGGATATGGGTGCCTTCTTGTGGTTTCCCGTGTATTTGTTTGCTTCTTCCTGATCTTCCCTCCTCTCTAAAGTTTCCATAATAGGGCCACACCAAATCGAATTGCTGAAAGAAATCTTATTAAAAAGCGGAAAGAAAAAGTGTATCAGTAAAAGAAAAACCAAAAAGCAAAACCAAACATCGCAGATGTGTGTTCAGATCTGGTGAAGAGATTTTTAGGAGAGATTTGAAGAATTTAACCTGACAAGTAATATCTGTTTATTACACGTTTGCACTACCATGTAAATACTGCCCAGGACTTCATGAGTGCTTTGACCGCCTTCCTCTGGTTTCTTGACAAGGGAGGAAAAGAACACACCTGGGAAGTACGGCTCCGGGAGGCTAAGCAAACACAAGGCCCCAGAACCAGACAGCAGGTTACAATGCACAACCCACAAGATGCTGCTTATCCATCCCAGGCCCCCTGGCTTCCTGCATTCTGCCAGGCTCATATCTTCACGGACATCTCTTATAAGATGGACATAATTTTTTCTGACATGTAAACTGAACTGAAAGCTAAAAGCTGTTATGTAAGCCGTAGTGGAGAGCAAAAAGGACAGAGCTGTCAACCACCCAGGGTAGGGATATGCTCTGCCAGGTTCAGGGACATCAGAGGATGACCTAGAACCATAGGCCACTCACTACTCAGGGTGGCTGCCTGCAGCACAGGGAGCTTAAAGGTACAACACCGTTGGGAAACAGCCGTCTTATGGCATATATTCATGCCCAGCACTAAAAATAGGGTGGCACTATATATATACATACATACACACACACACACACACACACACAGATACATCACTAGGAAACACTAAAATAGGACTCTGAAAACGGAAGAGTATTAATTATATTTCCTAGCTCTTACAAATAAATTGGGAGAGTTCTGGCATTACAGGTTACCCAATTTTCTCTAGGCATCACTTTGTCTCCTGCTGGTATATGGGGACACACAGGGACACACGTGTGCACAAACATAATGCACATATCCATGCACATGCATAAACATGTAAGTCTGCTACTATGTTCTGCTCAGAAGAATCCACCTCGGGTACTCAACGCAGTTCTACTCCAGGACACCCATTAGAGGTTCTATAGCAGCCCCATGGGTACGCACAGCAAACAGACTAAGAGGATATGTGCCGAAAGGTCATCTTTATACTACCAAAGGGAAATCCTCAGATTTCACCACACAATCTCCTAATTTAAAAATTGTCAAGTATTGGAGCACCTGGGCGGCTCAGTCAGTTAAGCGTCTGACTGTTGAGTCTCGGCTCAGGTCATGATCTCATGGTTTGTGACATCACGCCCCACATCAGGCTCTGGGCTGAGATTCGAGCACAAGCAGAGCCTGCTTGAGATTCTCTCTCTCCCCGTCTCTGTCCCTTCCCCCCCCCTCAAAAAAAAAAAAATCAAGTATCATCTAAACACCCCAGCTCACAATCTTTCGTGGCCTGTTATCAAAGGAGCATTGTCTTAACACTCTTCAGCCTCTCCCTGCTTGTCACCCATGCCCCCCCCCACTTTCCCAGCTCACTCATGCTCGTCCCTTTGTTTTTCCTCTAATTCCTGTATGTCTAACACTACCCATTCTTTAACCCTCATTTCCAATGTCTCTTCCATATAATTTCATGGATTCCTCAAACAAATCCTTTCTGTTCCCTTTTGGAATTTCAAGGGCATTTTCTACTCTGTATTTTTCTCATATTATACATCAACCTCCACCTGGTATTACAAACCGACAGACAGCCGCACGCGCGCGCACACACACACACACACACACACACACACACACACACAGAAATGCATCTCCCTTTTTGAAAGACAGAATCATTAATTAATTAATTAATTAAACACACTTACCATATGCCTATCCAGTGCCAGTGTTAGGGACTGTGCTGGGTACAAAGGATGCAATGGTGTGCAAAACAGAAAAGGGTTTACCCCTCTGGGGAGACATCAGACTAGTGAACGGGGGTAGTAGGTGCTGAAACAGGAAAAGATCCCAGACCGCCCATCAAACTCACCTTTTCTAGCCTAAGAATGTAACATCCCACCAGAATCACAACTGGACTGAGAACTGCAGGGGAGAGGAGTAAGAAAGAGTTCAAGCAGAGGGAATAGCATGCACAGAGGTCTAGAGGTACAGGGAATTTGTTAAGCACTAAGTTCCACAAAGGTCTTGGCTTCTGCCTGGTTCACCTTTGTGACTAGAAGTTTATTGGCACAGTGCCTTAAATATAAGAAATGCTTTTGAATATTGGTTGCATGAAAAAAATGAGTCAATTCATTAGTCCCTTATTACTCTAGATTTAATAATATGCCTCTATTCCATTGCCTGATCCATTATTACCAAGTAACTCTATAGGTGCCCACTGGGGTTCCATCTTTCAGTGACCCACTCAGATCAGACAGCTGAAGTTCAGGCCATGTCTCCTCCCATGCCTTAGATACCTACTGTGGGTGTTCAGCCAAGTTCAGCCAGCTGGAGGAGGGGCTCCCTTAAGTGCACAGAAATTGCATGGCTCTGCAACGCTTTCCCTGGGCAAGAGAGGAATGGGCCTCCTAATGCAGCTTTCCTATCTGTCAGGGCTACCGTAGCTCTTCTCCTAACAGACTTGGTCCCAAATATGCTGTTTGTGGTGAATTCTGCCCCCAGAACAAGAGCCGAACTGCAAGGATCTCCCTCTCTGTTCTCCATTCTCCAGCCTATCCCCTCTCCCACACTGCTCACAAGTGACAAGCATTGGCCACAGTAGGAGTATGGGAGAAACCTTCCAGGGAGCTAAGAAGGAACATACGTGACATCTCAGACAAATATATAAAGGGTTAGATGGCTGAGAGAAGCAAAATTAACATAGTTAATATCAGGTTCCATGAGCAGTAGGAAGCAGAAATTAAGGCCAATTTCTGAATTTCCATAAAGTCAGGTAGATGAGAACATTCAGGACTTGAGTCATCAAAGCCCTTGCTTTCCTTCATTACTTTGTTTTAATTATGCAGCAAGGTGAACATTGGTGTGGTAAAGAGAAAGCATCTCTGAGCAGAAAGGCTCCCAGTCTGGAGGAAGAAGAGAAGGGCAAAGGAAACTCAGAAACAAAATCAATGAAAATTCAAATGACTGGAAAACACTGAGGTAGCTGGCAGAAGCAAACAAACAGAGAACAGAAACAAGGCCTCCCTGTTTAACCAGAATTGAATCTAGAGGGAGGGAGACCTTTCATCTAGCATTTCCATGTTTCCTTAAATAGACAGACAGCACAGCCTAGAGGCAGACGAGGAGACTGCAGTCAGGCGGCCAGGATCCCGGACCCTGCTGCTGCCACTTGCTGGCCCTGAGTATTTGGGAAGATTTTCTAGGATTCTGGAAAACTGGAAGCAACACTGTTTTCAAGAACAAGCAAGCGCTACTCTACTTTCTACCCCCAGACAAGGATGTGAACTTGTTTTTGCTGGGTTTGACTTGAGAACCAGCAAAGTCAATGGTCTGCCCACATTCCCTTAAAACAGTTGGTGTGCATTCTTCATTCACAGTGATATTCTGAGCATAAAAAGGCCACGGTGAGACAAGCATTTGGTAGGTTTCTCAACGCTGGCAGGACTGTATGGGAGTAGAGAAGGTCTCAGCTTTGCACACCCACTTAGTGCTCCTAGAGGCCAGAAAAAGAGCCATGTCATGATGCACTATATTCACCTATTGCCCCACCTTGCTTCCACTGCAGTCTGTACCCTTGGCTAAACAACTCAAGGAGTCACATACAGTTTGCAAAAGTGTCCTCTTCCTGCCAAAACAATGCATGCCCCTTGGCAGGTGTTTAGCCTCCTAAAGCTAAAAAAACTCATTTTCTGCATCTCTAAAATAGGAATAATAGTAGCTGTGCCTTGTGCTTTGCAGAGATGAAACAAAATACTGCATGGGAGCCATCTGACCCATGCCCCCAAGAAGAACCCCAAAATGCTGCTGTTGGTAGGGGTGGCTGCTGTGGCTGTTTTGTTACTGATGTAAAACCAGTGGAAACCCCAATGGGCCACCTAAAAATCATACGCTCCCAGCAGGCTAATCAGTTTGGTAAGCATTTAAAGAAGAGGGGCAAGGGGCGCCTGGGTGGCGCAGTCGGTTAAGCGTCCGACTTCAGCCAGGTCACGATCTCGCGGTCCGTGAGTTCGAGCCCCGCGTCAGACTCTGGGCTGATGGCTCAGAGCCTGGAGCCTGCTTCCGATTCTGTGTCTCCCTCTCTCTCTGCCCCTCCCCCGTTCATGCTCTGTCTCTCTCTGTCCCAAAAATAAATAAACGTTGAAAAAAAAATTAAAAAAAAAAAAAAAAGAAGAGGGGCAAGAATAATAAGAAAGGGTTAAGAAACCCTGTCACGCTTTTAACTATGTCATCTCCAGAACCATCTCAAGAGGGTGCATCATTTGTCAGCAGAGGGACTGGAGGTTTGCCAGCATTCACAGAGAATTCCTCCTGCTCCCCTTCTCTCCCCTTCAGAATGAACAAGTACAAGAACTGTGCCAAGATGCTTGTACCAGGACAGTTCTTACATAACCACATTCTTCTCAAATTGGTTCTTGTCCCTTCCCATTGGAAAGGTTTTGACAGTCTTCCTACACATACAAAATGCCGTCCCCAGAATTAGAATCCCACGCCATGAAGCCAGTTCCCGGTGTATAAATTACTTTGTCCCAGACTTGAAACAGGTCTGGATGTCACGCTCACACCCCCTCCCCAAGGTCACATCACACCGAATTCAGAGCTATGAGACATATTGACAACTTGTGTCCATTTGGAAAAAAGAAAAAGAAAAAAGAAAAGTCTCAGGAAAAAGAATAAAAATAGAAGACACCCTAACTCCATGTGGAGCTGTTCAATGGCTGTCCAAAGCAAGGTCAACAGCAAGCAGGCAACTGTATCAGCAACTGACAGTTTCTTCACCCTCTTGCCTGCACCCCAGGAGAGCCAGCACTGTTCTTGAGGGTGCTTTGATGTGATCCTACCAGAGGCAAAATCACTAGGCCAGGCAACGACAGCAAAGCATAATGGGAAGAGGTGACGGATGTTTCCAACAACCCATCGTAGACGCCAGGATGCCATAACTGCTCATCCTATTCTAGACTCTGATCAAATGCTCTGGTCTCACGCTGTCCAGACTAAGTCCAAGGTACTCTCAATGGTTATCTTGGATGGAGTCAGCCAACTGAAAAGTGCTTCCTGTTGTGGACAGCAAAACTTCTTTGGTTTATCTCGTGGTTTGGAGCCCTCCCTGCCTTTGAAAGTTCTCACAGAAGCAACTACTGTGTACTGAATACTGTACTGTGTACAGACTGGATCCATAAGGACATACCTAGCAGTAGGCCTGTGTGCTAGCTGCTCCTGAGTAGCAAAAAGGCAGAGGAAAAAGAACCACGTCTTCATTAAAGAAGTTCTTTGAAGGCTATAAAATTCCTGCCCTGATAAGCACTCATAAAAATTCTCTAGAATTCATGGACTTTGGGACACGTCACCCCTTAGGATTAGCTTTGCTTTTGAAGCTAACATATTTCTACTCTCTGAACCCATCTGGTTATGGTCAAACGGAGAACTGTCCCAGTTATCCAAGGGGGAAAATGTGGCCCCTGGACTCATTATGGCCATCAGATCTAAATGTAAATCAGTCATTACATAGAATTTATTAACATTCTGCATTCAGTGCCAGGCAGGTTTCTAAGAACTTAACCATATCAACTCATTAATCTCCATAGCAAGGTAAGGCAGGGACTATTACTTACGCTCATCTTACTAAGGAAGATACTGAGGTATATAAAAGTTAAATCGACTGTCCAAGGTCACATAGCTGATAAGCAATGGAGCTGTGATGCAAAACCAGACAGTCTGGCCCAGGGGCTGTGCTCACAAAAGCTGTGTTAGTCTTGAATAAAATGGACTTATTTATATGTCACTAAGCCTACAACCCCCAAGTATCATCCTTGTACCTGCTGGATGGTGCCCTTTGGCTCCAAAGTTCCATGTCTAAAGAAAGGATGCCAAGAAGGTGTGCACAATATGCTAAGAGGTTAATGACTAACACTGTTCAATAAGTTGCCGCCTTCTGCCACAGCCATGTTTAAACGAGGACAAAGCTCCTGTGGGTTTTAAACTAAAAATGGAATGTGAAAGGTCTTGACTGGGGCAGGGGTTCTTGTGAACCTTTCCTAAAATTACCCCACTAAGTACTCCGCCTTCTCAAGCACATCTGAGTGGCTCTTTATAAAGACATCTTCAGCCTGAATGGCAACTAATACACATGCCTTTGTTAGGAGCGCCCCCTAGTGACAGAAAACAGATCCAGCTCTAACAAGAGATCTAAATGGCCCTCCTCTGGTACAACAATGGGTGCTCAACAGGAAAGGATCTGGGAAACCTGTCTTCCTCACTCAGTTTTCAGTAGTCATCCCTGAAAAATTTTGAGTAGAGTTAAAATAAATTACAGTAAAAACAGACAGGAATATGAAGCTCAAATATTGTTATTACAATGAAAAAGTTCTCTTTTAAACTATTTCCTTTAAAAATATCAAAACGTGGGGTGCCTGGCTGGCTCAGTCGGTGGAGCATGCAACTCTTGATCTCAGGGTCGTGAACTCAAGCCCCAAGTTGGGTGTGAAGCCTACTTAAGATAAAAAATTAAAAAGAAAAATTAAAAAAAATATCAAAAAATTTCACAAGTATAATTATTTATGTGTCCCTGGTCAGGGAGTAAGGACCGATGTACTTTTCACCACCTCCAGGGGGCATCCATAGCAGGTAAATGCCAGATGTTTTGGGGCTGATTCTGAGAGATTATCTGCCCCTCCAAGCTCCTGACCCCCGCTAAGGTGGGGCCAAGGGGAATAACATGGCACATACATAAATCACTGACCTGATGGAAATGGCGGGGACAACATATGCCTTAAGGCAAGAGATGGGCAAAGGAAAAGGGGACCCACCCTCTACCTCCCACAGTGAGAGCACATGCTGGGGCTGCCCCTGTAAGCCACACTGGGCCAATTTTAACTTCCCCAATCCAGCCAGACAGCAAAGCAAGATCAGGGAAGAAAAGATCTGTAAGTATTCCACATGGAACTTCTTGATGTCTCTCTCCATCACTAGGAAGAGTGATGACACTAACCTGGGATAGAGGTGGCCATATGAGGCTGCACCAACCTGAAGAACCTACTTCACAGGACTCTCTGTCCCAGTGGTCTGCTCTGCTGGGTTCACTGATGGCAAATACAACCCGATATCTGATCTCCCTGGGTTCTGCCAGAGATCTTTCCAGAGCTAACTTTCCCTCTTCTACACATATAATTAGAACTTCAACAAAGCTATAGTCTCTGCACTTAAAACCAAATGTGAAGGCAGTGTGTGCCATGTTATATATCATGTAACCAGGAACATTCATGAAAGAACCACAGAACCTGGACATGTAAGGACAAGACACTGGTGGTCTTCTCTTCATCTGTAAGGAAGGAGTCCCTTGGAAAGACATGACTCCCACTCACCAATCAAGAAAGTGAACAACATAGCTGCCTGCAACGTTTGCCTCAACTGTTGGCAGCCTCATAGAATGCCCTCATTTGGCTGCTTTCCTTTCAGAACCCCACCCCCCCCCACCACCCCACCTTGCTATTTGTTGGGAGTGAGGAAGGCACAGACAGAGATAAATTCCAAAAATGTTCAAGAGGCTCAAGTAGTCCCTATCATCAAGGCCAAAGTCTCAACAACATCTCTGAACATACAACTCAGGAAGTGGCTACTTAAAAAGTTGAAAAATGATTCTCTAAATTCTATTTACCTGAGAAATGTATATTAAGAATCAGCTCAGAGTTCCCTACACAGCTCTGCGCCCCATCCCAATAATGCTGGTTCCCTGGGACTCCACCAATCGTCCCTACCCCTTCCATGTTATTGCTGTCATGTTTTGATTATGGGTGTTTTTAACCTCAAAATACATTATTACTATTGTTTCTACAGTCCATATGCATTTAGCTTTTCCATTTCCAGTGCATTCTTTCCTGCATGTCCATGTTAAGACAGAAGATAATACTAGATGTACAGACCATTATACCTCATATAAAAGCCCCCATGACAGCATGAGGAAAAAATAATTGAGAATGAGAGTCAGGATATGTGGATACCAGAGAAAAGCTCATCTGTCACGAACAACAGACAAATCTCAATTAATAGAGAGGCCAGCTGGGCATCTTAGGGTGTTCCTACCCCCGAAAGTCCCCAGTGAAGGCTAAAGAGAGCCCCCCTCCCAAATCCTAAGGCTCCTGTCTTGGTCCTACAACTTCACCCTCTGCAGGCTGATAAGCAGAGCTGCAATGTCACTGGGTGTCCCAGTGGCTGTTTGTCCAAGTTTAGAAGCAGGATGAGGGTGGGGATTCTGGTTGGGAATCGATGGCTGTGATTTTGCACCACCTGGTGGCTGATTTTGCTCCAGCTTCATAATAACCGGAATCTCCCTGGTTGGTTACACTAGCAAAAGTGCAAATGATTTGGGATGAGCACTGGGTGTTGTATGGAAACCAATTTGACAATAAATTTCATATATTGGAAAAATAAATAAATAAACATTTAAAATTTTTTTTTAAAAAAAAAGTGCAAATGATTAGGACTGGGGCTTTGCTGCATTTCAGATAGGGAAAAGGGGTGTGTGACCAGAAGGGACCAGATCGTAGTGCCCACGAGGCAGAATATAGAAGACTTGCTTCCAAGGAACGGGCACACACAGTGTCTGCCTGCAAATTCACTAAGACTGAACCATGGCAGTGTCTCAGTCACTGGTAGGCCCTCAACTAACATCCCCCAGGGGTCTCTCAAGTGGAAGGGATGGTCTGGGGCTGGATGGACTGGAAAGGATTGGCCAGAGCTTCCTGGAAGAGCACCGCAGCCCACACAGGGACCTCCCGAATTCTGAATAGCTAAAATTTGCAGAATTTCAATAAATGACAATTCAGAAAAATACTAGTTGTCCCTTTTGCTTTTCTGACCTATTGTTTATGGGTCACATATTTAACTACTTGAAAGAAAAGTGTTCGGCTAGGAACTCTATCCTAATTATCAAATCATTCATATGGGAAAATGTGACTTTACAAAAAGCTGCTTCACCTTGTAGTTACCAGAGTTGCAAAGGTGGGGGGAGAGATGAGGAGAATCACAAAATTAGGTACACGTCAAAATTTACATTCTGCAATTCCCACAAATGTATTCTGGATTCTTATTGTCTCTGTGCTCTAAGGAACCAAATCACATTCTCAGCGACAAAACCTTATGAGAAAGTCCTGTCAGGAATGATGCAGAAATAGAAGCCAAGTCTCCCATAGGCAGGGTTCTCCTCTATGTATGGTGATTGTGGAATGAAAATTCCCCTGATCTCAAGAACATGGTATTTTTGTACAGCAGCAGTTTCTAGGAAGCTTCTGACTCCAAACAAATGCATCAATGTCCGCCATGTCTCCTGAGCAGTGCACCAAGTGTTGGGAAGACATTGTTACACCTCACACGCCTGTCAGCTAGTGGACGGTGGGCTTTCTCTTCCCCACTTATCATGCACAGGCACGGGCTGGGAGGGGACTGAGCCTGAGACTGCCTGAGGTCCTCCTCTCCAGGGCTTACCCCTGACTGAAAGCTCCCCAGGCACTGGTAGTGCATTCGATTCTCCTTACTTCCTGTAGCCATGTTCTATGACATCATGGAAAATCCGGATATAACAAATACTGAACCATTGCTTCCTAGGGGAAATACAGTGTTAGGCTATTTCCAGTCTCTGGTCACATGATTTTTGCCAACCAATCGATACATAACCTTGTCTTATGTATTTTTTAAGACAGTTAATACATATTGTTGGTTCATTAACAATGAACCCACGGCAACAACACTGGAACATCGGCCTGACCTGAGTTTATCTAGCACACACATTTCCCCCATAAGGCACATCCCAGCTCTGTGCACTTACAAAACCCAGCATCACGACGCTTGGGGACCACTTTAAATAGCAATATCACCAACATAAAACACAAGTTTCAAAAATTGAGGCCTTGGCCAGACTATGAAAAGGACTCCCATTTAAAGTATTGTAGCCAAAACAAGAAGGTGGAGCATCCCCCCCTTGTTTGACCTCATGTCTGCAAATGACTATGAAAGCAGGAGTATTGATTTGGGGGTTACAAATAAATTCTAGTGAATAGTTGGAGTTGCAAATATGGAATCCATGAACAATGAGGACTATTTCAAACCCCTTTGAATTTAAAATTCTCTATAATCTGTTCTCTCTTGCAAAGTCAACTTGACTTCTCTCTGCATGCAAGCTAAAATGTCAGCCCATGACACATGCTTGCAGTTTCCCAGGTACACATTGTTCTTCCATCAGTAACTTTTATTTTGAACCATGCATTTTTTCACTATCCTCCTGGGACAACTTATGACTCTCCCATCCCTCATCCCCAATAATAATACCAATAGTAATTGTAACATCGGCATAACTGCATCTAAATTCATAGTCTGTTTAATAAGCGCCATGCACTATTTGGTGTGATTTACAAGTATCTACTAATTTAATTCACACAAATCTATTGATAGAGACAACTCTTATACTCCAGATTTAAGATGAGAAAACTAAGACATGAAAATGCCAAGTTATCTGCCCACATCACTCAGCCTGTGATCAGGGGAGTCAGGAATCAGCCCTGGGAAGCCTGAATTCAGACCCAAGTTTAATCCTGATGTCATGCTACAGTTATGGTTAAATTCTAGCAGCATTTAGACCAGGAGGCTTCCTCTTGTGACAGGGAAACAGGGACAGGGATGGAGGTGGAGGAAGCCATGGATAAAGACCCATCTCACTTTATTCCCTGCCATCTGCATTTGAGAAAAAATGTATTAAAATGACACCAAGCCCTGCATATGCAATTGCATATGATTATACTTGTGTAATGATGTATAATTTTCTTCTATCATTTGGAAGTAGAAAATCCTCTAAAAATTTTAACATGAATCTGTATTAATCATTTAATTTTTTTTTTTTATATTCTCTGATCCTTTGATATCTTAGATCCTTGCCAGGAGAGGAGGAACTGCCCTTCCCAGGGTTAGCTGATTCCTACAGACAGGAAGCATACCCTCTATATGCAAACTAGCCAATCCAGATCCCAAACCCCAAGGGATCTCCTTCATCAGGGTTTTGCACTCAGGGCCACTATGCCCCTACCCTAATCACAGGGCCAGGTAACAGGCAACTAAGGGTGATCTCTAGGAGATTATTCAAACCTGCTTACACTTATCTTGCCTTGACTTTTTTCATGGAAACCACAACAAAGGCTCTTGTCCATGTTTTCCCCTCACTCCCTCTACCTCCTGACCACCACCAGTGCTTTCCCACATGGTCCTGTGTGGAGTGACATGTTCCCTCTCTTGATAACAACGAGTAATACAGTATCTTTTCAACAACCATCATCTCTAGGTGAGGTGCTGGCCTCAGCAAACCTGAACGCGATCAAACCTACATTTTAAAAGAGAATCTTGGGGCACCTGGGAGGCTCAGTCCATTAAGCGTCTGACTTTGGCTCAGGTCATGATCTCATGGTCTGTGAGTTCGAACGCTGCGTCAAGCTCTGTGCTGACAGCTCAGAGCCTGGAGCCTGCTTCTGATTCTGTGTCTTCCTCTCTCTCTGCCCCTCCCCTGCTTGCTCTTGTCTCTCTCTCAAAATAAGTAAACATTAAAAAATTTTTTAATAAATAAAAGAGAATCTTAATTCTGAAATAATATTTTTCTCAATGCCATTTTCCACTTTTACATCTTAGTCACTTCTTTCTCTTAAGACAATCTGAAAATGTTAAGGGAAAGGGAAATATTTACCAAAACTTTTCATATTAAAGCACATTATATTGTTCAGAAACAGTTTCTTTTAAAAATGAGTTTATTGGGGCGCCTGGGTGGCGCAGTCGGTTAAGCGTCCGACTTCAGCCAGGTCACGATCTCGCGGTCCGTGAGTTCGAGCCCCGCGTCAGGCTCTGGGCTGATGGCTCGGAGCCTGGAGCCTGTTTCCGATTCTGTGTCTCCCTCTCTCTCTGCCCCTCCCCCGTTCATGCTTTGTCTCTCTCTGTCCCAAAAATAAATAAATAAATAAATAAATAAACAAATAAATACATACGTTGGGAAAAAATAAATAAATAAATAAATAAATAAAAATGAGTTTATTTTGGTTCCAAACTAAAGGAATGGGAGAAGGGGGGCATCTAGAAAAAAAAAAAAAACAGCCTTGTCCAACTTCAACACCTGCCTTAGTTCAAGAGAGATCAGAAAAATGAACTACAGGGAGCCTGGGTAGCTCAGTCACTAAGCATCTGACCTTGGCTCAGGTCATGATCTCACAGTTTGTGAGTTCAAGTACCACATTGGGTGAATACAAGCCCCGCTTCAGGTAAAACACAAGCCCCAGATGAGCCCCACTTCTCTGTCTGTCTGTCTCTCTCTCTCCCCCCTCACTCACATGCACCCTCTCTCTGTCTCAAAAGAAAGAAAGAACGAAAGAACGAAAGAAAGAAAGAAAGAAAGAGAAAGAAAGAAAGATGAACTACAAATATGTCCTTTTTAATGACTGTCCCACAAACTGGACAAAGGTAAAAATCTTAAGCAGAGAAGCTACCAATTCAACATCTGAAGGGTTTCTAGCCAGGAACACAACTCTTCACAGAGTATGAATACCATTTGACACAGTTCTTGACCATTATAACCAACAAGGTACAGTTTGTTAGCAGGCATTTCCCCAGTTTTCAAAATAAAGTCATTCTAAATAGAATCTGCCTTCCATCACCTTGAGAAATACATGTGCCCTTCCCTTCTTAGTTCCAGTAACCCTGACCCTCCTCCCACCCAGGGACGTGCAAAGGCATGTCTACTTGGAAACTAGAGAATCATGAACTGAGAGATCTTAGAAGATTAAGCAGCTTTGTTTTAGAAGCAGATGCTTTTCTGTGTTATGACTAACCATACACGCCATTTAGCCACTTTAAATTGAGATTTCAGAATTATTTCATCAGAAAAACCTGCTCTGTGGGGATGCTGTGCTGAGAAGAGACGTAAGGCCATCTGCCTTCTCAAAGGTGTTGTGCTTTATTATCCTTTAACAACTGTTCTGCTTGCCTTGTGGGAGCAACTGCCCCTCCTGCTTTGGAAAACTGAACAAGCTGCCTGTGATTTCCATGACATGTGCTCTCCACAAAGCAAGGAAGGGAAGTGGTATTTGCTGGGCACATCCTCCGTTCCACGTGCTGGGCCACTCACTAACAGATGATCTTTAATGGCCTTCCAACAACCTTGAAATAGAACAGTAGCTGCATGGTTGAGGAAACTGATGGCCGAAGAGGTGAAAATAACGGGCCCACTGGTCCAATGGCTTGTAATTAGGAAATATGGAATTAAAATCTAGGCCCACTGAACTCCAAAAACTTGTCATTTAACACTTCCTAGGCATTGCCTGCTTAGGAGATGTGAAATGAGAAACAACAATCTTCATCTTATGAATTGAAATTCTTCCTCAAAGAGATTCAAAAGATTGTCCAAATCTCAAGTGCTCCTAAAGGAGGAGACAGTAAGGAGTTCGCTAAGGGAATGGGCAAGACTATTCCTCTTTCAGAAGCACAGAGAGAATTGTGCATCAAGACAGCTTACAGCACCTAGAGATTTTATGGCCACTTGTGTCCCGCCAGCATTTTTGCACGACGGTCTCTAGGTGGCGCAATGAGCGCATGATTCCATTTACTGAGGCTTGTCTGTTTCTGGCGGACTGGCCTTCGAAACTGAAAATCTCTGCTTGTCAAAGCTGTTGGAAAATTTCCACCATTAGAAATCATTACTAACTCGTCTTTCCAATTTCTCAACTCTCTTATGCACGATAGTGGCCTAGAAGAAGTTTCAGGGGAAGGACTAAAATTGAAAACCAAAAAAAGAATCATGGAAAAATAAAGGAAACCAACACTCTCTTTTGGTTATTCTATGTTCCAGGTCTCTGCTTTTTCTAAAATGACTTTTCAAGTCCTTTGAAAGGAGGCCACATAAGAGCTAAAGCCTTAAAACCACATCAAATTAATTTTAAGTGAAAAAAAATACATTGTTTTTCCCAAAGTACTTGAAGCAGAACATTCAGTAGACACTGAAAACTAAGACAGATACACTCTAATACTAAACTGTGGAAGGAATTAACATCATGTTAACACAGATGGAGCTACATTGAGAAAAGTCACTCAGAGTTTGGCTCATGAAATACTCTGATTATTTCACATAGGACCAGAACCCGAAAATAAAAAGGGAGATGTGTCATACGTCCCACACCCACTATATATACCCTTCCTAGAGATCTGTCATAACCCTAAGAACCTGTAATAACCCAAGTCCTGGTAAGTGTTCTTCCCCTGACTTCCCTCTCTTCTCTGTCCTTCACACACATGGCCAGAAGAAGAAATGACACTGTGCATTCTGGGATCCAAATTCCCCCTGACAAAAACCACTAGGACCTGGGGCAGAGACACAATGAGTCCTGGGTGGCAGCATGTAGAAACAACTAGCGTTGTGTATTTTCTGCATAGTTCAAATGCACTGGAAATCCAGGCAATAGTGGAGGAAGACCACGATACGGTAGCAACTCAGGCAAACCCTACACCCAGGCTCTCCACCAGGACAAGATGTCAGAATCAGCTGGGGGTATTTTGAAATACACATGCCTTGATCTCTTCCCAAGCTATTTTGATATGATTTGAGGGTAGGAGATTGGGTGATTTTCCAAAGCTTCCCTGGTGATTTGGATAGACCTTGTTCAACATGCAAAAGTAAAACCTGTAAAGAACTGGGTGGGGAAAGAGAACGTGAGCCCCATCCACATTCCCTCAGCCATATCCCTGATAAATAGGCTCTGTCAATGCACAGATGCATGAGAGCAGGGCTGGGGTCACCTACAAGCCTTGACCATCGATACACAGCAAGTACAGGGAAATCTCACGTGGTCCTTCAGCCACGAAACTTTTTGCTAAAATTTTAAAAAATAGATTCAACTATAAAATCAAATGTAGTGTCAGTCAAAATATGAGATATGGGAGAGCCTGGTGGCTCAGTCAGTTGAGCATCTGACTCTTGATTTTGGCTCAGGTCATGATCTCACCGTTTGTGGGTTTAAGCCCTGTGTCGGGCTCTGTGCTGACAGTACGGAGCCTGCTTGGGACTCTCTCTCTTCCTCTCTCTCTGCCCCTCCCATAGTGGCACACTCTCTCACAAAATGAATAAATACACATTAAAAAATATGAGATATGATGATGTAAAAATGATGTCACAGTACCTCTGTACAGTAAGTTGCAAAGCAACAATATGATGTTTGACAAGTATACTTATTAGAAAACATATATTAAGACTATCACTATAAAAACAATAACTTATCAGATTTTTTTAGTTTAGGAAACATTAGAAAAGTTTAAAAAAATAGTCACTCCGATCCATTGGATTAAAGTGGAAATGACTCAGTGTTTGTGGAAAGGAAAGCCATTTGGTAATAACAACAACCTTAAAAATATATGCCAAAGAAATGACAGTCCCACAAATTTATCTGAATAACTTGATCATGGATGTGTATAACTAATGGGTGGCAAAGATGTTAATTGTAGACTTATTGGTAATTTCAAAACATTGAAATGCTCAGTAAAAGGGTTTGATTAGATAAAGTGTAGTCCATCCAAACAATGAAAAAGTCTTCAGTAATGGAAAACAATACAAGTAAACTCACATGGAAATATTTGCAAAGACAATGTCCATGAAAGGCAAGGTTTCCCAAATACCATATAAAGCAGGATACTGATGTATATAAATATTAATATTTGTGCGTGTGTGTGTGCGCGTGTGTGTATTAAAGGAGAGTGTATCCGGTAATATAAAGCAATGCCTGGTGATTTCTAATCCCTGAAGCCAAAATCTCATTTTTTGCCATTTACAATGGAGGCTAAAATGGAGACCTAATTTTATAGCCGGAGAATTTGAGATTAATTAGCTCAAAGTCACAGCAGAAATGCAATGATGATAAAGGCAAGAAAGGAATCCAAGTTGAAACAAAAACAACAGATTATATTCCAGACAAGCTGTGTTCTGATCTGTAAACTGAAAAAAAGAAAATCTAGGAGCCCATAGCAAGTGTCCATAGCAAGGCAAAACTTTTAGGAAAATATAAATCACATAAATCTGACCGTGAATACATGTCAGGAGCCTCCCAATTTGACTTTGATACAAAATCCATGTATGTAAGTAATCCAATCACTAACCCAATAATAAGATCCATCCCACAGTTGCCATTGCCCATTTAATTCGAATAGAACCTTAAGCATCTTGTGAAGTAGATTTAATGAAGTCTAGATGCATCCCGGGCTAACTACACTTAATCAGAACCGAATAAACAAACTCAGTATTAGTCACACTTGTGCAAGTTATTCCGCTTCACTGCAGCCAGAAGAGATTTTCATGTGATCCTGTTTAAACAGCTAAACATCTGGAAAATATGGAAACTATTCTGTGAGGCACAAGAGGACCACACGCTCGGAGGAGCCATCAGTTGTGTGGCTGGGGTCAGGCCCCTGATGTTGGAAGGAGAGCACTTACTGGAGACAGCTTACTTACAATGAAGCCAAGTTTTTTATAATCCCGTGTGTACATGGACTTGCGTTTCTCCATGCTGCCACTGCTGTTATTAGGTTCAGACTCTGCATCAAAAGCGATTCTTCGAAGTTCAAATATGATGTCCCTCTGAGCCTGAAGGCGTTAGGGAGAAAAAAAAAAAGGAGGGGGAGGGAAGAGCTGCTTTCATTGTGTGACATTACATACACTCCCTCTTTCCCCAGGGTCTAAATGAATCACTGCTTTCAGGCAAAAGAAAAACAGATAAAAGACAACCAATGTTCTAAGTTAGGGCTCTGCATAGTCCCCCCCTGCCACTCTCCCTGCTGGTCAGCCCTGGCAACCCTCCACGATTATCCTCATGGCCAAGTCACTTGGAATACTGGTGTCAATTGCCTAGTCAAGTTCTAAATGGAGCCCCAAGTATGATGGAAGGCTTGGGTTCATACAAGCCAAGTTCAAGAACCTGGGACTTCCGCACTGTTCGAAACAAAGTGAGAGGCACAGAGGTTTATGAACAGAATTCAAGTGACAAGGGGTCCCGGACTCCACTAAGAAGTGACTTCATGGAAACAAACCCTTCAAAATGGTTAAAATGGTTAACTTTCTTGTTATGTGTATTTTACCATGATAAGAGAAAAATGTATGTTTTAAATAAATAAAAGGAAGCATTTCCAAACAGAGAGGGCTGTTCCACATTAAGATGCATGGCCTTCCATCACTAGAAGTGGTAAGATGACAGTCTCATCTCTCTGGGATGATTACACTTGGCCTTGCCAAAAGTCCAGGGCATGGCGGACAGCCTCTCAAAGCCTCTCCATCATTCTTAATCGCATGGCCTCGTGCCATGAACGAAGTGCCGTGGCTATTACACACTTCACATGTGCAGTTCACATCTGCAATAGATCAGGCCCTCACGTGCCAATAATGAGTGTTTTCCTTTCCAAAGCTGCAGCGCTGTTTAAGTTGAAAATGTGCTACAGCAGGATTCCCAGCTGTTTCCTCTCACTCTGCCCTCACACAGTAAAGTTCCCCAAAAGCCTTCTGGATGGAGACATAACCTCTCACACACAACAACCAGAGACCTTGAGAGAATTATAACAAACAGCCAACCAACAAAAACGCAAGCCCAGAAATCAGGTGTCACCTGGGACCCCCACCTTCAGTAATGACGACGGGAGAATGGAAATCACTTCCTCAACCTGCAGGGTCAGTATCACACAGAGCAACCAAATGGCCCTGGTTGTCCGGGAACTTGACTCCAGAGCCATTACCATTGAAGGTATTGGGACCAAAAGCCAAGATCTGTGGCTGTGTGACATCAGGCTTTCTTATCCAATAAAGGAAGAATATGCGTGTGTTCGATGTATAATGAAGTAATCCATTTGCTTTATTCTCTGATCCTAAATTTGCCTAAATTTTAAATGCATTCCCCCAAGTTCTAAGATGACAATAAAACAATTATCATCACCTAAAAATTCCTGGTTTTGGAGTAGCCCCAGAAAAGATTTTAAATAACTTTCTCTCCCTTATGTGCTTTTGCTGCTGTCTGGTGAGCACTCACCTGGTCCTGGGGGTCCATCTTGGTCATCATCCTGTCTTCTAGAAGGTTAAAGGTAAGCACCTGTAGCACATACAGCTGGTGTGCCATTTCATTGTTGATGGCTCTCTGAGCTCGGATAACATTCTGTAGAGATAGTTCAGAAAAAATTTAAAGAAGAAAAAGCAGGGGCGCCTGGGTGGCGCAGTCGGTTAAGCGTCCGACTTCAGCCAGGTCACGATCTCGCGGTCCGTGAGTTCGAGCCCCGCGTCGGGCTCTGGGCTGATGGCTCGGAGCCTGGAGCCTGTTTCCGATTCTGTGTCTCCCTCTCTCTCTGCCCCTCCCCCGTTCATGCTCTGTCTCTCTCTGTCCCAAAAATAAATAAAAACGTTGAAAAAAAAAATTAAAAAAAAAAGAAAAAGCAAACAATTAATCCCCATAACTATGCCAGGTAGAGCCCCAGAATTCTCCATTTGGAGGCACAGGGAATGTGGGCTGGTGGGTGGAACCGCCCTTTGGAAGAAAGGGGAGCATGGAGGTGATCTCAGACCTTTTGTTTATGTTCCAGAGCCCAATCACATTCCTGCTATTTGGGCTAGAAACCAGGAAAAGACCTACTGTGTGAGGGAGGGAGAAGAATGGAAGGCACTAGAAATGCACTGGTCATTGCCACAATATGAGTCAAGAAGGTGTGCCTGAAATAAGCTGAGAAGGAAGACTGGATTTCTGCAACAGAAGCATCCCCGGCAGGCCAGTAGAGGAGCGAATGGTGCATACATCTTGTAAGCAATTTTGCCATCATTTTACCCTAGCATGGTCCCTGACACGTGATCCCACTTCTAAATGTGGAAAAGTTTTAGAAGCAACACAAAAAAGCAAAGTATCTGTCAGGCCTGCAGTTAATTCACTGTGGAAACTATCCAGAGACCACCACCACCACCACAATGCAGTGAGGGAATGCATGTGCTTAACTTTATTCGCCTACTAACAATTAAATGAAAAATAAAATGACCCTTCCCCTTAGAAAGAGAGTGAAAGTGGAACAAATATAAAAGGAATGGCAGGAGACTAGATACAGAGGCTTTTGCCCCCACCAGAGCTGGGTCAGAAAGGAGACTGAATGCTTGGGCCTAACATGTATCTTCTTTAGCAGAGACTGTGGTTGTGCCTTAAAAATGCCGAACAACCAAACAACCGGTCATTGTGGTGAAACGACTATTCAAATCAGTGGTTTTGAATGTGATAGAGCCAACCGCATCTTGCCATCTGAAAGAACTTTCTCTAGGTGCCCCCAAACCCAACATGCATTGGACTCCATGTCCTAGCTGTGAGCACCACGTCAAAATAGCCAGTTAAAGAAGAGAGGCAGAGAGAAAAAATGAGGAACAGAAAAAAGTCACTGAACCAAAATATTGGGGTTGTGTGGGTGGGAAGCTAGTCAGTGAGATGGAGAGGTGGAATTAGACCCCATACCCTTCCATTTTCAGAACTGAATGTTACTTCATAGTATGTGCCTCACATCCAAGGTGTATAGCCATCTTTTTTACTAGCAACTCAAAAGAATCTGTGCTCCAAGTTTTTGCCTGAGAATACCACCCTTGACCTTCCAGCCATCAAAGTCTCATAGGAGATTTCCCACTGAAGCAAAGTGATCTTTCAGACATGGAGGCCACAGCCACTTCCACCCATGCTAATTCTGGGCATTCTAACCCCCACTGCCACACCCAGGTAACAACCATGGGCTAAGACCTTAATTTAACATTTCTCATCCTTTGTCCCTCCACCCTCCTCCTCTCACACAAACACCTTCACTGAACTACATCTGGTAGTGAAGCCTCCACTTCCACTGAGAGCCAGGACAAAGATGAACCATATCATGAATCCCCCCTCTGCAATCTCTACCAGACCATTCTTGGACCAAGAATCTACTAGGATACTCAACAAACACCCATTTCATATTCCAGTTCCTGGGGGGAAAAGTGTGTCATCCCCAAAGAACTGGGGTACCTCTTTCATTAAACAATGAAAATTATACTCATATGTTTCTTTTTATCCTGTCAGCCAGGAAATTTAAAATCAAACTTGATGACAAACTGTAGTCATTGCCATTGGCTTTGGATACTAGAATATTTATTGTGTTTGCCCTCATAAAGGTTTTTAACTTTCAAAAGACTCATTATATTGGAGTGTGTGTGTGTGTGTGTGTGTGTGTGTGTGTGTGTATAATTGTGAGCTTGTAGAACTCTTTGAAATCACAGAAACAGAAATTGCTTCTTTTGTTAGCTGGAAATCAATCATGCATGTTTCTTTCACCCTTTGGTTAAAAGTCAAGCAGCAGATAAGGCCTCGGGAAATCATGCTATTTGATTTATTTTGAAGCATTCACAACGTAACATGTAGGGCTTCTTTTCCACTGACATTTCAGGTCATTTTTGCATTGCAGTTCACAGGTGGATTTCATGTATGTCTTTCCTGCCTGTGTTTTGCAAAGGGGCCCAGGAAAATGATGGTCAAAATTACAGGGCTTCTGTCAGTCTGAGAAGGTTTCCAGCTAGCTTCCTCATTAAAAGCTGTATAAGCTCACACAACTGGATTTTTTTAAGTCAAGGAGCCCCTGATTTCCTAAATGTAAAGCTAGAGTGATGGTAACTGTAATAAACCTGCACCACTGGGAGAGATTTCCACCCCTTTCTGCCAGAATGTCTTTCTAGAGCAGTTCCAGAGACTCCTCCTTACAATCAAAGGAGGCCATTCCTGTGGGAAAGCCTTGTTTATTCCAGTTCCAAAACCACACTTCTTCCTTTCTAGTTCCTACTGCTTCCTCACAGAAGCAAATCATAGAACACACCATGAATGGAAGCCAAAAGAGGAGATATATGAACACACCAGACCATTCCCACCCAACGAAGAAGTCACGGCACGTAGGTACTCACTGTTAAAATGATGGAACGAAGCTGCTTCTGAGCCAAAATATTCGCCATCTCCTGTTGGAGGAAAACACACCCACATAAAACCTTAGGTTAGAAAAATCCATTTCAACATGGCCCCAAACGACTTTATCCTGGGTGTGCTTCCTAACTGTATATCAGCAGTATTTCTTATGAAGGAATAGACACCAACAGGCAGTGGTATTCAAATGACTTTTTGAATGTTCTGTTTTGATAACAAAGCTTTGTCCAAAAGCAGAGGAAGGAAATCTGGCACCCACAAACTTCTCCTCTCCTTTTTTTTAGGAATTTCCACCTTCCAGGAAAAATTGAGTACTGAATTAAAAGTGAATGCTCCAAAGGAGAGCAATGGCTCTCCATTCCAAAGGCTCATCAGCTTTTATTAGACTATACATGTGTAGGGAGGTTTCACTAGGAGACACGCCTGCCCCCAAGGAGATCCCCATAGTAGAGAACCATCATTTTAAGGACCTAAACCTTCTTAATCTATGCAAAACCAAAGAGGGAGTGGCCCAGGGCTTGAAAACAATCTATGCAAGTGAACCAAGAAGCTCTTTAGGGAAGGACAAATATCTGAGCAAATGCGAAGCTCTTAGAGCCCACACTCCGCATTGCTAGGCATCATTTCTACAAGCTGTATTTTGGGCTTTGGGCTGCCTGGCTAACACAGAGGAATTGCAGGTGACTTTATTAAAAGAAATTGGAGCCTGTTTCTGATTCTGTGTCTCCCTCTCTCTCTGCCCCTCCCCCGTTCATGCTCTGTCTCTCTCTGTCCCAAAAATGAATAAACGTTGAAAAAAAAAAAATTAAAAAAAAAAAAAAAAAAGAAATGATTCATGGACACTCTTTCTAAATATTGAGAAACAGATAGTAAGGAGAAATTATAAAGTTGGGTACAACCATGGTACAAACATTCAAAAACAAAAATACTGCTCATATTCAGGAAGACACCTGCGTGTTGTTTTTTTGGGCAGGGAGGGGCTGGATTTTAGGGTTGCTGCTGTTAACTGAGTAGAGAAGAAACTAAGCTACGATTCAAACACACAACCATGAATTCATTCGAGGTTAAAATAAACTTGCAGGAAGCAAGGAGGACCCAGAACACAGGGAGAAAGTGCAAGGGGGACACGCAAGCAGGCTTGGGCAGAAACAGAATGTGGGGACTTACAGTCAGAGGACAATCAAGGATGTCAACACTGCTCTCTACACCAACCTAATGGTGCCATCGTCACCACAGAAAGGAAAGCAAGTAGGAAAGAAGAAGGGATGGAAATTCAGAGGACTCTGTTAGAGGTTACAACTTTAGTTTAACACCCCTGCTGACCCACTGCATTGCAGAGAAAAGTGCATAAATACTGTGAGGTGTTTCAAATCACCTTCCAATCTCTTAAGAATAAAAAAGCAAGGACAATGACACACACAGAAACAAGTAAAAGAGCAGCCTGGAAAGAACCTGTCTTTCTATGGTGTGCACAGAAGGCAGTACTTGCTTCCTAATGCAAACAGGAAGGTCCACTTTTTTTTCTTGGACCACATGAAAAACAAAGAACCCAAAGGACCCTACAGTTCTTTTAATTTATTTTCTTTTATAAAAATGAAATTACTGCCTAATCACACACAAAAAAAGAAAAAAAAATTCTCTATTTTAGCCTATTGATTGATGAAATTTTAAATAAGTTAAAAAGGACAATTTATTTCCAGTATCTACAGCAATTGTTGTAATTATCTGTTGACATTATTTATCTTTTTCTGTAAGCCTATGGTCACCTTAAGGGCACCGAGACTGTCCTTTTCATCTTTGTATTCCATGCCTGGAGCACTATGTCTGGCAGAAAGTAGACAATAAATGATTGGAAATGAAAGAACGTTTTCTACTACCCTTGTAAGGAACAGAAACTTGGTCAGGGAGAAAATAAAAAATCCTTGTCTCCAACATGGATTTGTTGTTGTTGTTTTTGTTCAATATAAGAAAACTGAGTAAACTTGAGAGTCCGTAGAGAATATTTTACACCGTTAAGATGATATAAAAGTATAGATAGATATAAATATGGATGTAGGGGGCCCCTGGGTGACTCAGTCAGTTAAGCATCCGACTTTGGCTCGGGTCATGATCTTGCAGCTCATGGGTTCATGTCCTGCGTTGGGCTCTGTGCTGACCACTCAGAGCCTGGAGCCTGCTTCAGTTTCTGTGACTCCCTCTCTCTCTCTCTCTCTGCCCCCTCCCCTGCTCACACTCCATCTCTCTCTCTCAAAAATAAACATTAAAAAAATTTAAAAATAAAAAAATATGGATATATGTGTATTAACATGGAAACATGTTCACAAAATCCTGTTTCATTTTTAAAAGCAGTTAAAAAAATAACCAGTGCATGTAGTGAAAAAAAATCATGTATGTAGAAGAGGCTTTGCTTAGAAGAAAGCAGGAAGAGGGGCCACACAAAGTGTGACCAGTTGGAAGAGTTCTCTCTTGGGGCATGCAATCAGAGGTGTCATTCAAACTTCTTCCTTTGAATCTGTATTTTCTGATTTTCCCACCAAATCTTTTAAGTTTTAAAAAGGTTTTTGTTTAAATAATACTTATGAAAACCATAAATATTTACAGAAAAATCTGGAAGGGACCTCACCAACATGTATGCCATGAAAATGGTAACATGAATAATGGCATGTAGTTGTAAGGAAAAGGATCCGTTTGCTCCCATCCCCAAGAGCCCCCTTCCCCACACAAGTACCCCTTCCCTTCACCTGTGCAGAGACAGGGAGAATCTCCCACATCCAGGAAGCATGGGGAAGCAAGAGACCCCTCCCCTGTACCACCACCTTCTCCCACACCCCCAAAAACCCCCAGGGGGCCTTGGCAAAGCAGGAGGTTCTGCCCCAGCCCCCTCTAAACCCAGCACTCTCTCAGGCCCACTAAATGAACACAAAACAAAAATATCGCTCCAGTCTGCCTGACAAGTAAAAATATCTGACCATGGTGGTATTTTTCCTCAGTAAAAGCAAAAAGAGGTGTTTAAAATCCATCTGAATTCATTTTAAACATTTTGAAAAGTCAGGAAAACCAAGTTAATGGAGTCCTACCAATGTGTTTGGCCCAAAGTCTGGAGGAGAAGTTGAAATAAATAAAATTTTTTCACTGAAGTGGAATCTGTCCAATGTCCTAAGGCTTTAAAACAAACAAACAAAGCTGTTCCTATAAATCCAATAAATAAATGTTTAGATTATGTTTTAATCTAATTAGAGGGAGAAAATGGGCTTGTGTCTTTCAGGCTCCAGAGAGTTCTTCTCTCTGGGCAAACAGGAGACAATTCTGTGGGTGACGCCTCCCTGACAATGGGATGCTCTGCAGAGAAGAGCAAGGTCAAGGTTGGGATTCTAGCTGTCACTCTTATCTCCTCAGCAATTGGTCAAATTCTTTACTCCCTCTGACTCTCATTTGTAAAGAGGCAATAATAAGGCTTTCAGAAGACATGAGAATTCAATGAAATAAGACACAAAGCATTGAACACTGATCCTGGCACATGGCAAATTCTCAAAATATTATCATTGATGACAGGCTTTGGTAAATTTTCCTAATTACCCCCAAAATACAGAACATTTAATTTTTCACAAGAAAAGCCAATAACAATATATATAATAGAACTGAAGTGATATCCCCAATTAGTATGATCTTCTGCTTTACAGGCTCCACTAACCTTCAGGAAATAACATCAAACTTTTTTTGTCATGTACTTGAAATTATATTTTTAGAGCCAACTCTCTCTTAATGCACTGAAAAACATTTTTTAAATTAAAAATCTAAATATTCCTTTTCTTGACAAACAATAGTCACGGACTCATCTTAAATTCAACACAATTTATAAAGTCAAAATTAATTTTCTATGTTGTCGCTGTTTTTATTTCAAAGACTAAATTACAGTCTAAATTTTTGGCTTGATTATATATACTCTATCTTTCTTAGTTGGACTGTTTTCTTAAATTATGTAATGTTATTAGACTATCCTTTGTGATTTATTATCATTATAGCAATATATTGCCAATCCGTGTCATCTCAGTCTCATATTGCCTACTTTTCAAAAAACAAAATTTGATTCACAAAATCAAAACCTAACATTATGTTGGTATTCCATTATATTTTCATTGGTGTCATTATTCTGGAGTCAGTACAATAGGCAACTGATTCCCTATTTCTCCATGGTCATTTGATACAAATTGAGAAGATTAACAGTACTTCTTGGTATACCAGGAAGATGCAAAGTGTGTGCATCTTACACAGGTTTAGATCTAGGGATCCAAGTGAAATCATAGCACTTAGGGTGGGCATGAGTTTTTGCTTCCCCAAATCCAACGTCTTCTTCCACAGGAAAAAGGAGAAGCCCATGAGGTCAGACCAGATAGCAGGTTTCTTGACCCCCACTCCACACTCAGCTACCAGTTTGCCAGGTGTCCTTGATCTGGCCAGTAGAAGGATCAAGCTTTTCCAATGCCTATGTCAGGACTGCATATGTGAGAGCTGTCAGGCCATTCGCTGGGCTGCTGGAGGTTATCATGAGCTCAGTAATTTATATTTAGACATTAAGAGGGCAGTGCCACCTAGGATTCCACCAGCCACGCTCCCCTTAAAAATCCAGCCTGGAGCACAGGCTTAGGGAGGGCAGGCAACCCCTGGCTCCAGCACCAAACCAAACACAGGAAACAACAAAGCCACTCCCTTCATTGTGCAAACAGAACCCCCTAGGAATAAGCAAATGATTCTAAATGAAAAACCAGAAACCCTCACATTTAGTCACTGAGGTTTAAAATCCTTGGCAATGAAAAAAAAATAAAATTAAAAACTAAAATTCTTGACATGATGTCCAGTAGCATGCTAGCTTCTAAGTTCTGCTAAAACAATTTAGTGGTAACTGTCACAGAGCTCCCGCTATACTTGCTATTGGTGGAAACATCTCATATTTCCAACCCATTTTTAAATGAAGTGAATTGTGACCAAGGTAACACAATATATGTTATGTTGATGGAAAAAACAGGAATGGATTTTGAGGTGCAAGCTATATTCCAAGACGTGCAAAATTCTACTTCTTCCACAGCACCATCTATAATGATCCTTTACTTCACTGCAGAAGAACCAGAGATCTGCAGACAAAGGACAGTATCAAAGGACAGGTTTTACATAGGTCCATCGAAGGGTCCCTTCCTTTGTTTGCACAGAAGAAGGGAAATGTGTTGCTAAGTCCTCCCCGCCACATGCATGTGTGGACAACAGAAATGTCATGGAGCAAAGAGCTCCCCAGACATAGGAACAATTAACTCAACCAGTAGCAGCAATCTGCGTGTCCTCCCTCCTGTCCTTGCCATCTTAAACCTCCATGGGCAAAGGAGAACAGCTTGCAGGCAGGAAGAAATACCTCCCTTGCCCTAGGAAGCATTCAACGACATGACAGAAGATCTCAAGGCTTCTACCTCTGCTTCCACCACAGCAGTAACACTTTCATCTCTTTATGTTTCGAGTTTCTACGTTGGGTTTCATTTGATGAAAGGACTCTGCCTCCAGAGCCTTCCGAGTGTTCTTCCTCAGACAAGGGCTTGCGCACCTCCAACTAGTGCCCACTGGATCTGTGAACAAGCCCAGGCTGGCCAGCCGGGCTGCAGAGCAGCAGGGATGCCCAAGGACTCCCCAGGATGGGAAGGAAAGGGCACTCACTGCCCCAAAAGTTGCCAGTCCCAGGTACAGTCTTAAGACAAAAGAAATCCAGCTTACCTGCCTTCTCTCATCAGGAGCCTTCAGGAAAAGTGCATTAATCACTGCAATGGTATAGGTTTGGATTTCTTGATCTGTCCTGTAAAGACACAAACAATACAGAAAGTCAGAACAGGCTACCTCTGAGTCAGACCATCATAAGGGTCGTGATCTCCCCAAAAAAAGATGAGAGAGAAAGACATGGCCTAGAAAATGCAGTTGTCACTGAATGAGAATGTATTTCAATCATCATCATGAGGCAGGAAACACAGTGGGAGAGTGGGGGGTACAACTACTGTTGCTAGCTGGACAACACACTGTTCCCTGGGGATAGGTGGTCAGCCGGCTCTCTCCTCTTCTCCTCTATTAGGCTTAAAACATGAACCCAGGGGCCGTGTGTGTGTGTGTGTGTGTGTGTGTGTGTGATTTTCTGTCTGCTGCATGAAGTATATAGGGACCAGACTTGCCTGTCCCTACACTCCTGGACTTATTATAAAGGATACCACTTTTGTCTCCATGGCAATGATATTACATATTCTAAAAATCTATTTTCAAATAAAAACTTTTTAAATAATAAAAACAACAGGTTTTTATTTTTTAAATTTACAAATTTTCTTTTTACCAAAATGAAGTCACAAATTCCAAATGAAGCAAAAATCTCATGGAAGCTCCATGGTAAAGAGTAAACAAGAAGGACCCAAGGCACAAACAAAGAGCAGCCGGAGAGCTACATTCAGAAATAATTTAGGGAGAAGCAAAGTTGAGAACGCGGCCCTTGGAGGGATGAAATCTAAAGCCCAGTGCTCCACAGGCTGGCAATGTAGCCTTGGAAGAGTTCAGGGGGTATCCCCAAAACAGCATCTCCTCATCTGTAACACTGGGTGAGAACCCAGGTTCTTAAAGGTGTTGCTTTTAGGATAAAATTAGTTCATGTATATAAAATCATCAGCATGGCACTTGCCAAATAAGAAACTCTCCACTTTGGCAAAGTGTACCGTGAATGCTCAAGTATGCCCTCGAGATTCAGAGAAAAGACACAGACTATAGAAATAATGCATTTCACATTCAGGGAAATGTGAAACTGGTATTATTTCTAGACAGGTTTTGCACAAAATCATCATTTTGCACACAATCATCATGTGCTCATTTTCCCTGAGGCCACAATCCATAGCTTGTGCGACTTAAAATCTTATTACATCCTGGTCGCCATCCCCCCTTCCAAATGAAAGAAACATCTAATGCACTTTGGTAGTTTACATTATAAACATAACAGGTAACATTTTTGGCATATTGAGAACTAATGAACATTCCCTCACAGCCCCAGCCTGCATTCCGAACCCCAAAAGGCCAATCAGATTTCCTCTTGAGAACTGGCAAATGTGTCCTGAGAGACCAGGGGTGGTAGTTACTGGGAGCCAAGTCACTTTAGTGCCAACCAAAACACAAGAGAAAAGGCCTGTTGTGAGGACTCCGAGGAGGCCATAGTTTCTATCCTTGTCAAGGCTTAGCTACTTAAGTCATTCCTGGGTTCTAGAAAGCGTACCAGTATTCTTTCAGTAAACCCCCGGTCTTGTGTAAGCTACCTCAGGGGGTTTGTTGCCACCTGCAACTCCAAATAGGTTAATTTATAAAGTAGCATTGTACAGGGGGAGCTTCTCAGAGGCAACCTTACTAACTACCTAAGAGTAGAGAGAAGGGAAAGCCTACAGGCTGTTCAGGGCCTCATCTTAGAGCTCAAGCCGCTAGAGATAAAACACATACGTTACAAAATACAAAACTGAAGGTCACTGTAATCACCCTGAGCCTAAGAAAGAAGCCTACCTTTAAAAATTCCCAATTATCTATGAAAATACTCATCACAGAAACCACTATTTTTAATGACTAAGGAAAGATACTGTTGAGAACTCAAGAGAGCAAATTGTCCTATTAGGCCTCGTTAAAAGTAAAATTCTACCGGTATCTACCACATTCATCAAAATTGACTGCCTATGAAGAGCCAGGTACTGGGAACAGGCATGCCCCCCCCACCCCCGCTCCACTCCACAGGCAAGTCACTGTGCCATTTCAGTGTGATGGGGGTTGGGTCTGGTACACAGTGTGCCTATATGTCAAATCAAGATTCCTTTTCTGCCTATTTAATCCAACCAATCCAAAATGTTTCCCAGAGCTCCATGGTGGCTGTCCACCAGAACCATTTCCCCTCCTCATGGAGGGGGTGGCAGTGGTATGCTTACCCTTGAAGATGTGGGATAAGTTGTCCAATAGTGATCTCCTGAGCCACCTTCTGGTAGAGGTCATGGCTATTGAGCACCATTGACTCCAAAATGGCCAAGGACCGTTGCAGGATTGAGATGTCCATGCCCGATTTGTTGACAAAACTTGCTATCTGAAAATCCAAGAAGGACACAATTGACTACTTGAGGTAAACAGAGCATAGAAGTCCAGAAGGGAGCAAACTAAGGAAATTAGGAGCTCACTTAAGAAACACCAGACACAGAGGATGAAAAGTATCTAGAATTATAGCAGGATAGTAAGGAACACATCAAGTCAGCGATGATTGCTCATATTACATATTACAAAGCAATATTTATATCTTATTTCTATAATTCAATAATAAGCAACTTTAAAAAAGAGACAGCTTCAAAGAATTATTTTCTGGTTTTTCTGGGATTTTTCTTCTGGGTTTTAGCTTTCAGAGGCAGATGATTTCAACACATATATTGTGAGGACTCCTGTGTTTCTTTGAGACAGTAATTTCAACATATACTAATAGCCATTTCCTTCCATTCCCAGGCTACTCCTTCACCCACACGATTCATGATTTTTATGTTCATATTATGACCCTGGTTATATTCTTAAGGGATTCACACAAATCACACTTGTCAACACAATCCAACTGGCAACTTCTTAGGCACTGGCTACGCTCCTCATTATTCAACAATGAAACACTCTTTCCCCCATTCTTCCAATTTCTTATGGTTAAAATACATTCCTTTCATCTCAAATTTAGCAAACAGGAGAACATTTAAATGAGCAGTGCTAAAAGTTAAAATAATAGCTTAAGCACTAAAATATATTCCCTAAGGAATGAATCACTAAGGCCTCAAACACAATAAATCACAATGTAAGAGGGAAGTAAAATAAGGGTTAGAATAATGGATCACAGTAACCCAAACACATGGGTACCATAAAGGTTTTATTTTAAAGGTCTCATTAAAAGTTATTCCTGTCTGTTGACAACTCACACTAAAAGGCTGTTATTATATCAACATAATGACTACTTTCTTAAAAGCTAAATAATTTGGTTCCATGACAAATCGACACTTGCTGCTTCCCCCCATTGGCACTAATTTCTTCCTTTCTGCTGTCCCATTGACCCCTTCTCCTCATCCCCTCTCCATCCTTGTACAAGATTAAACGCAAAGGTGCCCATGGCAACCACAGTTACCGTCTCCACTGTTTCTAGCTAATGACTCCCTGGTGGAAGTAAGGGTAGTGGATACAGATACCAATACCCTCTCTGGCCCCAGATACATCTGGATCTCAGGGGTGGCAAATAGATGACATGAAGAAGTATAGTATGGCAATGTTATGGCTTTATATTCCAGAAAGCTATTATTTTATAGCATAAAGCACAGGAAGAGTATGAAAATTTTAAGATTCTCAAAAGACTGCTTCAGCTCCTTTCATGGCTAATAAACTTCTCCAATGTGTTTACTGTCCCTGGCAAGCCTTTGCCTTAATCCTCACAGTCTGCTCCACTCTGTCAAATCTACCAAGCTAAGGCCATCTTTTTCTGACAAAAATCCAATTACCCTCATCCTGAGCCCACGGTTTAATACTTCACTTAGACCTCCTCTAAACAGAATGTCAATTCCTTGACTTCTTCACCAACACCACCTCAACCATTTTCCATTATCCCAGCATAATTCCTGGTACTCAATTAAAAAAAAAAAAAAACCTGAAGAACTCACAAATAAATTTGTTGACAGTACTTCTGATTTTTCTCAGCACTATCTCTCCACCTTCCATGCTCCTTTTCTTGCCCCCATTTAGTAAATTTGGATGCACCTTTAAGACTTCCTGGAGAAGCTTCAACCTGAGAGCCTACTGTCAATACCTGCCCCCCTACCTTGTAGCTTCCACACACTCTTCTCACTTATTCAAGTACTAGTATGGATTGTGTGCCATAAAAGAGGCTTACACTGTCCTAAGATCTGGAAATAGGTAAATGAGCAAAACCCACATGATTTTTTAATTTCGAGGACGTTATAGTCTAGCAAAGACAGAAAAATAAAAAGACATTTACTATGAAGTACATTAATTGCTTATTCTTGGCATCCAAAAGTATAACTCCAAGTAGATATTCCAACAAAGCCTAAATTAAAAGGTGTGAAAACCAATCTCATTGTCTTCTTAATCCTCCTTTCTCAATTATCACCTTTTTCCAAGTTTGCCATAATCATTAGTGATTATAATTCCAGTCCCCTATTTTCTATCACTACGAACACATTTTATGATGTCTCCCCTTTGATACGCATTCAGTTGTACATGCACAAGATCGGCCCAGGGGCCAACTCATTCTTGGATTACTAAGACTGCATCTTCACTTTGCTTTATGTTCAAGATTCCCCTCTAACACACATTTATCCTCTATTTCCATAAATATCCTTTTGGTAACATTTCCTTTCTCAAAATATCCAACCAGAACTCTCAATATTTTCTGATACAAACTATACCTTCTTTTAAAGTTTCCTACACATTATTGGCCGTCATGGTCCCAGGGGGCTTGCTCAAATGTTGTACAAGAGTTTGTGTTCTCTGCTCTAATTCAGGCATATTTGAATTCCATATACATATTCCATTTCCCTTTGCCATTTCTATCAATTTCTCTCCCATAAAACTAACCCCTTACCTTCATCAAAATATTCTTAAAAATTAATCTTTTCTATACTTCACCTCTTTTGTGAGATATGGAACCTATCATTTCAGCAATCCTAATGCAGCTTACAAAAGGAGCATTCTGTGTAACACACTTAGCTGAGTCCTGCCTTGCAGACAGCAGGCATGCAGATCGTTAGAAATCTATGTACAAGTCTGTGGCTTGAGAACGTGAAAATACTTGTACTAGTATTTTGTAGTACTAAAATACTAGTGGCTTTTTTAAACTAACTGCCACCTTTTGCCTTTATCTGTCAGTGGTTCTAACCAGACATTTAAATGACCCAATCTTTCCATCTAATAAGTACCAATAACCAAGGCATCAGGGCTGACTGAACAAACATAATGACTGTAGACAGGCTCCTTATTAGGGCATGTACAAATTCGTCAAAATACAAGCGTTATTCTCTATGTCTATTTTAAATAACTATAGATCTTAGTATAGTTACGGAACAGTAAAGATTTTCTGGTTAAATTTTTAATTTCTCTTGCCCACCCCCAAAGAAACAATGACTTTCTTTGCCTTTAGATTACTTCTGGCTCCATTACTGTACTTTTGGCCCACACAGGTGAGCCAGCCCTAAGCCAAAGCACAGCTGTGTGAAAGTAGGTCTGTACTGTAAGAAAGAAGAGGTAAGAAGAGTTAACAATAATTATATATACTACCTCCACATGCTTGCATTCATTTTTAAATGTTACCTAAATAATACGGAGGAGTATTTGCGTGGCTTCTAAAAGGCTAAGGGGCATCACAGTGCATGCATCAAAGATATAAACTATTAAAATCACATAAACACTTCTTAGAATAACTTAGGGCGAGATCTTAAAATTCTTCCCTGCTGTCAAAACTGAAAAGAACCACAGAGAGCCCGCAGTTCCATTGCCATATTTTAAATTATCTGGGCACAGGCCCATGAATCTCTCTAGTCTTTTAAGAGGTAAAAATTACTGAGTCTCTAAACTGAATTGGCTGGATGTCTGTCCAGGTGCTGAAAACTATGTAGGGTGAACCAGGCCCTCCTGCAGAGCTAAGGCTGTAAGAGCATTTGTATGAAACACCCCTTCTGAGAAAAGGCACTGATGTTATACTTGGCTAGGGGAAAACCAAAGGGTAAGATAGAAAGTTCTAGGTTTTTGTTTTGTTTTTCTTCCCTTTCTTTCTTCTCCACAACTTCCTACCCTCTCCCTAAGTAGCCAACTCTTTAAAAAGCAACATTACATTTTGTCATCAAGGGATTCTACCTTTCAAAATGTTTATGAAATGATGTTATTTATTGCAGACAAAGTTTGTAAACGAGAATCTCCATCCACACATAAGAAAACAGATAATAAAGAAGAAGACGGGCTGGCAGGGAAAAAATATTTCTCCAAAGTGGTATGAATTTGGCATTAATAGGAAGCCAAGTCTGGACCACAGAGATAAACATCTTTTGTCAGGGCATTTCCTAGATGAGTTTTGTTGAGATAAAGCTCCATTTAAAAGACAGTTGCCTGCATACAATTCCTGGGTTGTGAAAGTGCTGAATTTGATCCAGCTAATGAATAAAAAAAGTTAACCTTACAAAAACTATCAATTATAAAGTCATTTTCTGATGGCCATTTTTCAGATTCTCATAAGGGACTGAGATCTAAGTAGCAATGCAAAGGAAAGAGAATGGCAAGGAATGAGAATGTGAAATCCATTAAATGTATTGCCTTTTGAGAAAATATTTAATTTTTTATTTAAACTGCCAAGACCGCAGTCTTTGCTTCCTTAGACTTTTAATTTAATTTCAATGAATGAAAACCATTTTCTTACGTAATTAGAATATTAAATTATTGTTATTCTCTCTAACCACTTCTCACGTCATTTAACGAAAAAGTTTTCAAATCCCTGTCCATTCACAACTGAAATTTTACTTGAAATAGAGTTAAATACGGTGTTACTATACTCCTTCTTTTCTTCAAGTTCTAGAGTTTTAAAAAAATTCTTCCAAAACAAGTTTCATTCATTCATTTCACACAAAGGTATTACGGTCTTCCTCTGTGCCAGGCCCTGAGGATAAAGTCATGCAGAAAGCTGTGGTTCCAGCCTCCTACGACTCATGGTCTACTGGGAGCCAGTAAAAAAAAACACAAAGAATTCACAAAAATGGGGTAAGTGTTTGCACAAGGACAAACACAAGATCCAAGGAGAATGGAGAGCAGAAGAAATCACTTAACTTCTTACCAGTGAGGTTGGGGAGGGCTGAACAGAGGCGATACTGGTTCAACCAATCTTCAGAAGCTATTTTTCCCACCATTTGAAAGCACAGGTGTATAGCATGAGGGGAAGAAGCCCTTAACCATGGGACCAGTGACACTCCACTCCCTATGACATCACTTAACCTCCCCAAGCCATTGTATCCACCCCTCCTGACCAGTAATAGCAAGACAGTCTGTTCTGTTCTGGAAAGGATTTCTGGAGATCAAAAGAGATAATGTGGATGAAAGCACAATACAACCTCAAGGAATTTGCATTCAGAACAGCACGTTTTTAGAGCAAAAGAGGCTCTAACAACAGACAAGCAAGGCAATTTGGATGTAGGAGAGAAAGGCCTGCCATAATCCAGTATGAGTTAACATTTTTGTTAAGTATGAAAAATCCACAAAACCCAGTATCTTCAGATTTGAACTTACTTCTCTAGAACTTTTATCCTAGAAAGACAGAACACAGCAATTTGTTCTTCACATTCATCATTCACTGCTTACGTTTCCTTGGCTTTCTCATCTACAATCGTTTCTTTTCTTTTTAGCATTTCGTACCACTGACTGAGGCTTCCTCTTCTAGTAGTTCCCATTAATCATCTCCTTTGGCTTTATGCCCTTACATAAGGGAAGAGAATTCAGAGGTCTGTTGAGAAGGCCCCTGGTTCTCAATCAGCTCTTGTCTGAAATAAATATGTATCATGTAAGCATTCGATCTCTGGGGCACCCAATTCCAACACCCTCATTTGAAAATCTAGGGGCTTTTCTGTGCCCTTTGATTCAAGGCAGTATCTCCCAGAAGACACTGATTAACTTCAAAAGGAAAAGAACTTCACGGTGAGTGGACCCAGCAGATACCACCTCAACCATGTAACCAAGGTCAACACCACCATTAATAACACATGTCGACATCATGTACCCCGATACAATGTGCTGAGTGAGAAAGGTATGACACTACTTCTCTGGCATTCCTGCCAAAAGTGCATAACCTTAATGTAACCATCAAATACCAAACAAATCCCAAATAAGGGACACTCTACAAAATAACTGACCAGTAGTCTTCAAAACTTTCTGTCATGAAAGACCAGGAAAAACTGAGGAACTGTCGATCAGAAGACTCTAAGGAGACATGACAGCTAAGTGCAATGTGGGATCCTGGGTCAGGCCCTTAGACAGATAAAGGACATTAGTAGAAGAAATGGTGAAATCAAATAATGGTAATAGTACCACTGTTAATTTCCTAGTTTGGTAACTGTACCATCACTATGCAAAATGTTAACCTAGGGGAAGCTGCATGAAGGGCATTTGGGGACATTCTGTACTGTTTTTTACAATTTTTCTGTAAGTCTACCATGATTTCAACATGGATTAAAATAACAAGGTTTAAAAAATTCAAGTGACTCTTCTGGATTTTGCTTTGACTTTCCAGCTTTTGCACAGATTCTCTGAAATTCTTTATTTTACATAACCCTTCCCAGAAATCTATACTTATAAAGTAAATTTATAAGGGAACGGCGCCCCCCTTCCCTTCAGGGAACGGCGGGGGCTCTTCTGCCCTCTGTTCCCACACCAAGTCCACCTTGCCCATCCCTTCATTACCTTCCTCCTAAAGAAGGAGAAATCAATCCCAGAGACATTTACTGCACCATGATTACAAGTGAGCTTGACTTAAGAAGCATGGACCCAAGCACACCTCCTTCTCTTATATCCCTGCTTCAAACCCAGGTATGCAGGAAATCAATATGCTTTCCCTCTTTCCCCTTCCCTGAATACCTGATTGAGGGCAGAGAAGGTTGACAAAGGATAGAAAAAACTCTACTTAGGTCTTGAGAATAACTGAATCCTGTCCAGGGACTCCTAAGGGACTGCTTCTGTAGTGTAAACAATGTGATTCCTTGATTTCCCTTGACTGTGGGTTCTCACATACACACCCTTATGATCCTGGTGGGGAGACAATGTCATCTTCACATAGAAGTTAGGTGCCCAGACCCCCACATGCATAATATTTTCAACAACCACATCTATCTTTTACACAAATAACCATAAGAAACAACTATAACATATCCTCAAAGCAGAGCAAAATATCTATGAAAGTAATTTAAGCCCTGAAAAAACAATCTGCATTACCTTCTTAATAAACGCCACTGAAAACGTATCCCAGGATACTATTCCATGGTCCATCAGCTCAACAAAGGCTGTCAGGGTGAAGGACAGCATGTCTCCAAAGCTGGAAAACACAGAGAAGATTAATGGAGATGGAGAGCTGAGCAGAAGAACAGACACACAAGTGAGAAAGCTTTAAATAAGTGGATACAGAAGAATTATAAAAGATCATTGAGACACAGCTAGGCCTCAGGAAACTTCTTAAAAAATGTGAGTCAACGGAAAGGAGGAAGGTGGGTTTTATGGAATAAGCCAGGGCCTCAGTGGGACAGACCTGGGCTCTCACAGATTCTCACTCTGGTGAACTATGTCATACTGGGCAGTTCACAAATCTCTCTGAGCCTCTGTCTTAGCTGAAAAACTGAATAGTGATACCTATTTAATCACAGGGCTGCTTGTAGAGCACTTAATCACATGTGTAGTATATAAGCATTCAGTAAATGATAACTTAAAGAAAAGCTTTTCAGCAAATGAAAGTTAGAGTAACCAAGAGAGGGCAATGTGCTTCTTTTATTATTCACGGTATCTAATAATTAGAAATAATTCTATTAAGAGTATTAGCGCTTTGCACAGGATTTGAGTGGTCTGTGTGTGTGTGTGTGTGTGTGTGTGTGTATGTGAGAGAGTGTGTGTGTGTCAGTGCAGACACACACACAAACACATAGGCACAAATATATATGTAAGTAAGCATATTCATTTCTGTTACCCTGGACAGCATTTTATTAATAGTCTTTATAGAATATCTGTAGAAATAATGACTGTTTGCTATAGACTTGCTGTGATTTGGAAGGCTATAGGAAGGGTCTAATGTTTGAGTTAGAAATCAAAACAGATATGAGACAAACAGTTCCACCCATGACCCTTATCAGACAATATCCTAGTTTCTAATGCGTTCAAAACCACACTCAACAGACACTCAGAATCTTTTAGAGAAACTCACCTCTACTGTAAATCATCATCATAATAAACGTTAACTCTCAAGATAAGTACTGTCTTCAAGTACATTGAATTATGCCCATCAGGATTTCTGCATACTATGCAAGCTCACAGATTCATGTGCTTGATTTTTAAAAAATATAGTTCAGAATTTGAATCTGTAAACTCATATGTACAATTGCTACACTACAAAGTCTCACAGAATGTTTAGATTGAATTTTCCCATCTATTCTCAGTTAATAGTATAGAAAACAGGCTCGTGTTTCTTTTTTGTTTGTGTATGTATGTATGTATGTATGTATTTTGATAGACAGAGAGAGCAAGCAGGGGAGAGGCAGAGAGAAAGGGAGAGAGAGAGAATCCCAAGCAGCTTCCACAATGTCAGCGCAGAGCCCAGCGCAGGGCTTCAACCCACAAACTAGAAGATCATGACCTGAGCTGCAACCAAGAGTCGGATGCCTAACCAACTGGGTCACCCAGGTGCCTGAGGCTGATGTTTCTTTTAAAACGGCTTCATATGGGGCGCCTGGGTGGCTCAGTCAGTTGAGCAACCGACTTTGGCTCAGGTCATGATCTCACGGTTTGTGATTTTGAGCCCCACTTCGGGCTCTGTGCTGACAGCTCAGAGCCTGGAGCCTGCTTCTGATTCTGTGTCTCCCTCTCTCTCTGCCCCTCCCCCACTCATGTCTGTCTCTCTCTGTCTCAGAAATAAATAAACGTTAAAAAAAAAAGTAAAATGGCTTCATAATTTCCCTTCCTCCCAGTTCTCTCAGCCCAGCCTCAGTAATGGCCTTGGGAATTCTGCATCACTTTCCAAGCTGTGATGCAAGAAAGAAACCTACAGAAGAGACAACGGCTCTCAGAAGACCATGATCCAAAGCTTCCAGAGATCAGAGATGATGAGATGCAACAGATAAAAATAGACAAAAATGATTATGTGTGCAGATTCAGGAGTCAGATAGCAGTTTTCCCCTCCAATTCTAAGTGGGCAAGCTACTGATACATTCTGTGCCTCAGTTTCCTCATTTATTAAAAATGATGGTGGTGGGGCATCTAGGTGGCTCAGTCGGTTAAGCATCCAACTCTTGATTTCAGCTCAGGTCATGATCTCATGGTTCATAAAATCAAGCCCCATGTTGGGCTCTGGACTGAGCATGGAACCTGACTGAGATTCTCTCTCTCTCTCTCTCTCTCTCTCTCTCTCTCACTCTCGCTCTCTTTCTCCCTCTTCCCCTCTCTCTGCTCATGCACGCTCTTTATTAAAAAAAAAAAATCAGTGGTGGTGGTGGTGGTAGTGATCACTCAGGATTTCTGGGGAAATAGAACAAGCTACCACACTTTAAGCTCTTCGAACAGTGTGTGGTGTATATATATAGCAACATGTGAGTGTTAGCTATGATCATTATGCAAAAGTGATCTTCTAGAAAGATAAGCAAAGCCCATGATCTTCAAATGTTTGCCTTCAAATATTCTCTGTCCTTGGAGCCAGGGTTGAGGGGGGGGTGGAACGCAAGGAAAGCCAACCCATGCAGGCCAGAAATACTTTTTTTCAAAGGCTTCTCTGACTCACAGACTGGCAATACTAATCTTACAGGGGCCCCTTACATGGCGTGCCCCCCAAAGTAAGTCCCAAACCAGAAAACTCAAACTTACTTGAAGGACAGAACCAAAAAAAAAAAAAAAAAAAAAGTAGAGGGATGAAAAACGTGTTAAAAAGAGGAGAAAGAAAGGTCAAATTTTAAAAAAGAATTCCAGAAATGACTCATTCTACAGACAATGAATGACAAAATCCAGACATTAGCTTGAGTGAAATTAAAAAAAAAAAAAAAGTAAATTGCATCAGGAAAATAAGAGAGCCAGGTATAAAAACAATTAGCAAGATTTATTAATAGAGTATGTTGGTATCAGTATTACTGTGAAAACATTATTACATAATAATGTATAGTATTAGTAAACAATATTACCTAATGTATTATTTACCGTATCATTATCAGTAAACACTATTTGCTAATTTATTTTCCTTTTTACTTAAAAGAGCGGAAAACAAACATATAATAGTTGCCATTTGCTTATACCTGGCATGTTAAAAGATCTCAACCGCTCAAAGTCCCCATACACATGACATTGGAGAACGGCACCCATGGCCTCCATACAGGCAACACTGCCTCACTGTTGTCACTAACAGCATGAGCAGTGGGACAGGCAGTGACAAAGGAAAGCACACATTCTTGGAATCAAACTTGTCTTTATATTCCCTGGAGCTAGTTGAGGCTGAGAATAGAGATAGTATTAGTCTTCCTTAACTGCCTTAGAAACAAGAAATAAATTATATTTATGCTCTCTAATTATCTGAAGGAAAAATGACTCTGTCCCCTGCTCAATGGGCCCATAATCCAAGTGGCCTGAGTAACATCTAGGATTGTCCTGCTTCCTCCAATGCTCTAGAACTCTGCCCACAGACTTCTCAGACAGGCTGCAAGGACTTGAGAGAAAAGACGGAGAGAAAGTGTATCATTTGGTTTTCAAATCTCCAATCTGCTTTTGGGGCCAGGATTTTAATCTCCATGGTTGTTAAGGAGGTGGAGCACCATTTCTGCCACTGCGATAGGCCTTTATGTGCTTTGTAGTTTCCATTAGTGTGAACGGCTGGTAAGTGAGAGAAGCTTCTTTCATATCACACACCAAGGTGTCCATGGCAGGGATCGCTCCCTTGGTCCATCTAATAACACTTTATATACATGTTATATTATTGATATTCATATTTTGTAGAAATATTATCTAATAACATTTTATTTATACACATCATATATTTTAACATATTCTATATATTCTATAGATATTCTATATATTTTATATCTATATAAAAATATATAAAATCTATAGATATTCTATATCTATATCCCCTCAACCCTGGCTCCAAGGACAGAGAATATTTGAAGGCAAACATTTGAAGATCATGGGCTTTGCTTATCTTTCTAGAAGATCACTTTTGCATAATGATCATAGCTAACACTCACATGTTGCTATATATATACACCACACACTGTTCGAAGAGCTTAAAGTGTGGTAGCTTGTTCTATTTCCCCAGAAATCCTGAGTGATCACCACCACCACCACCACCACCACCACTGATTTTTTTTTTTTAATAAAGAGCATGCATGAGCAGAGAGAGGGGAAGAGGAGAAAGAGAGCGAGAGTGAGAGAGAGAGAGAGAGAGAGAGGGAGAGAATCTCAGTCAGGTTCCATGCTCATATATATATATCTATAGATATTCTATATATTTTATATATTTTTATATAGATATAAAATATATAGAATATCTATAGAATATATTCTATATATTCTATATATCTAACATATTCTATATATTTTTAGACCGTATATAGTCGGTTATACTATAGAACAGAACATATATATCCTATTTAATATATTCTATATAACATATGTATGTTATTAGATATATTTATACATGTTATGTATTACAATATAAAAATATATATACACATGCAAATATAATATAGCATATATATAGTGCATATATAACATAAATATAATTCATTACGACTGGTTGCTGGATGGCATACTAGGTTTCCATGAGGGAGGATTTTTTTTTGAAGGAGAATTTTTTTAAAATTCAACCTCAAACCCTCAGTTGCAAGGAGAAGATGGCCATCCTAAAATTTTATTACATTCCAAATCAAGGAACTCAATCACCTAATTTCAAATGATGCAGGTATAAAAGCCCTTATTGAACCCTGACATAGATGTTTAGTCTCACTCCTAGAGGACTTGACTTACGCTCCAAGGAGAGAAGGCAGGAGCCAAGGCTCTGAAATCAATGCCGCGTGCACAAGATCAAGGCTAAAAGGGTTACAAATATAAAGCAAGCACATGGCACGTGCAGAAGCACTTTTATTTGTTTGGTTTATTTGTTTTTTATAAAGTGCTAAGCTAAAGATTTTGCAGTACTGACTGCCACAGATTAAGCCGACTGCAAACTACATGCTGGTCGAGAGCTATGTCACAGCCAACACACCATGTGTGCTGGAATGATTCAACTAAATGTTTCTCATCAACTCAGTAGAGACCATCTTCATTCCAACAAAATTCAGCCAATCTTGAAGCATTTCAATTTAAGCTGCTAAATTTATAAAAGAACAGTGCTTCCAAATGTTTTGATTGGGTGCCAGGCAGAAGTGGAGAAGAGATGCAAGTAAAGGCCACTTTTAAAGTTTTTGGTAAGTCATACTCAATATATCCTTAATTCCCAAAGTTAATGAATATAGTTCTGTCCTGCCCTTTGAATTTCTCCAAATGTTTTTTTTTTTTTTGTATGTGGTAAAAAGTATATACATAAAAGGTTATAAATTTATAAATCACCCTGTAGACATTCCCTTGGCCTTCAGATCATAGCATGAATGTGCCAACGTTCTTTTCACTCCTTTGGTAAAAATTTAACTGTGGATCAATTCTGGAATCTATTCTGTTTCTTTGATCTGTCTTTCCCCTTATACCAATATCACACTGTGTTAATAACTTTATAGTGAGTCTTGAAGTCAGTTAATGAAATCCTCCAACTTGGTTCATCTTTGTTGTTTTTTCAAAACTATTTTGGCTACTCTAGGTCCTAAACATTTCTTTTAAATTTTAAGATTGGTTTGCAATTTCTTTTTAAAAAAATAATATTGCACTGAACTTACAGATTAATTTGGAGAGAACTGCTATCCTAACAATGTGTGTGTCTTCCAAGAAACGGTATATTCTCTACTTATTTAGGCCTTCAATTTCTTTCAGTCATGTATTTGTCAGTGAAGAGATGCTACATGTCTCTTGTTAAATTTATTCCTAAAAATTTTATAATTTTTGCCACTTTGTAAATAGAAATTTTCAAAATTTCATTTGGCTATTAATGCATACCTATACATCACTTTTATACACTGATGCTGTATCCTGAAACCTTGCTAAATTCAATTATGAGATCTAAGACTTTCTTTATAGATTTACAATTTTCTACACAGATAATCATGTCTTCTATGGTTTTACTTCTTCCTTTACGATTATTATGTCTTTTCTTTCTTTCTTGATTTATTGCTATAGCTAAAAACTCCAACACAATGTAACAGAAGTGCAAAAAGCAAACACATTTGCTTTATTCCCAATCTTTAAAAGGGCAGAAGTTAGAAGGAATTCAGTATGCCAACATTAAGTATGATGTGTTTGTTTGTTTGTTTGTTTGTTTGTTTTTTAGTAGATGCTCATTATCAGGTTGAGGAAGTTCTCTCTATTCCTAGATTGCTAAGAATTTTTATGAATGGATGCTGGATTTTATGAAGTGCTTTTGCTGTATCTATGAATTATTTTCTGTATCTATTAAGATCATTTTTCTCTTTAAGCCCTCTCCTTTGTTTTACTAAACACTGAATCACAGTGACTGCTTTTCAAACATTGAGTGATTTCTGGGATAAACTTTCACTGGCCACAATGTATTATCCTTTTTATATATCATTTGATTATATTTGTTAATATGCTGCCGGGGATTTTTGCACCAGTGTTCATTAGTCTCATTAGCTGGCACATTTGGTATCTAAAGATTAAAATTTATTGGCATAAAGTTATTCATAACATTCTTTTATTTCCCTTTAATTTTCAGTGTATTCTGTAGTGATATTCCCTCTTTTATTCCTAGTATTGACAATTGGATTTTTCTCTTCTTTTTTCCTACTAAATATTTTCAAATAATCTGTTCTAGTTTTAATTTTCTCTATTATTTATGTGTTTTCTATTTCACGGATAGTTACTCCTTTTATTCCCTCCTCCCACTTATGTAATTCACACTTATTTATTCTACCTTTTTAAGGTAAAAACTTAGATCACTGATTTTTCTTGACCATTCTTCTTTTCCAACATAAGCACTTAAGGATATAATTCCCCTCTACACACTGCTTTAGCTGCATCCACAAATTTTGTTTTGCTATATTATATTTTATTATCATTCAGTTAAAAATATACTGCAATTTCACCTGGGTGCATTCCTTGACTCCTGGGTATTAAAGAAGTATGTCTTTTAATTTCCAAACATCTGAGGCTTTTCCGCATATTTATTGTTCCTGATTTAAAATACAATTTCCTTGTGGCCAAAGAATGTAATCTGTATAATTTCAATCATTTGAAAATTCTTGAGACTTTTTACAGCATAGTATATGGTCTGTTTGGTGAACATTACACATACACTGAAAAGAATATGTATTCTGCTATTGTTGAATGTGATGCTCTCTATATAAATGGTGACCCAAGATATTTTACAATGTTGGTCGAATCTTGTCTACCCTTACTGATTTTGCCAGTTTTCCTATCAATGAGAAGACAGTGTTAAAATCTCCAGCTATTGTTAAGGATTTGTCTTTTTTTTTTTTTTTTTTTTTTTTTAATTTTTGAGAGACAAAGAAAGGCAGAGCACCAGTGGGGGAGGGGCAGAGAGAGAGGGAGACACAGAATCCGAAGCAGGCCCCAGGCTCTGAGCTGTCAGCACAGAGCCCAACACGAGGCTCGAATTCATGGACTGTGAGATCATGACCTGAGCTGAAGTCGGATGCTCAACCGACTTAGCTGGGGCACCACCCAGGTGCCCCACGGATTTGTCTATTTTTCCCTTTAGCTGTCACTTTTTGCTTCATGTATTTTGAAATCTTATATTAGGTACATAAGCATTTAACACTTTTATGTATTCCTAATAACGCAACCATGTTTTATTATGAATTATTTTTATCTCTGACAAAATATTGTCTTGAATTGTTATTTTGTCTGCTACTGATAAAACAACTAAGTTGTATTATTATTCGCATTTGGGGCACCTGGGTGACTCAATCAGTTAAGCGTTCGACTCAGGTCATGATCTCACAGTTTGTGGGTTCGAGCCCCGTGTCGGGCTCTGTGCTGAATGCTTGCTCAGAGCCTGGAGCCTGCCTCAGATTCTGTGTCTCCTTCTCTCTCTGCCCCCCCCCCCCACTCGTGCTCTGTTCCAATGTCTCTCAAAAATAAATAAATGTAAAAAAAAATTTATTATTATTCACATTTACATGTATGTATTTTCAAGTTTTGAACTACATGCACCTTTGTATTTATAATACATTTCTTATAAATGGCACATAGCTGGGTCATGCTTTTTCAAATATGATCTGAAATATTTTAATTGCAGTGATTAGTCCATTGAAATTTAATTTAATTATTGATATGATTAGGTTTAGGCCAATCAATTTATCATCTGTTTTCTGTTTGTCTCAGCTGTGTTTTGTTCTGTTTCTCTTTCCTTACCTTCTTTTTTGCAAATATTTTTTATAGTCCCTTTTAATTCCTCTATTGGATTTTGCATTATACTTCTTTTAGCTTTGTATGGCCATATGCCTTTTAAAGAAATATGAGGGCCACCTGGGTGGCTCAGTCGGTTAAGCATCAGACTTTGTCTCAGGTCACGATCTCACGGTTCCTGACTTCCAGCCCCGTGTCGGGCTCTGTGCTGACAGCTCAGAGCCTGAAGCCTGCTTCAGATCCTGTGTCTTTTTCTCTCTGCTTCTCTCTCTCTCTCTCAAAAATAAATAAACATTTTTACAAATGTAAATAAATATGAGAAATTTTAAAGACAAAACTGTATTTTGTCTTTTCTAGTTACCCACATATCGATAATTTCCAGTGTTGCTCACTCCTTCATGTAGAGCCCAATTTCTATCTAATGCATGTCCCTTCAGGCTGGAGAACTTCCTCCATATTTCCTGTAGTGTATGCCTGCTGATGATGAACTATCTTAGTTTTCCTTTATCTAAAAGTGTTTCTATTTCACTTTCATTTTCAGAAGATAGTTTTACTAGATAAGAATTCTGGTTTGACAAGTTTTTTGTTTTTTGTGGGGTTTTCTTTGTTTTTGGTTTGGTTTGTGTGGGGTTTTTTTTGTTTTTTGTTTTTTTGGTTTTTTTACACTTCTAAAATATTGCTCTCTGGCCTCCACTATTTCTAATGAGAAATCAGCTCTCATTCTTATTCTTACTCTCTTAATGTAGTAAGTTGTTTTTCTCTGGCTGCCTTCAAGGTATCCTTTTTATCTTTAAACTTCACAAGTCTGACTATGATGTTTCCAGGTATAGTTTTCTATTTATTCCAGTTAGGATCTACACTGAGCTTCCTAGCTCTATAAATATATTTTTCAACAAATTTTGAAACTGTCATTATTTCCTCAAATTTTTTTCTGGTCTCATTCTCTCTTTCCTCTCTTTCTGATATCACAATTAGGTGTATTTTAGACCAATTATTTCTATTTCACAGGTCAATTACTATTTATTTTACCTATTCTTCAGATTGGGTGATTTGAAATGATTCATCTTCAAGGTTATTGTCTCTTCTTCCATCTTCAACTCCCATACAGTGAATTTTTCATTTTAAGTATTATACTTGTCAGTTCTATAATTTCCAATTGGTTATTTTTTATGGTTTCCATTTCTCTGCTAAGACTCCTCATCTGTGCACTCATTATACTAATACTTTCATCTTCTAATATATTTATAAGCATTGCTTTAAAAATCTCCATTAGCAGAGCACTTGGGTGGCTCAATCAGGTAAGCCTCCCACTTTGGCTCAGGTCATGATCTCATGGTTCGTGAGTTCAAGCCTCGCTTCGGGCTCTGTGCTGACAGCTCAGAGCCTGGAGCCTGCTTTGTAATCTATGTCTCGCTCTCTCTTTGCCCCTCCCTCCCTCCCTCCCTCTCTCTCTCTCTCTGTCAAAAATAAATAACATTTTTAAAAGTCTCCATTAGCTAATTCCAACACCTGGGTCACCTCAGGGTCAGTTTCTACTATCTGCTTTATTTTGTTCTTAAGAATAGGTCATCTTTTCTTGTTCTTCATTTATCTAGTAATTTTTTTTATTTTATTTTTTTTTACATTTATTCATTTTTGAGAGACAGAGAGAAACAGAGCACAAGTGGGGGAGGGGCAGAGAGAGAGAGAGGGAGACACAGAATCTGAAGCAGGCTTCAGGCTCCGAGCTATCAGCATAGAGCCTGACATGGACCTCGAACTCACAAACCACAAGATCATGACCTGAGCCAAAGTCAGATGCTTAACCAACTGAGCCACCCAGGCGCCCCTAGTAATTTTTGTTATATTCTGAACACTGGGAATAAAAGATTGTCAAGTCTCAAAATCCAGTTCTGTTTTTCTGAGACTGTTTTGTTAGAGCAGAAATTAACCCAGCTAGAATCAAACTCCAAATTCTGCAAAGAGCAGCAGTTTAAATCTCTTCTCAATTCTCTCCACTCCCAGTAGATGTTTTTACCAGGTCCTTTGGGGTTCTCACACACATACACACTCACACATGTACATTCATGCTTCTGATTTGGGCAGATTTTATAGGTGGATCTATACGAACCTGTAGAAATGAGGTCTCCTACCCTCTGAGCTTCTCTTCTTTCACAGATTGCCCCCAGTAATCTAGCTGCTCTGCCAGCCCCCAAACTATATCCTCTCAGTAACTTACCAAGACTAAGGCTGACTGCTGCCCCGTGCTAACTGGATGAGCGGGTACCCTCAGGCAACAGCTACAAACACACAAATCTCATCTGAGACCCATTATGTTCTTTCAAGGACTGACCTCCCTCTTTCTGTCTGCTTTGGGGGGTTATCCAGTTCCTTCAAGTAGTTGCTTTTAGGTGTTTTTGTTCACACTACTTTGTCCAGATTTAACCACTTTTATCTGTATTAAGTCTAATTAAGACATTCCACCATTACCAGAACGAGGGCCCTGAGCACTGACTTTGTCTACATTTGATAAATGAAAATCATGGTTAATGTGTAATCCCACTTCCAGCATCCCTACATACCAAGTGATTAAAACTATTGGCAAATAAACTTTAAGAAATTATTTTGGCTTCAGAGCCCCCAACTTCCTCTACATTGGCAAGTTGCATGAGGTTGTTAAAGAAAAACTTGGTTTGATCCCAGCTCCATTACCTGATTTTAACCTCTGCATCAAGGCAATAATTCTCATTATACTGATCTTGTGTGTCAGATATGAGTGTGTAAAAGTAATGAATGTAAACACTGAGACAGTGCCCAGAACAAACTCTCATGAAAGATGGCTTCTGCTTCCATTACCATTAAGTGTTTCCACTATCGCAAACATATATCTCAAAATAACGTTTAAAAAAATTTACCCTCAAATCTCAGTAGTACCTTTTACTTCATTAGAATTTAATAACTGAAGAGAATGTATGCTTTTTTCTATGTGGGAAGGGTAGGGGAAGATGACTGACTTGAGACCAGTATTGAACACTGAAGTGTCAGAATTTTCTCCGAGGGCTTAAAAAATAAGGTGCACGTTTTCAGATACTGTTCAGTCTTGCTTCTCAAATTGAAATTATCTGCTTAACAACTTGGTGAAATGGAAATTTGTTCTGCCTACTGTAGAGAGTTTGCTAGGCCCCGTTTGGATTCACCCTGTTTAATGGATAAGAAAGGCAGTGAGGGGGGGAAAACTCTAAGAAAGAAGTTCTGAGATCTCCATACACAATTAACATGCAATTCGCTTGACAGATGACTACTTTCTGAGACTCAAAGTAAATAATTTTCATTCCATACTTCAATCCTGAATGTTTTTTTAATGTGTATCTTTTTCATAGTAAATCATTGAAGAAAATCAAAGACTTTTGACTTTGAACATCACATAGGCCACAAAAAAGAAGTTTTTGTTTAAAGTAGTACATAAAATTATGCCTAGCCTTGCTCTAGGAGAAGGAGAGCAATTCTGATGTAATCATTTTGTGGCCGCAAACATAAAATATCCTTTCTACCACAAAGCAAAAAAATGGGAAATAAATGTTTGAAAAACCTGTTAATAAGAACATGAAACAAAGAATAAAAAATCACTTACTTAAAATATCTAGATGCATAGTTATACAATCAGTCAGAGGACAGGGTTTAATTATGCAAAGAAGAAGGAAGTGTTACATCATCTGTATTAATTGATTATAAATTCTTACCAAGGCTTCATGATCTTCTGCAATTTCTGGTATCGTCTGCAAAATTTGAAAACAACCATGTGAGGAGTATGTTTGAAAGCAATAATTTTTACACAAAGAATATATCTTGAAGAGAGCTCAGGATTAGATATAGGGAAGATTTAACTGCCATGATGTACAAGACTTTATTTATTTCAAAACATTATTCAAAGTACCAAATTGGTATTCTCTAATGATAAGAAACAACCAAAAGGCAGAGATTAAACTACTGCAACCAACCTACTGCATTTACTTGAATAAAGGCAATAAGAACATTCCATTTTGATCAAAATGGGTAAACGTTTGATGAAAAAAAGTAGAGCCCAAAACTAGACCAGTTCTTAAGCATATGCCAAACAATGAAGAAATAATTATCTTTCTTTGGGAAAATGCCCACTAATTCTATTTTCCCTTTTCTTGAGAAAAGATTGCTTCTTTGAAAAAAAGACATCGTAATAGACTCCAATAGTTTTGGACAACAGATGGAACTCTGTGATGGCAGCCTGCAAAAAAGTGTGCAATAGACAAATCTTGTCTGCAAGAAAGGACAATCATGCTTCTTAAAAACCTGGGGTCAAGAAGATAAGGAAACAAGTGATGTTCGTCCTATCAAACCACTTCCCATCCCTCCAGTCTGCCAAATATCTGTGGCTCTAGGTATGTTCTTCCCTGTTTGGAATACCCTTTCCCTCTAACCAACGTGTCCAACTAGCTAAGTTCTACTCCAAATTCACCAGATTCTCGGCTCCTCTGGGAAGCCTCCCTGACCTCCGATTTCCCCCACATGACCAGACTGAAAGTGGGACTCACATCTGCACTCACTGAGAAACACCAGCTGTATGACTTTGGTAGGGCACCTCACTGTCTTTCCAGCTTTCTGAAGGCAGGGGCTTGACACTGTGACTCACTACTACAATGTCAGGCACATGCAGAGCAGATACTTAGTAAGTGGTTGATGAATGATTTGGCTCTTCAGATGAAGTTAAGTTTCATTTTCATCCACATAAAATGTAACCACTTGAGAAACCTAACTGACCACAAGGAGATCAGATCTAGTCTCTGGTAAAACTGGGGGTCAGGGGTGGGGGTAAAAATGTATACAGCCATCTTCTTCTTCTTCCTCCCATCCCTTTCCTTTATCTGTCTTTAAAAAAAATTAGCTTCCTTCCCACCCTCCTCCTTCAAAAAGCCACTGGGAAGAGTGAAAGTAGTAGGTGGTCACAGGCGGGCAGACCTAGGACACTACTGTCCACTAAAAGGAACTGAGCTCCTTGTAAAAATGACTCCTTGGGGCGCCTGGGTGGCTCAGTCGGTTGAGCATCCAACTTCAGCTCAGGTCATGATCTCACGGTCCGTGAGTTGTAGCCCCGCGTTGGGCTCCATACTGTCAGTTCAGAGCCTAGAGCCTGCTTCAGATTCTGCGTCTTCCTCTCTCTCTGCCCCTCCCCTGCTCACGCTCTGTCTCTCTATATCAGAAAATGAATAAACGTTAAAAAAATTAAAAAAAAAAAAAAGACTCCTGATGGGACTGAGACAAGGAAAGATCTAGATAACCCTGGAACACGTCACTGCACCAGAAAGTAATGAATGCTCAAAAAATAATGGGAAGGACAGGACAGGTCAGAAGGACAGCCAAATCTGGGACAAACCAAGCACCAAAATAAATAATAATAGTGACAGATTATAGCTTCCTGAATTAAACAGGACTGAATGAGTCCATGTTGTTTGAAAGACTGGTGTGCTGGTATTGTTGTAGAACCAAATCTGTGGGGGAAAACATACCAACCTGATTTACACTGTTTCCCATTTTCTGTGGTGTAACTACCCAAAAGAAAACAAAAACAAAAATAAAAAACAAACAAAAAACTGTTACAGTAGAGACATCTGGAAGGCACTATTATAAGGGTCTTAAGTCAAAGTGAACACGAGTAACAAGACAAAAAGACATCATGTGCCATCAATAGGTTGCAATGAAAAAAAACAAAACCACACACAAACATCTCTAATATTCCAGACAAAGACGTATCATATGGGTTTACAACAGGAAAACAATACGGGATAAACATGTAGAAACAAAAATTCTGTTCCAATGGAAAACTGTACAGTGTCCGTTGCAAACTCTTCTGAATTAGCAGATTCCAGCCCTGTTGTCTCTAAGTTGTAGGTAACTGATGAATATATATACTTTGATCTGTCATGCAGTGCTCTAATGGACTTCCTCCTTGCAGGCGGAAATCCAGGTTGTCTCCATTTGCAATTCATTTCACCAACCCTTTGCTCCATATAAATCGGTGCCCTTTTGACTTTTCCTTTGAAACTGTTAGAGCATCTGCCTCATTCCCTCACGTCACATGAGTAAGATGTCTTAACATATGTTCATTTTTATATCTGTATGAGAGCCATGCTTTTATCTTTTTCTTAAAAGCACCTTTAATGAATTACCTCTTAACAAACCCAAATTGAAGGATATTCTAAAAGTGGCTGATATATAATCTCAAAAAGTGCCAAAATCATGAGAGAAAGGGAACCACTGAAGAATAGTTCCATGGTGGGTGGGGGAGGTGGGCGCCTGGGTAGCTCAGTCTGTTAAGCATCTGAATTTGGCTCAGGTCATGATCTAATGGTTCGTGGGTTCAAGCCATGCATCAGGCTCTGTGCTGACAGCTCAGAGCCTGAAGCCTGCTTCGGATTCTGTGTCTTCCCAGCTCTCTCTGCCCCTCCCCCACTCATGCTCTGTCTCTCTCAAAAATAAATAAACATTTAAAATAAATAAACATTTATTTATTTTCTCAAAAATAAATATTTAAATAAATAAACATTTAAAAATAAATAAACATTTAAAAAACTTTTTAAAAAAGGAATAATTCCATAAGGAAAAAGATCAGGAAACAAGAGGAAAGTTGGTGCAAGGCGCTACCTGGAGTTAGATATCTGTATTAAAGGACACAACAGACACAAGTGTTCAAACTTGATCTTGCAACTCTTCCATTTAGTAGGGGACCCTTCAGTTAACTAAACAAGGAGGCCATTAACTGAGGTGGCCATAAGGCCAGAAGCCTCTAGAAGCACACCAAAATCTAAGCCTGTAAATGCTGCGGGGTCACACACACACACACACACAAATAAAAACAAAAAACCAAAAACCAGTATCTAAGAACAACCAATCAGGAACACCCAATGAGGCTTTAAGCTGCAGCCAGTCAAATAGGTGCTTTCCTTCCACCTCTTCTCTCTAAAAGTCTTTCCCCTGCCACAGGTGCAACAGAAACCTAACCACTTCCAGTTTGGCACTGACAGCTTCCAACTGATTTTTGGTCAAATAAATTCTTAAAAATTTTCATATGCCTCAGTTTATTTTTTAACAGCACTGGTTCAAAATAAACGTGTATGTGGGGTGTGTGTGTGTGTACGTGTGTGTGTGTGTGTGTGTGTATATAATACATAAACCTACCAGTACAACTTTTCAAGATAGCTTTCTGGCCTAGTGCCTGAACACCTCTAGGTTTTTATATGTGTTCCCCCTGCTATAGCAGACTCTGGCCCTCGACAGTTCTCCCTGACCAGTGTTTCTTCTCAGCCTCCTCACTTTTGATTCAGATTAAGCATAAAGAGAATGGTAACTTTTCGTTGTTGATGTCTCTGGCTGAGGTTCTCTCCTCTCTTTCTTTCTCTCTTTCTCAATATACTCATTTTTAAAATAAACATGCCCAAGGGGCACCTGGGTCACTCAGTCAGTTAAGCATTTGACTCTTGATTTTGGTTCCGGTCATAATCTCAGTTGTGAGACTGAGCCCTGCATTGAGCCCCACATTGGGCTCCACACTGGGTGTGGAGCCTGCTTAAGATTCTCTCTCCCTCTCCCTCTGCCCCTCCCCAGCTTACATGCACTCTCTCACTCCAAAAGAAAGAAAGAAAGAAAGAAAGAAAGAAAGAAAGAAAGAAAGAAAGAAAGAAAGAAAGGAAGGAAGGAAAAGAAGAAACATGACCAGAAAGAAATGGTTCTAGAAAGGCTGCTGTTTCAGAGTGGCCAGAGGCCTCTCACCTGAGCTCAAGGTATGGCATTCTGTTTCCTAGAAGAAGATAATCTCTTCCTTAAAACAGGCTGCGTGACCCCTTCTCATTTCCATTTCCAGAGTGATGCTGGATAGCTAGTTTGTGCAAGTCAAATGTCCCTGTTAGTCACTCTCTGGAGAATGTAGAGTCCCACCTCCCTCTATATTCCCATCAAGCAGAATGTGTGGAAGAATGTGTTGTTCAGCCTTTAAGGTCAGGGGCTCCTGGGGGTGCCCAACCCAAGGTGTCTTCTTCGTAACGGAGAGTGTCCAGATGGGCAGGCCTTGATCCCCTTGGAACACTGGCTGTGCAAGGAGGGAAAGGTTGCAGAGAGCTGTTGAGCTACGTTGCTGTGCTATCAAAGCTTGAGGCACGGAGATCCCAGCAGCAGACTCTTTGTCCAGTTGACTGCTTCTGATCTCCTTATTTTTAAGTTCCCCCAATAAACCTGTGCACCTCGATCACTCTCTCCGGATCTTTTCTTTGGCCTCACCAGACCATCACCCACCCCTGACTTAGAGTCTGCTGGTCTATGACTGCACAATTGGACAAAGACCAGAGACAAACTTAGAGCAGTTGGAAGGGGGAAGATCCAGTTTAAGGAAATTTCTGCCACACAATGGCTGACAAAGCACACGATGATTGACCCCTCTGATTGTGATGTAAATCTCTGGCGGGGCCCCAGGAGGGCTGTTCCAGTTGGAACTCCCTGAGCTCTGCTGAGTGCAGGCTCCAAGAAATCAGGCAGAAGGATGTGGGGAGACTGGGCAGCCTTCACAGCTGGGGCCTACAGAGCACACAGAGCATTTTCTCTTTGGTCCTGGGAGCTGCTTGCTCCTCCCTGGGCCTCATGTCTAAGGTGAAGTGCAGGGCATGCACTCTGCGACCTGTGCTTAGCTTCCAGTCACTGAGTCACTGACAATCTGGCCTGGCTTGGACCTTCCAGAACAGCCAAGGTTTATAAGGGACATCGAATTCTTAGAAACAAGAGTATAAGTTAGAGCTGATAATCTATGTCCATGGAGGTTAACAAAGTTACTTTCAAAAAACAAAGTCATGTTTTGTGTGAAGACAAAACATCAAAAAAAGGTCACACATAGTCCCCACCCCCTCGCCCCCAGAACACCTCTTCCCATTTGCCTAACCTGGTGTCATAAATATTCAGCACTCAAATAATACACACTTTGCCAAATGACTAAAATCTGTAAATCCATTGTCAACTGTGGGTGGTAGGCAATATCAGAGCCAAGACATCATTCAGGTGCTTAATTCAAGTCATACATCAATTTTCACATCTCCTAAGGAATGGCTACAGCTCTTACTCTGGCCAGGAGAAAATGGTTTGACTAATGAAAGTTTCATATGAAACCGTCTGTCTGTTAATGAATGATGACAACAAATCTCTTATAAATGAAAACACACAGAGCTATACATACATCTGTGTCATATGTATGACAGATTGGGAAGGGGACTAATAATTATACAGTTCACATTGTTTATTTTTATGACAATTACCTAAGAGTTTTACATATCTTTAAAATAACTATGGGACTCTTTCCACTGTTCCTAATCCCGCCAAATTTTGGAGAAATGACTTGAACCAAAAAAAAAAAAAAGCGCTTATAAATTCCCCAGATTAGTGAGAACCCCTCCGCTATCTCACTACTATTTTTCTTAGGAAAGCTAGAATCCCTAAGGGAACCCCAGCCCAGTTTTGGCCAGGGTGTTAGAAATGGACATATTTCTACATGAGTGGTAAAGTATAAATGAGGACGTTTCAGTGGGCTTCGGGCTGTTCTCACTTTAAAACAGCTTTAAAATGTGTATATCCTCCAAATCAGGAATTGTACTCTAACAAAGTAATTTAAATACTCACAAAGATTTTACTAGAAGAATAGCTGATTAGAGAATGTTCACAATCATGAAAAAACTCTGAAAACAATACAAATGTCCAACAATTGTGGGATGGTTGACTACACTGTGCACATCCTTCAAATTATTAAGTTGTATATCAACTGTACTTAAAGTTTAAGTGAAACAATATACAAATGACAAAAATGATAAAGGAAATCATATTAATGACATGGCAATGTTGTTAGGTACAAAAAGCAGGCTACAAAGGTATGAGCATTATAATTATTCTACTTTTGTAATAAAGTAATTATATATTCTACTTTTGTAATAAAGCCTGTGCATGTGTGTGTGTATATAAAAGAAAATACAAAAAGGGTATATACCACAATGTTAAAAAGGTCCCTCGAAAGGCAGGTTACAAATGATTCTTATTTTCCTCCTTCTGCTTACTTATATTTATTTTTTAAATATATACATATATATACATACATACACACACACACACACTTTTTTTTTTTTAACTAAGGAGAGAAAGCTAATTCAAAAAACTGTCTTGAGGTCTTTGTAAATACATAAATTTAACTTTTTCAGTCTCTTGACTTTTCTGCCCAGGGTGGTGCTACAGCTTACTCATATTCCAACAGCATAATTTTCCTGTCACATTGCCAAGTGGGAAGGAAACTATAAGAATCCTGCCCTTTCATTCTTGGAAATGTTCCCCCTGTTCTTCTGACTGTTTAACACTGGAAAGACACAGGACAAACTGTCCCACTGTCTGTGTGCACAGAGGCATAGACAAAGAACACGGTGTTTTATTGAAAGCCAAAGAAAAGCAGTGTTATTCGCTACATGGGATTTGGAGTTGCAGGTATGATTTTTTCTTTCAAATAAAATAAAATATATCATCTGAACTTTTTTTATTGAGACGTCATTGGCATACAATATTATGTTAGTTTCAGGTGTACAACATAGTGATTCCACATTTGTATACACTGTGAAATGATTACCACAGTAAGTCCAGTTACCATCTGTCACCATACAAAGCAAATACAATATTACTATGTTCCCCCATGCTGTACATTACATCATTGTGACTCATTTGTTTTATACTTGAAAGTTGGTACTTGATCTCCTTCACCCACTTTGCCTACCCTCCAAACCTTCTCCTCTCTAGCAACCACCAATCCATTCTCTATAACTCTAAGTCTGGGTTTTGTTTTGTTTTTTAGATTCCACGTGGAAGTGAAATCACGTAGTATCTGTATTTCTCTGTCAGACTTATTTCACTTAGTATAATACCCTTTAGGTCCATCATGTTGTCACAAGTGGCTGAGTAGTACTCCATACATCTCCTATCTTCTTTGTCCATTCTTCCGTCAGTGATCAGTGGATACTTAGGCTGCTTCCATATTTGGGCAATTGTGAATAATGCTGCAATAAACATAGGAATGTGTGTATCTTTTCAAATTAATGTTTTCACTTTCTTCAGATGGATACCTAGTAGTTGAATTACTGGATCATACGGTAGTTTTGTTTTTAATGTTTTGCGGAACCTCCATGCTGTTTTCCAGAGTGGCTGTACCAATTTACATTCCCACCAACCATTCACAAGGGTTCACTTTTATCCACATGTTCTCCAGCATTTGTTATTTCTTGTCTTTTTGATAACATTCTGCCAGGTGTAAGTTAACATCTCACTGTGTTTTTGTGAATTTGCATTCCCCTGATGATGAGTTATGTTAAGCATTTTTTATGTACCTGTTGGCCATCTGTATGTATACTCTGGAAGAATGTCTGTTCAGATCTTCTGACCATTTTTCAACTGGGTTGTTTTATTGAGTTGTATGAGTTCTTTATATGTTTCAGATATTAATCCCTTGAAAAATCTTCAATACCCATTTTTTAGTAAACACTGTCCATTCCTGAAATTTCCTTCCCTGAAACCATTTCCTTGCTCAGATTGAGCTAACATTGAGAAGTTTCCTCACAACTTCATTTGCTTCCACACCTATGTCTCAAGCTTAAATTGGGAATAGAATTTCAAAATTCCACAAGGATGGAAAAATTCAATTCAGGTATTAATCACTGCATTCTGCCAAAGTGACACTCTCCATTGCTCCTTTGTTGCTAATTTTGCCCGATGGCCCCTCCTGGCACCAACGAGGGAGACCTTTAAAAGCTCAGCCTTGAGTAACGACAAGCAGGTGAGTAATCTTTGAATCTCATTATAGCTCAAAGTAAAGAGAAAAATTCCAGCTGCATTTCTTCAATGTTTCCTAAAAATTTCCACAGGTCCTGCTTCACAAAACCTCTGCCTTGCCCAGCTGGAAATCTGCCCGGAAGTCATGACCAAATGCCTTCCAAATTGCAGGATCCATTTAATTTGTACAGTTTCTATTCCAAAAGTTTCCTGTTAATTAATGAATGTCTTGCTAGAAGTTTAATTGAGAAGCCAGGTTTCCTTACAAGAAAAAGGTCTTTCTCTTTTGTTTTTAATCTGAGCAGAAGACCTGAAAAATAGCTGTGCAACAAACGAGCAGCTCTAAGATGAGTCGCAGGACCCAGCAGAAGGAAGCAGGGTGCCTCCTCCCTCCATCCCCCGAAGTAGCAGGGCTTTGAACTCATATAAGATGGTGAGGAGGACACTGAAGATGATCCAGAGAGATATCATTCCTTCCCATAACATAGTGTGATGGGACAGTGTAAGAGATCAATGCAAATGAGAACTCACCCAAGATCTGGCCTTGAATCATTTGTGTGTCTGAAACCTGGCTGCATGGAACAAATCAACATGGCTTCTGGATTATAAATAATTAAAATGCTAATTACTTTAATACGCTTTTTTAAAGCAGGAATTCAATTACTGTAGTTCACATAAAGTACATTCAGTGTCAACATTCTCTCGGGTTATACATGTGCAACATGGATATACAATTCAGACGTGCCATCCTCAATCCTCATTCTGAGGATTAGTGGTTCTTTTGGGCCCCCCTTGAGGTCAAGATGGGTTACAGAGTAAGGCAATGATACAGACAATAAGTAATAATTTAGACAAGACAAATACATGGCATCAGTTTTTACTCTTTTCCTTTTCAAGAAGAAAGGGCAGTGTCCCCTTAATGAGTGTTATGGGCTAAACTGTGTCCCTTCAGAATTCATATGTTGATTCCCTGACCCCCAGCACCTCAGAATGGGACAGTATTTAGAGACAAAGCCTTTAAAGAGGTGATTAAGTTAAAATGAGGCCATGAGGGTGTGTCCCAATCCAATCTGACTGGTGTCTTTATAAGCAAAGGAAATTTGGACATACAGAGAGATCCTAGAAATAAGCGCACACAGAAGAAAGACCACATGAGGGCACAGCAGGAAGGTAGCCATCTGCAAATCGAGGAGACCTCAGAGGAAACCAACGCTGCCAACACCTTGATTTCAGACTTCCAGCCCCCCTAACTAAGAGACAATAAATTTCTGTTGTTTAAGCTACCCAGTCTGTGATATTTTGTTATGGAAGCACTAGCAAACAAATATAATGAGAAACTAAAATACTGGCGCTCCTAGCATGCATTTTTCCTCATTGTCAAAATCTATAACTGCCGCCCTTGGGGGTCTCAGAGCTCTGCCTCAACCCTCTATTCAGGGTGCAAATCACATGGACCCCTGGTTTCAGTGTATTTCACATTGTAATTGTAATTATGATCACAATTCTGCAAAACCTGGAGGTATTAACACAATAGCATTCTGAATATTCAAGAGCTTAAGCCCCTAGAGACCTAGATCTGTGGTAGAACCGCCTAATATTAGCAGGTTACATTACAACTGGCTCTAGTACATCGCTTGTGATACATCAATGTCTGGGACTTAGGTAGTAAATGTGGGGCCACTTTTACGTTTTCACTTAACATGCCATAAATGTGGCTGAGGCTCAACCCCCCAGGGCTCACTGTCCCACCAGAAGCAGTGATGGGCATAAAGCAGGAGTGGCAGCCATGTGAAGTCGTCCACCGTCACCAGTGAAGGTGTTCATAATCCCAGCTCCCACTCTGCTGCTCATTAGCCCCAAGGAATGAGGGATCTGACACACTCCACACTAGACCTCAGCCTGGAGCTTCCAACACAGACAAAAACCCTTTCTCCTTTTCCTTGGTCAAGTCTTCTGGATCCATAAACTTATTCAACTTCCCTTGAGCTGTTTCAAACTCCAGCTCCAATTTATAGTAGGCCTGCTGGGATGCTGGTAACACCCAGAATTTGAGTTTCCCCACCCTGCTGCAAGTTGATGTTCCCCCATATTTTAATGAGCAGAGCTTTAGTCCTCATTAAAAAAATAAAATGATAACTGTCTACAATCGACCCTTTTTCAGATCATCCAAGCCTGTTTGCCATCTAAAAAGAATCTTTCACTAGTGCCAGTTGCAGAGACTAAATAATGCCACATGTAAGAGGAGATGGAAGGAAGGAAGGAAGGAAGGAAGGAAGGAAGGAAGGAAGGAAGGAAGGGAAAGGGAGGGGAAAGGGACTGGAAGAGAGGGCCAAGATAGGTCTCCAATATGCACAGTCATCCATTCATTCTTTGAATCACCACGTACTGAAGAGAGATCTACATGACCAGGCTTAAACCCCAATTCCCAGTGACATGTATTGTTTCCTAATAAATATCTATCCCAACTCTGCATATCATTAATTTAGCATACGTAATTAACTGCTTTGGCATTTTCACAGGCTGTAACTTATGTAACTTACATGCTCTAATAGTCTATGCCAGTAGCACCTGACCATACAGGAATGAGTAGCTAGCTACCTATGGACCCTACCCTGGCGTTTGGTGGTGAGGAGAGTCATCTGTCCACGTGTAAGAGCTAGCTCCCACCCGGCTCCTTACCCCCAGGTAAGGAGGCTCCTTACCCCCAATCACACCACAGAATTAAAGCCTTCCCTGAGAAGGTGAGCTCCCCAAGGAGAAATGTCCATCCCTTTCCTGATCATGATGGAACTCAAACTCCTTAAAGGCCCATTCACTGACACCCCCTCTGTCAGCTGTAACTGGTCCCAGCCCTCACAAGGAATTATATCTCAGTTGAGGTCTGCCTCCATAAATTTTTTAATGGCTTGGCTCACAACTTTTTAAATTCTCCCAACTTCCACACTTTATATGCAGGAAGTATTTGATAAATATTTATAGTATTTATAATTTTAAATAATTAAGCATTTCATCGTTGAAATGACAATGTTTTAAAAGATTATTCAGGGATGCTATTTTGACCTAGTTTAAGACTTTGAAACATAGATTTTGTTTTTTTGGTCAATTTCTGGTCTTTAAAACTAGAAATTACAAGTACAAGGAAAGTAACAAATCCCCAGAATGCGGGAAAGAATAGGACAGACTAGAAGTCTGGATAAAAGATGCTTACTCGGTGCCGCTTTCGACCATCTGCGTGAGGAGAGAGATGCCATCCAGATTTATAAACTCCTGGGCAAATGTGACATCCCGGGAGAGGCTGGCTAAGTCCTTCAGGGCTTCCAGCTTGGCATCCATACTTGACGACTGGATTCGTTCATGGAGCTGCTGGGCGTTTTGAGCCTCATTGAGGACAAAAATAAATGGAAGAGTGTTCACAGAGGAAACCACAATAGACAAAAAACTACTGTTTCATTGAGAAAGGAAGACAACAGGGCCCAGAAGCATAAGACCATGTGCATTCTATATACCAAGGGCAGTTTTCCAACCTGCATGACTCCACCTTCAAGCAATGTCTGTTAATTTAATGATGGCAATTGGTTGCCTTCTTGACAAAGCCCACGTTTCTGTCTCTTGGAAAAGTAAGAGCACAAAAACAGTAAAGCCCCTGAAAGGGAACAGGAGTGGCAGTGAGGAGGGAAAAATGGGAAAATGTTTACCTTGGAAGTAAAATTATTGTCTACAAATGACAAAAAGGTATTTGCTTAGTTAAGCCATTACGCAAATTTATACAGAACATTCATGCGTTCAGTCAATATTCTGAGCAGTTACTGCCTACACAGAGTGTTCAAAAGCTTCACTAGACATTATTTCATTAGAAATAATCTTTCCCAGTTACTGAAAATCTTCTAGCACAACACACAACAGTGCTTATAAATTTTACTTTTCAACATGTGTTTCACAGGCATTGACTAATTACTGCACAAATATAAAACAAAATAATTAGGAAACCAAATCAGTAGCTTCGCCTAAAATTAGACATTTTTTTAAGGCCTCTGCCCTTGGCTACTACATGCCGGACAGGGAGGAATGGAAATATATTGGATAATAACTTGCAGTTTATATTTCTCATTCTTCCAGTAAAGATTTTCACAGCTACTTTTCAGTTGGGGCAGACGGTAAGAAAAATAAAATATTAAATTTTTCTGCCTCTATTTTTGCTTAATGGAAATAACTCAACATCTGTGGTAGTTACTATTTAACTCAAAACTGCAATGGGTGAAGCAATGTACCATCCTCATATTCTCCTTCTCAGCCACTTGTTTCTCCTTTGAAACTTGTTATATTTCAGAGAAAGGGGAAGAGGAGGTATTTGTCCCCGGAAGTGACGTATCTTCTGAATGGAAACTCATTAGAACTATCAGAGGAGCCCCGTGTGGACTGTAACAGGGTTAAGATTGCAGAGTGAAGGAAGGGAATCCACACAGGTTCTGAGACCCCAACAGGCTCTACAGTCAAGGTCCCCTTCCTCCCTGCCCAGTTCCCCCTTCCCTGTCACCTGAAAGTAGCCCCAAGGAGAGAAGGGGACCCAGCAGGGAAACCAATGCCAACCCTTCAGATGCCGATGCAGGAATGGAACCCATGCCCCCATCACTTGGTCAGAGAAGCACAGTGGTCTCCCATTGTAGTTATAACCAAAAACTGACACTTTGCATCAGAAATTTTAAAAAAGGAGGAGAAGGAGGAAGGTGGAGGAGAACCAGAACTCTCTCTACTCATTCAGTTTCCTGGATATCTGAAAAGTCACCCGAACCCTAAATCCCATGTTTTTAAGAGGGAGAATGGAGAGCTGAGCAAGAATCACTTTATCTTTTAAAATCATTCAAAGATACACTTTTTTGTAAATTTTTCAAGTGCACAGACAGCACTGACATATATTTACCCCAAGCAGATCACTTTGAATTCCTCGAAAAGTACAATTTCCTCCAAGCAGGAAGCCTGCACTTATTATACAGATTATGACAATAAGGAGTACTCAAAAATTATTTCATTGTCAGTATTAATGCTAACGGGGTGTGGTACTTCTAGTACCAGTAATAAAAACATCTAAGTTACCTGGGCTTTTTATAAGCCACTATTCTAAATACCCCCATGAAGGAATTCATTTAATCTACACAATAATCCTACCAGGTGGCTGTCCTCATCATGTTCATTGTACACAGGAAACTGAAGTGCAGACAAGTTATGTAACTTGCCCAAGGTCACACAGGTGGAATTCAGCGCAGTTGCACATTACCTAAAGCAAGAGTGTGTGCATGTGTGTGCATGCATAAGTGTGCACATGTCGGTGTGTGTGCATTTTGTCTGGCTACAGAAGAAGTTCAGCTGAGGTAGAGGAAAGAATCAAACATTTTTATGGTATGACACCATTTGCTGATTTCTGTATGGTACACTAACACTTCCTAGCAAATTTGATGGAGACGGTTATATTTTTTAACATTTTTTTGTGCGTACATGAAAAGTGAAAGTTAGCATATGCTGACCCATATTTTTCAGTTAAACACAAAATAATAAAAAACAATCTACTGACAGCAAGTGAAGTTTTTACAGATCCAAAATATCCCACTTAGAGTAATGCCCAGTTCTAGACCCTGTGGCTACAGCCAAATCATAAAATGCTTGTTTAAAATGAATATAGATTCCTGGACCTTGTTTCCAGGTATCATAATTCAGCTTCTCAGTAAAGGCCCAAACAACCGCATTTTTAAAGTTCCACCAATGATTCGGGTTTGGAAACCACCAGTCTTTAGAATACAGACACCAGTCTCTTGTAGGTGGACTCCATCTTATGATACCGCCTTGTGCACTGGCTTTCACATCTCACCATTCACCTTGCTGGGAATGTGAAGGTCACTACCAGAAAAGCATGAGCTATCGGGACGCTGAAAAACTTTACCCTGACAAACACCTAACCTTCTTTCAAGGAGTAGCTTATGTTGTGGAAGTTTTGTTCATGCACCCATGGCAATAAAAAAGAATGAACTTCTTCTTTGGCTTAGATGTGAAAACTGAGCCTTTCTAATTCTGAGACCTAACAAGGCAAGGTAGACTCTTTCTGCCCAGCCAGCAAATGAGTAATTGTAACAGGATAAACAGAAACTACAAAAACCAAATGAAATCACGGTCTCGAAAGGTCAAATTAACATTAATTCATGCTGACTGAGGTAAGGTCAATGCTAAGTCAGACAAAAATGTCTCAGCTCATCATGTGGCCATTGAAAAAGGAGTATGAAATATGATTTCCAGAAAGTGGAAAAGAAGGCACCAGAAGACAGTTTGGCCAACTCCCACGATGCACTCTGTGGAGCTTATCACGGTGTTTAGGTTCAAGATGTTGTTGGGTACAATGTTTAAGAGTTTTTAAGCCTCTCTAATGTAATTTTCAACCAGAAGAATGTGTGGTAGTTACAGTACCCACAATTTAAGTTTAGCCAGATGCTTTTCCCAATTTTCAAATTTATTTTTAGCCTACCACATGGCTTTGGTGGAAACTGAAAATAAGAGTTAGACACAGTTTTCATGACATATGCGGAGTGAAAATAGTAACACTTGGTGTATTTTGTGCACATTATTTTTTAGGAAAGCAATAAAATGCACTGTGAAATAATACAGTTTAAATATGCCAATGCTACTATCCAAAGAATCTGCAAGCAAGTAAGAGAGATGAAGATAAGCAACACAGCCAGCTACAGTAGTCTAAATATTCTGCAGCACTTTGTTTAGCCTTTGAAGTGTTTCATCTAGAATCAGCTGTCAATGAAACAACCTTAGTGGCAAATATTTCTCAAATTATATTATTATGAGTTGTCATAATAACTGACCAAAACTAGAAAAATGTTTAAACACTCTCTCTTTTACACACATACACACCCTGACTTTAAAGAGAGGTAATCATAGGCTGTCTTTGGTTTTGTTTGCTTTGTCCGTTGACTGAATTCGCTCAGATGGCATTAGGTGTATGTGCGGGCAGGTGGGTAAAACCAATCAGTACAACTGAGTTACCCCATCTGTAATATGAGAATTGTTGAAGTGACCACCAAACTCAAACCTTAAAGTCAATTTACTTGCACTGAACCTGAAATAAAAGTTTCCTCCTCTGAAATGGGAAATACAAGGAAAGGCATTACTGCTAATCCAGGATCTGCATGTGAGGACATTCCAGACACCTTCTGTCTTGCACTAAAGTTACCCTCAAAAATTAATATCCCAGGGGCACCTGGGTAGCTCAGTCGGTTAAGTGTCCGACTTCAGCTCGGGTCATGATCTCATGGTTCGTGGGTTCGAGCCCCACGTTGGGCTCTGTGCTGACAGCTCAGAGCCTGGAGCCTGCTTCAGATTCCATATCTCCCTCTCTCTCTGCCCCTTCCCACTCACACTCTGTCTCTCAAAAATAAATAAACATTTAAAAAATTTTTAATAAATAAATAAAAATTAATATCCCATAATCACATATAGCAGAACTGAAGACCAAAGCATTTACTAGAAAGCTATAAACTAAAATCAACTTACAGGAGATGTGGTTAATCGAAGGATAGTGCCATTTTTTATTTCATTGCGATTCTGGAAAAGAAAAATAAAATCTTTGTAAGTCTTCAAATTTTAGGAGCTTAGTAAAGAAGAGAGAGCAAAGGCAAAAATAATCTAGTAGTGATACCATATAATAAGAATTCTTATGATTCAGTTTGTCACTTTATTCTCATAATTCTTGAGTGATTTTTAATTATTTCTACAAAGAACTTTAAACTGGGTCTCAGATGTATTAACTTTATAACAAGTCACAGACGCATTCAGCACAGAAGTGAGTTTAAGTCCAGAGAGTAGGAATATAGGGCCCAAGAAGAGCAAACCAAAAAAAAGCAACTTTGAAAGGTTATTTAGAAAATACAACCTAACCAGTTCTGCTAGATTAAAACACACATCTGCACAAAAACTTGTACATGAATGCTCACAGAAACATTATTCATAATAGCCGAAAGCTGGAAACAACCCAAATGTCCAGCAATTGGTGAACAAAATGTGGTATACCCATTCAATGGAATATTATTAGGCAATACAAAGAAATGCTGATACATACTACACCATGAACGAACCCTGAAAACATTACACTAAGTGAAAGAATCCTGACACAAAGGCCACCGCTGTTATGGTTCCATTTATATGAAATCTCCACAATAGGCAAATCCACTGAGACAGAAAGCAGACTGGTGGTTTCCAGGTGCTGGCAGGTGGCGAGGGCTGGGGGGAGATGAACGCTAATGGTTGCAAGGTTTCTTTTCCCGGTGATGCAAATGTTCTAAAATTGATTGTGGTGATGATTTCACAAATCTAGGAATATATCAAAAATCACTGAATTGAGCACTTTAAATAGTGGATGTAAGGGAATGTGAATCCCATCTAAATAAAGCTACCTTTTTAAGGTTATATTAAGGAACTTGGTTTCATAACATTTGCCAGCTCTAACTGTGTGTCACCTTAGAGTGAAGAACACAGCATAAATAAGCAGAGCCCAAATCAGTCTTTCTCCACTTGGCAAGCACGTTGGAGGTGAATGTCCTAAAGCTGTCACGTAGAATCTTTGGCATTGGAAGTAGAATCTCACTGGCAGTTTTATTTCCTGCCACCAGAGTACGCACCATTCTCAGCTTTCAGGAGGAGACCTTATAGGAGTCGCACATCCACATGCCCCACTCTGGAGCACAGAGGCCAGGAAGTTAATAAAGCGCCATGAGGATCATTCTCCTGCATCACTTAAGAGGAGCCACAATCTGGAATGTGTTCAGCAGGCACACGGAGGTGGTACAAAGCTTCTCAGGATAAGATGCCAAAAGCACACAGAACACACTCTCTCTCTCCCTCAGCCAATTCTGACTACTTATTGGAAAATGAATTTTCTAAAACGACTACCTAAAAGAAAGCAGGCCCACACTGTCTCCCACAGAAAACCTAATCCGAACGTTTATACCAAGGGCAGGATGTCCTGAAAGTCCAACTCTGTCAATTCCAGCTCAATCTACAGCATCCGCAGGCAGACACCCTGGGCTGCCTCTGGAGAAAGCAAGCTTCTCATTATTGGAAGTGTCAGGCAAGGCCCAAATGACCGACCACCTGGTCGGCAGGAAAGGTGAAATTAATTTCTGTCATTTAAAAAATCTTTCAACCCTAAAATTCTATGACTCTCTGCCGAAGGAGAGAAAGACAGCAAATTCTCATTATAGAACATTAAGGAAGCTGAAAACATAGCATCCCTCTTTCTTGCTCAGGTTCTAAATGAATTGAGAAATAAGAGAGTCAGAAGATGAAAACCTAAAATATCCCCTTTACTAGTTTTTACGGAAAACAAGGCTCAGGGTAAGAACCAACAAGACAGCTAACTGGACCCTCAGATTACCTGTTGAGGTCAGACCTAAAGCAGTTTCCTTCCCAGAGAAAAAGGGGCCCACTTTATTCTTCCCAAATAACCAGTCAAGAAGAAAAAGTGGCCCTGTGAACACAAAGAGACTGGGAGGACTTAGGATAATATTTCCTCATGGAAATTTGGAGTGAGGGTAGGGATTCCTAATAATAGCAATAAACATTTATTGAAAGGCACTGAGCTGGGGTATTTTGGGGGTTTGCTGTCCTGCTTATTTAACCATCATAACAACTTTTTTTTAAGATTTTTTTAAAACTAGTCTCTATATCCAACGTGGGGCTCAAACTCACAACCCAAGATCAAGAACTGCATGTTCCACTGACTGAGTCAGCCCTCTGCCCATTTTCTCTCTGGAAAAAGACCAAGATTTTGCACTTATCCTCAGAGGGGAATTATCCTCATCAACTGGTCAACGTACATGAGAGCAAAGAAGTAAGCATGGTATCAGCAAATGCCCTGCAGGTTCTCAGGGGTTCCCTGTGAGGCCCACAGTACAGGACCCTAGGTGGGGGTATGACTGGGGTAAAAGTAAGCAGCTGGCCCCCAGGTTGACTCCTGCAATGTTGACTCCTGACTTTTGGGGATCTAAGTATGAGTTCTTTAAGGAAAGAGTCTTGAGCACTGTGTGTTTAAACCAAAAGCAGCATCAAAACCACCGACAGGAGGAGTTGGGTTCAAATTCCCCAACTAGCTCAAACCAGGTGTGTGTGCTCAGTGCGAGGTCCTTAACCACACGGATGTAAGTCTTCTCTTCCCTAAAGTAGGGACAGCGAGCCATTGCATGGGGGACAAACAGTAAGAACAAGAGGTGATAAATGCACTGAGCCCAGCCTAGAAGTGGCTCAAAAATGAGAGGGACAGCCACCATTAACTAGACAGCAGCTCTCATCCCTGTGCCTCTGTCTTCTCAGCTAGCAGTTCATTTGCCTTCTGGCTTTTCCTTTCCTCTGAAAAAAATGTGTTTCTAATCAGTGTTTTGCATTTGGGAATAAAAGAAGATAAGGGGGAGAGCTATTAAATTTGCATTAAGAATGTGAAGGTCCTGGGGCACCTGGGAGGCTCAGTCGGTTAAGGGCCCAACTGTTGGTTTCAACTCAGGTCATGATCTCACAGTTCGTGAGTTTGAGCGCAGAGCCTGCTTGGGATTCTCTCACTCTCCCTCTCTCTCTCTGCCCCTCCCCTGTTTGCTCCCTCTCTCTCAAAATAAATAAACATTAAAAAAATTATTTTAAGTGTTAAGGTCCTGTCAGAAAGGTAGATGAGACTCAAAGAGAAAGGCAGTACAGACAGACCTGTGCTTCAGAGACTGTGTTCTATCAGGAAAATCAACTGGATGACACCTCTTCGACCACAGGCTGATGCCACCTTCCACTCTCCAAAGAATGTAAAGTTGGTCAGCAAAGGAAAAGGCTTATGCTTTCTCTGATTCTATAAATTTCATCCAGGCAACGTAGAGCATCACTTAGGAGTGGAGTCTCCAGGGGCGCCTGGGTGGCTCAGTCAGTTGAGTGCCCAACTCTTGATTTTGGTTGAACATCCGACTCTTGATTTCAGCTCAGGTCATGGTCTCATGTTTGTGGGATTGAGCCCCGCATTGGGCTCGATCTCATGTTTGTGGGATTGAGCCCCATGTTGGGCTCCGCGCTGTCAGTGATCCCTACTTGGGATTCTCTCTCTCCCTCTCCCTCTGCCCTTCCCCATTTGTACTCTCTCTCTCAAAATAAATAAACATTTTTTAAAAAGTGGGGTCTCCTTGGGGCACCCCAGTGGCTCAGTTGGTTGAGCATCTGACTTTGGCTCAGGTCATGATCTCACAGTTCATGAGTTCGAGCCCCACATCAGGCTCTGAGCTATCAGCTGGCACGTTAAGGTCCAGCTATCAGTTCAGAGCCTGGAGCCTGCTTCGGATTCTGTCTCTGTCTCTGTCTCTGTCTCTCTCTCTCTCTGCCCCTCCCCCTTCTCAAAAATAAACATTAAAAAAAAAAAGAGTCTAGGATGCACAAAGAGAGTAAAGATATGACACTTACAAGATAGACTGGCCTTTAGCCACTTAAAGAGGGAGGGGCAGGCATACATGAGGTGAAATTCTGGCTCTGATTTGCAGTTGGTGAATGTGTCCTGTCTCTGCAGTGGCCAGTTTGACAGTATGGTAACCATATTTGTGCTTAATGCTTCTAGTTCATAAGTTAAGAAGAAATCACAAAGCTCATGCTTTGGGAACAAAAGTGTATGTCTTCCTTCATTAGAAAAGAGTGAATTTCCTTATAGGAATTTCCTAAAAGGCTCGTAAACTCTTCAGTGGAAAACATCAACTGTTGGCATCCAAAGATTCTTTGAATCCCTCCATTGGAAAATCTCTGCTGTTAACACCAATCCTGGACTGCCGTACCATATCCATACATGCTTTGAAAGATCAGCCTAAATCAAATTCCAATTCTCAAGAAATTCTGATATTACCTTCTACGATAGTCTTTTGATATATCAACTTGACTAGTCTGCTCTCCCCAATTATTCAATCAAATATGCATCTAGGTGGTGTTACTGTAAAGGTATTTTGCAGGTGTGGTTAAAGTTGATAATCAGTTAACTTTAAGTAGGAGAGATTATCCAAGATAATCTGGGTGGGCCTGATTCCATAAATTGAAAGGCCTTAAATTCTACCAGTGAACAGCAGATTCAACTTTTACCCCAGAGTTCCAGCCTCCTCTTCCTGAAAGCATGCCCTATGCATTTTGGATTTGCCTATCCAGTCCCCACAATCACGTAAGCCAACTGCTTACAATAAACCTCTTTGCACATATCTCCCACTGGTTCTGCATCTCTTGTTGAACACTGACCAATACGCCTGCACCTGCCGAGACATTGCCCAAGCTTTGCATGGCTGTGTTTTCCCTTTACCACAGTGAGCAATATACTGGCCAGCTTTGTTTCATCAACAGGTTGTACTGGTGACCCCTGGAGAGCAGCTTCCAATGGGGCCAATCCAGCAGCATTCAACCAGGTCAGGGTCACTTTCCCAGGCTAGCCAAGGAATAACACCACTAAATGACATATAAAAGCATGTGGGGAAGAAAAGAAAACAATGGACCAACCTCCCCCCGCCCCCAAACAAAGAGGGGCATTCTGCAAAAATGAAGAATGTATCCATCGAGTCACAGGCCGAGACACTGCCCCCTGCCCCTCTCTGAGAAATCAGTCTTCAATCCTCCATTTTTTTGTATGACCGTCATATCATCTCTTTTAGAGTCGCCATAAGGGCACATTAAAATACTGGTTTCTAGGGTTGCTGTTCCCTAGCCACTTTCTCAGGGATGCTCATTTTAGCTATAATCCTAAGTAACTCTGAGGCGCAATAGTTTAGAATCATCCCAGTCTAATCCGCAAGAACACCCAGCACATTCAGACTAAGTATTGTGAATTTCAAGGAAATAGAGTCTGAGGCAAACAAGACTAATGCCAGCACCTCAAAAATGAAGAGAAAAGAGGCAGCCAGAACATTTGTGCAGTGAAATGTCCCAACTGCACACAGTGTACGAGAAGAAGTGGCCCAGTGAAAGCCAGCTAAAGCCCCACTGTCATATTTACTCATGCCCAGCAGTTCCTGACTGTACTAGCCCCTGACATTCACAGGCGTCTCGATAGGATGTCTTTGTGTTTCTTCACAGAACTAGCTCAGCGACTCGGTCTTTGTGTGGGTTGGATAATAAGATCCTGCTGAAAAATGTCACTGTTCTCCTATTTTTCCCTCTGAAATTTGTTTTTCTCAGTATGCCAACTTTCTATCTAACCAGACAAATTAAGAATTATTCCCTGGTCAAAAAGCAAGGAAAGAGAAGGTCAGAGGGGGAGAGGGTGCTTACGACCCTGAAAAGCCAGATTCCTGGAGGGCAGGCAGCTCCGGGGTCTTTTTTTCCTCTGGCTCCCTCTCTCCTCCTCTCTCCTTGTCTGCTTCTCTCTCTCTCTCCAGATGTGACAGGGCCCTTACTTTGGATGTATTACTACTAAATAATGCTGTTTTTCACCCCCATTACTCAATCATCACAAACACTGATTTTGCATGTAAACCTGACCCCTTTTGTCCTTTATGTGTCCATTTGAGTGATCTTCAAATCTTCAGGCTGAAGGAATAACTGAGGACAGTACATGATATGCCGGTTGCTAGGTTACGCAGCAATGCCTCCAGACAGAGGACTACGGGTCTAACATTTGAGGAGCGATGTTAGAAATACCCTAAAATAAAAATCTGAACCTCCAAAAACAGGAAAAAAAAGAAGGCTGGGAGGCGGGGGTGAGGTAGAAAGATGAGAATGTGTGGCAAACTGTGGTAAATGCACATTCACCGTAATTCCCATTGTGGCCTTCCCCAGGTTCGTTTACCATCAGAGACCATGTCCCCATCATCCCCAGACAGCTTGAGCAATTCATCTTCACCCATTAATCGAAGGATCTGGGCTTGACGTCTTGTCCACTCTATTTTCCTGCCCCTAACTCGATTCTATTCTCAGTTGTTTTTCTTCCATCACTTTCCTTTTCACAGAACACAGGCATCCTTTACACAATTCCCAACATCAAGAGAAGACGGAACGAGGCAGGTATAAAGGAAGATATCTGCTAACTACCTATTTGTGATGTGTAAACACAGACCACGGAGGGAGGCCGAGGGCATGCTGCACAGGAATGGTTTGCTCTCTTTCCATATCTAATGAGACTCGGGGTAAAATGAGCGGAGAGCTGCAGGTAGACAGCTTGCAGGGGGCCCAGGGAGTCTCCCGGGATGTCGTGAACCCCAGGGGAAGAACATGGGGAGAATGCTGGTCCCCCTCAGCATTTTAATCAACCACTTGTAGAAGACAGAGATGAAGAACAGTATGTTTTTCTGCAGAAGAACATGCTGTCTTACCTTAAAGGAACAAGCACTATTAGATGTTCACTCTTGATGAAAAACAGGCACCCTTTTTTTGCTTGCTTCCTCAGCCAAGTTCACATGGTAGGAGTGAGCACACACCTAGCTTGGTGTCCAGGCCCAGGGACCAAAAGCTCAAGGTTGGACCCAATCCATATCCAGGTCTCCCTGACACCCTAGGATAAGAATTGGCTGAGTACAATTTGCTAAGAAATAATGGAAGGTCATTATTTAGAGATGAGTCTTAGACTCAACCTTGAAGTCAGAGTAGGCAGCCCCCTTGAGCACAGAAGCTGAGGGGGACAATTTTAGCAATCCAGACAGCGGGATCAGCACCAGCAATGGCATAGTGTGGTCATCTGAGGAATGAGGACATGTATTAAGAAAATTTCTCTCTCTCACTACAGGCCCTGGGACAACAGTAATGTCACGAGCATGATGGACCAACACGGGTCTGGGAGCCTAGAAAGTGCAGTAGACCACAAGGAACGAGGCTCAGGTTGGGCCTGAGCCAGCTAACTTCCCATGTGACCTTGGGCAAGTCGATCGGCTTCAGTTTCCTCATCAACAGAATGGAGGCAAGGGGCCCAGCACCAAAGGTCAATTCTCTTCTCTTTTATTCTCAGTACAACAAAGAGGAAACATTTAAGGTTTCTGAGCAAAATTACTGATTATGATGAAGGGAATGCTTCAGAGAAATGAATCTGTCAGCAGCAGTGAATTGGAGTAGAAAGGAAGTAAGTTAAGGAGGTTGGCTGAGGTGATGAAGGATTCTAGCAACACACTTCTAACTACCATCACTGCAGGGCTTGGCACTTACTGAGTCAGCCCGCAGGCTCCAGCCCCAGGCCCACCTGCCCTGAGCGTCTCCAGTCTCCAAGTTCACAATCTGATACAAGAACCCAGATCTGAAAAGCTAGTAAAAAGTTCTATGATAAAAATTTATGCCTTCCTCACATGCATAACTTGAAGGAGAGTAAATACGGCCCAATTTTTGGTGGGTGATTTTGTAATGTTTAACAAAAGCCTTAAAAATGTTCAAAATCAAATTCTAAGAATTTGTCCTACAGAAACATCAGAGGTGCCGACATCTTACAAGGGCTGTCTAAGGCAGTATTAGTCATAATGGGGGGAAAAAAAACTAAAAGCAAATCCTGTGCATTATTTATTGTTTCTTATATCAAAGCCCAGCTTTCTTGGCCCCACTTTGGAATACAAGAGCTAGACCCAAGCATTCCCCTTTGCCACCTGACAGAATGTGAAGCTTCACCAGTAGAGGGCACCGGAATGATCCTGCCTGGTCAGAGAAAGGCTGCTGGCTTTCCATCCACCACCATGATTCTTATTATTTGATGTGCAAGTCCTCAGGCCTCCTGCCCTACTCCGCCTACAGAGGCCGCTTCTAAGTCACTCTGCCTACTACAGACTCCTTTCTATAGTCCAACACAGGTGTGTATCCTTCACCTTGGTGGTGATGTCCCTGTGGCAGCCATGCTCTCTTCGAAGAGCCTTGGGGAGGGGGGCAGTTCCCTCTCTTGGGCTTTAGTTCTCAAACTGCCCACTCCTCAGACTAAAGGCCACAGCTGGTTTGCTGCAACTGCATCTTCAGCATCCTCTTTTATCCCTTTCCTTGCAGTTAACCAGTTCCTACAAGGAACCATTTTTTAAAATAAAATGCTCCTGTTCAAATAATGGTATGGTTTCTATACCCTGACTGATATACAAAGTCTTCCAAAGGTTCCCTAATATGAAGGAAAATTGAAATAAATATAGTTAAGCAGGCCAATTATACATAACACAGCCATTAAAGGGCTGGTATAAAAAAATGTTTAATAATATGAGAACATATCACATTGCATTGTGCAGCGAAAAATATAGGTTGCAAAACAGTATTATAACATGAGTCCAAATTGATGGAATATAACGTGTGTGTATACACCAAAAAAATACCATTGCCCATGTGTAGATAACTACAGGAACAATGTTCCTCGTGGGCAACAGATGAAAAAAGGAAAGAGAGCAGGAAAAATGTCTGATATTGTGGGTATTTGCCCAACCCAGCTAATGAAGATTGTCTATGTTTCTGCAGGAGAAAGCGACCTCCCTGGTTTTGACAGAGGAACCAGCAAAGCTGGAGTGAACCACATGAAACAGCCCTTCCCCTGCAGTCGTGTTTTATCATCCATTTGAGACAGAGACTTGATTCCCCAGCCCCTCTCCACTGCCATCAATTTTAACTTAGCCCCCAATCAAATGTCACATTGCACATGTTTAAACCTAGGTTACAATGTTGCTGGCAAGTTAGAGCCTGTGGCCTCAGAAACCCACAAAGTGCTGGAGAGGAGAGCTGCACTTACAGGAAAGAAGCTCATGCTTGCAAAACATACACATTTAAAGGGCCACTGCAAGGGCACTGGCAGGGATCACCAAGGATGCCGCTACAGCAGTGAAAATGCCAACTCCACAGCTGACTCTAGCCAAAGCCAATGCAAACAACAGACTATGGAGGGAGAACAAGACGGACACATCTGTAGCAGAGAGCTATGGAACAAAGTGGGATGGAAACATCAGAGAAGGAGAAGTGAACAAGCTCGCTGGCTGGCATCAAAGAGCACGGTGTCACATGGTATCCCAAAAGTAACCTGCTGCTGTGGTGTGACCCACCTACACACTGGTATCTGAAGGGCCTGACTCAAAGCGTGGCTTCGCCACTAACAGCTTTGTCTCCTTGGGCATTTGGCACAGCACCTGGCACATAGCTGGTGCTCAGTGAAATTCGGTAAATAAGCTACATGTACATGACAACATCTCAGGACCTCCCTTGGTGCCACACGAAGACAGTCATACCTAGACTAAATGGTATTGCTGTGGGGATTAAATTAGTGCTAACAACGCCTCGGTCTGGCACACAGAATGGATGCAACACATCATTCGTAAGAAGGGGCAGCTTTGCTACTGAGCACCAAAATTATGGAAAATCTGCCTGACAAAGAAGACGGAAGAGGATCTGAGGCAAAGGGAACACAGGTCAAGGCCATTTTGTTCACCTGCCTTGAGACATCGCAGTACAGCGATTCTTTTTCTTTTCTGTTTTTCCCCATGATCGTGGATGTGTTAGCAGTCGGGTGGAGCCTATGGATCTTTTCTCTGAATAAGGTCTTTAAATGCAGAAATAAAATGCATACGCTTGCAAAAAAACCCGATAGTTATGCAAATATTTTTAAAATTGTATCATAGTAACATATATGCTGCTTTATCAATGTAGTTATCAGCAACTTTCTCCAGAAATTGCCAGATCGTACATATTTTAAGCATTGCAGGCCGGAAGGGCTGCAACAATGATACATAAATAAATGGGCACAGCTGTGTTCCAATAAATTTTATTTACAAAAACAGGTGGCAGCCTGGATTCCGCCCAAAGGCTATAGTTTGTTGATCCCTGTATTAATGCATGAAATAACAAGATACATTACAAGGTCTAATAACCACCATAATTTCTAATTAAGTGTAATGATCATAAATTACATGTTGAAGAAGCTGTAATAACAGTGATAAATGGAAATATCTATGATTTCTACTGGTAACATTGGCACAGATACTGCTTTACTACTGTGGCTTCTTGCCTATATTCATGACCGAAATAATGCAAAATTTATATTTTCAAAGAGTTGTAACTTTCTTTCTGCATAAGTTCACGGATTCCAGGTTAAAATGGTGGTTTTCCACTGTACTTCAGAAGAAAATTCAAATACCTACTATGCTTTAAAAGACTCAGCTGGATGTGGCCCCAGCCAACCTTTCCAATCCCATCCGATCTACTTCCCACCCCCAGCTCACTATCCCTATCACACCAAGTCCTTCATGCTTCAGGGCCTTCACACTGGCTATTCCTTTTCCTGCAATGCTATGATCTGCCTCCTTATGATCCACAAGTCTTGGCTCAAATGTCTCCTCTTTAGAGAGACATTCTGGATGCCTTATGGCAATCTCGGCCAAGGCCCACAGATGGACATCCAGGGCCTTGCAGGGAGATCCAGATTGCCCTGGAGCTGGCTTGACCCCATGAAGAAGACCCAGAACCAAGACAGTAACCCTGGGTAGCAGAAATCCTTACAGGAGAATTACTGCTTAGAGAGGAGGCATAAGTTTTCTTCTCAGGGCTCATGTGTTAGAAGAAGAAAGGTCCGAAGCTCCTTATTCTGGAAACCACATCCACACTGCTGTAGCTGTATTTCGTTTTTATCTGGTTATTTGCTAACTTGAGCCAAGCCAAATCATATTTCTGACCTGTTCTGGAACCTATATTCTACAGCTGGCCTAGCAGGCTGAACCTCAACTGTAACACCTACCACACTCTGCCCCCATATGTGTATCACAGTACGTTACTCACTTCCCTCATACCACGTACCCCAATCTCAAAATAAATACCTTGTTTGTTTTTTAAAAATTTCCCATCTGTGTACACACACACAAGAACATATGCAAGAGAAGAGTGGGAATCTTCACATTTTATCATCATCAGTGCCTAAAACAGTGCCTGGTAGGTGAAACGTGTTCAATAAATACTTTTTAAGTGAATGGAATGGATATTTTAATCACAATTGAGAGTAAGAGCCAGAATATATTTGTAAACTAAAGCTAACTGCCCATTTATGTCTTCAAAGACAGACATACAGTCCCTTTCTTCCTTGTGCAATGCAAATAAATTTCAAACTATCTTTCCTTTCCTTCCCTATTCTATCTACAACCTTTTGTCCACAAGAGGATATTTATTTCATGCCTACTATGAGGCACATGTATCATTAAGCATTTTTTTAAAACAGAGAATTGACACGTATTTGCTCGTGTTCCAGTACCAATCCATGTGTCCTCAACGGTGTCCTGAATGGAAATGAGCCGTATTCCACCACACTGGTCACCTGGGCCACAGTACCAGGCTGCCCAGGCACAGGAGAGCCCTGAAGCTCTCCAACACCCAAGCTCTGCAGCTCATGAGGCCATCCAGAAGCACTCCCAGAAATCCACCTGCTCCTGCCCTATGGGGAATGGCCCCATTAAGAGAAGAGGCAGGATGGATGCCTGAGGAAGGCAGGCTGCGGATTCAGTGCGGGGGACAAAGTACCAAACAGTGCACACAAAACAAAGAATGGGCTTCAGTGGACATTCAGTGGACAAGAGTCTGCTTCATGCCATCCTCTCTTCCCTCCCTCCTTGCACCAGGAGGGAAATCAGAGTTTATTTTCTTTATTTTCTTTTAATTTTAACGTTTATTTATTTTTGAGAGACAGAGAGAGACAGAGCACAAGGAGGAGAGGGAGACACAGAATCCAAAGCAGGCTCCAGGCTCTGAGCTGTCAGCATAGAGCCCGATGCGGGGTTTGAACCCACAAATCGTGAGATCATGACCTGAGCCAAAGTTGGTCACCCAACCGGACTGAGCCACCCAGGTGCCCCGCGAAATCAGAGTTTAAACAGAGTCTTCTAGAGGAGTTAGTAGGGATAACAGACGCAAGGGGCAGGAAGTAAACAGTCACAACTTTTAAAGTTTTACAAACTCATCTGCATTTGAGCTTTCCTCTGCCTTTTTTCACTAGAGCACCCACACTGCACTCAGACATCCAGGCCTTGTCTCCAGAAGCTGTCTGTCTTGTCAGGGTAGGCAAGGGAACTAACTCTACCTTCGTGGAAAGCACTCATGACATAGTCAGCAATAACAAGACTGTGCCAATTCAGTTAAATAGGGCTTTTTTCTTAAGAGTTGATCCAAAGATAATTACCAAAGAAAGCATTTCTTTTATAGACTTATTTTCTGGTGTAAGTATGTCCAATCCAGATGAACTAACTAATTGGTATGAAGGGACACCTACTTGGTGAATTAAATAAATGCCTTTTTCACATAGAGAGTCGATAACAAGGTTTTGGGTTTTTTGCTATAAAAAGATCCTGTGAAATAAGATGACATATATCATAGAAACAGCAGCTGATTTAAAAAGCCATTTACAACATGGCTTTTAGCAAAAGGTAAAGGTATAAATAAAACTGAGTTAAAATCCAGGCTTACAATTAGTCATAGACAATCATATTCAAGTTACCTCCTTTCTCGGACACTTAATTTTGTTTATTAAAAAAAAATGGGAAATACACTAACTGATAAATACATGTCAATGTTTGTAGAAATTAATTAAACTCAAAGAATGACTTGTAAACAGCAAATGCCCAATATATAATACATAAATAGCTATAAACAATGAAAGTGCATAAACACAGATATAACTTATGATGGATACATGAGGTCTTAGGCATACATTTTACTAAACGTACACTAAATGTCTACTAAATTTAATTGAAAAAAAAATTTACAAGACTTTCATTGGAAAATGTCAAAGAACATTCTAATAAATTAATAAATGAAGATAAATCGTTTTCATGGATGAAATAGAAAAATACCATAAAGAAAGCAATTTTCCCCAAAATTAATCCATAAATTAGTTCAATGCTAATTAAAATCCTAACAGGATTTGACAAGCTGATGCTAAAACACATATAAATGGCACAGTATGGACTGGGAAGGATAATTTTGATAAAGAAAAAGAAGACAGGTTCATTCTCCTAGCATCAAGTTTTGTTACCAAGTTGTAAGTGATCGAAGGTGTGTGGTAAAGAACCGAAAAGCCACAAAGATACCTATACTCAAAAAACTTGACTCACAACAGAAGCGACGATCAGAAGCAGAATCATGGGGATGGGAAGAAGGGCAATGAATTAGTCAACAAATGGTGATAGGACAAAAAAGATAAAATTAGAGCCCTGCCTAATGCATGTGCATGCGCGTGCGCACACACACACACACACACACACACACTCTTTCAAAATTGATTAATTACCTATATAAAAATCAAGACTTCATAGCTTTCGAAAGAAAACACAAAAGAATACCTTTATGACATATGGCTAGAGAAAGTGCTTTTAAACAAGACATGGGAAGCCCAGATATTAAAGGTGGGGGGGAGGAGATCAATTTAATCATCTTAAAATGAATTTTTAACTGATTTTTAACAATAGACACCACAGGAAAGTTAACAAAAAGCTATGGACTAAGCAGAGCTACAGAAAAAAGAACTTGTGTCCACTTCCGATAAAGAACTCCTGTCAGTCAATGAGAGTACAACACTCTGCTCCCACTGCTGGACAAAGACTGGACAGGCAGTTTGTAAAAGGGAAATCTGAAGAGATAATAAACATAGGAAATATGCTCAGCCTCAGCAGTTAGGGAAATAGTAATTAAAACCACAAGAAGCCGCCCAGCATCCCCATCCACTTGGCTAAAAAGACTGTGACAGCAAGCGCTGGTTAGGAAGGCGGGAATACAAACTCTACGTTATGGGTGGCGCTAGGCCGGCTGAAGGTCGTTGGGCAATTTCTGGTAAGGCTGAATCGGGGCGCACCCTGCAACCCAAAGGCTTTCTACATTCTGTAGTGTAGAAACTTTCAAGTGAGGGCACATGAATACATGTACAAGAATATTCATTACAGTACTATTTGTGATACCAAAATTGGGGAAACAACTGCTTATCAGCTGGGTTTTATTCATGCCATGGGGTATTATGCATAATTCATCTCAAAACTATAACTTTGGATGAGAAACTTAAATTGGAAAATATTACCTACAGTATGATAGCAGTAACTTCAATTTTAAAATGCTAAACAATTCTCTATATTATTCACGAAAACATAAATATGTAGAAAACCTATAAAACATTCATGAGGATAATGTACATCAATTTCAGGCTAGTACTTACCTCTGGGGAGAGAGGAATAGAAAGAGAAACAGGAAGAATGACAGAGTAGGGCTTAAGCCAGACTACCTTTTTTTTTTAAAGATAATCTGAAGCAATAGGCAAAATGTTAATATCTATTAACATCTAGATGATTGAGTATATGGGTGTCAGTTATATCATTTCCTGTGCTTTTTTGATATGTTTGAAATATGGCATGATTAAAAAGTTTTAAATTACTATTTAAATGATTTCTGCTTGACAACAATATCATTAGTCTAAAATTCATTGGTCTGAGTCAAAAGCAGTGGCTGGATTTCTTACATCTATGCATTACTCTATAATGAGGGAATAATTAAAGATATAAACATATATTTAAAAACAATGTGCTGACTATAAATTAGCCTTGCACAATCTTGTTCTTCTTTTCCCTGCCAACAGTTACATTCTTAAAACAACCAAAATGCAGTCTTTTTAAAAAGTGCCTATTAGTCAAGCCAGTGGTTTTCAAATAATGAAATGCTTTTGTTCTAGAAAGGGGATAAAAAAAAATCCCTCAGATGATGCCTCAGAACCTAAACTAGACAAAGAGGCAGTGTATTAATATTAACATGTTTTATGAGCTCAAGTTTGTAAATGTGTATTTTATCAAGGTCATCAGTAGGAATTAAGGAAGCTTTTGTAGTAACATAAAAATTCAATATCTGGTATTGTGGATGATAATCACAATAATATAACAAGCTTCCACATTCAATTTACTTTGTGTTTTATTATCTTACTCACTGTGGAGAAAATCTGGATGCATTTCCACTGTGTACAAGTTTTCTACTGCTGTATAACAAATTATCACAACCTTACAAGCTTAAGACAACACAATGTGTAATGTCACAGTTTCTATGGGTCAGGAATCTAGAACGTTTTAGCTAGGTCCTTTACCTGGGGTTTTCAGGGCTGAAATCAAGATGCTGGTTGGCTGAATCCTAATTTGGAATTCAGAGGCCTCTGTCAAGTTCATTCCAATTGTTGATGAATTTGTTTCCTTGTGTATGACTAAGATCCCTCTTCCCTCCATTTTTAAGCTAGCTATTGACAAGGAACCATGCTCAAATCCAAGGGGTTACTCTCCTCCCATCCTTATCCTGGAGCCTTTTCCATAACATGACAATTTTCTCCTTCTCAGGGACAATAGGAGAGCATCTCTATAATGCTTTAGCTTCTCTTAAAGGTCCCCTTTAATGAGGTCAGGTCCACAAAGATAATCGCCCTTTTGATTAACCCAAAGTCAAGTGATTAAGGACATTAACTGCATATGCAAATGCCTTGGAACATACAGTATGAGATAATCACAGAAGTGACATCCCATCATCTCCACGGATCCAGACCATATTCAAAGAGAGAGAATTATACTGGGCATGCAACACTAGGGGGTGGGTATCTTGGGTGCCACCTTGGATGCTGCCAACCACACACACACACACATATGTACCTGTCAGTGGTAAATGTTTTTGAGAGCCTAACTCAAAATCTAAGGATTCTTGGAAAAGGTACAATGGGACACCTTTTCTTTCCAATCTATATAACTAACATCTAATCTCAACTCTCATTCCTGATAAATATTCAAATTCAGACCAAAAAAAAAAAAATCCAAAGCTCACAGAAAGGAATCAAATTAGATTTTCACCTGTTACTGGACACCAGCCATGCTCCTAAGCCAATATATCTGAACCACCCCTGATCTATGTGGGCCAGCACACAGGTACAGCAGCAGTAAACCTGCTTAATGATTTTGCTTGAATGGATGGGTTCATGCCTGATTTAAAATAAAACAGTACAATCTTCCCAGTCAATGACACATTTATAAGCAGTGTAAATATATGCACAGGGATGGAGGAAATGAAATGCTTCATATTGATGTCTGTTTAAAGTCAACTTAACCTGGCACCTTAATAATGATGAAGCTCTTATTACAGTTTCTGTTGATTCTTTTACTTATGTTTAAAGAACTCAAAATAATATTTTAAAAGGCTGTATAAACTAAATACATCTGCAATTCCTGAATCACCTCTGAAAACCCCTGAAATGGAACTTTCTTCATAATAATACAGAAGATCTTCATTTCAATTCCAAAATTCACCGCCAGAAGCTCTGCAACCTAAAACTCCAAAACCCCTAAGGCTTCTGTGAGCCCTAAATGCTTAAATGAAATCATCCATTAAAGTGCCTGGTGCCTAGGGTGTCCTTAACAAATGGTGACTGTATAAGCCAGGATGACCCCGTTTCTTTGACTCATCATTAAACTTCTATTTTCTCAGGAAACAGTGAAAAAAATCACAAAAAGCCTCAGTTTAAAGAATGGATGCTATTGTATTGTTTTAAAAAACCAAAAGAGAGAGGGGCATCTGTGTGGCTCAGTCGGTGAAGCATCCGACTTTGGCTCAGGTGATGATCTCACGGTTCGTGAGTTCAAGCCCCATGTCGGGCTCTGTGTGGACAGCTCAGAGCCTGGACCCTGCTTCAGATTCTGTGTCTCCCTCTCTCTCTCTGCCCCTCCCCTGCTTGTGCTTTGTCTCTCTCTAAGATTAGTAAAACATTAAAAACAAAAGAAAAAAATAGAACAGAAGAGAAAAAAGGCAAGTAAAAAGTCCAAACAAAAAGAACTGATTTTAAAACTGAGTTGAATACTTTCAGCCATGAAGAAAGTTTGACAAATAAATAGAAAATATGACTCATTGAGGGATGACCACAGCTAGGTAACTTACATATTGTCTTGCTAGTATTAAGCCTTTTATTCTTCAGTACACAATGAAATAGGCAGAGTATATTAACTAACATGTTAAGATGTCCAGTATGTATTACATTAAAATGTAAATTATGCTGGGGCACCCGGGTAGCTCAGTCAGTTGAGTGATGGATTCTTGATTTCGGCTCAGGTGGTTATCTCAATGTGGGATCGAGCCCTGCTCGAGTAAGATTCTCTCTCCTTCTGCCCCTCTCCCCTAACTAGCGCTGTCTGCCTCTCAAATTAAAAAAAATGCAAGTTATGAAAAAATGTGTATGCTATGATCTCATTTTGCAAGAACAAATATGTATCCAAACTTAAATATGTATCCTGAGATGTTAGTTTTCTCTAAGTAACAGGATTGTGATCATTTAAACAATTTTGACTCTTCTTTTTTTAATGTCTCCAATGTGCTTACCTTATTTGTGTAAATTTTGTAAATGAAATTTGATTACTTCATATCAGCTTGCTTAGGAGCAGCAAATACTGAGAAAAGACTTTTATATAAGTTACACTAAATTAGTAAAGTGGTACCTCATTATTTTTTTTTATATATAAAAACCTAAACCTACAGTGCTTGCAAGTCTGAAGTTACAAGAGATAAGGCATCTGAACACAGGGGGAAAGAAAGAAAAGTAGATGAACAGAGCCCGGGAAGAGACATTTTTTTAAAAGATGGCTAATAACCTAAAGATGATAGTGAGGAAAGATAGAGTGAAAGAAAAATGAAGTCACAGAGAGACAGAAAGGAAAAATCAGCAGGAAGAAACAGGATCACAGGAGGGAAAAATAAAAGGGAGCAAAGAAAGAATGGCAAAAGGGAAGAAATACATTTTTAAAAACCATAATGTAAGAGGAAGCTATCCCTTCCTAGTCATCTCTTAATGAAATGCAAAATCTTAAATAAGGTCATAATGAATCATTTTTAAACTTATGTTTTGGTTGGGGTTCCCCCCCCCCCACAGGAGTGAGAAATGACAAGTGTGCTTGATAGCCAAGGTTAACTTGACCTCTATCAGTACCAGAGATTCGACAGCACTGCAATTAACCCACCAGGTCTCTTTCAGATCTTTCTCTGTAGCTACAGCACCAACTTCATGATCGTCTTTGAAAAATGAAGAGTGGTTACTTACTGGTTTACAAGTGCAGTTGATGTAACAAAATGCTCACTTTTGTTTTTGGACTTGAAACTTTAGGTGTGGTAAAGGAAGTGAACCAATTTCCCCCAAAATTATACTCAGAAGAAGAAGGAGTAAATATCAAAGTGCCTAATAAATTCCCTCTATTTTCCTGTGAACACTTTCTCAATTTATACAATCACTGTCCCCCCTCCATCCTCAAAAAAGAGAAGCAACAGATCTTTTCGCCTCTTGTATCCTTTATCCAAGTGGAAATTGTCTCATTGCTACTGTATGTTTTAATGATGTAAACTTTCTTCTACTTTTCTTCCTTTATATTTCCTTCTTCCTCTTAGCTTAAGCAGTTGAAATCTAGCAAAAGTAAAAAACACATTTTAATCTTTGGATAATCTCTGGAAAGTAGGAAACCTGTCTCACAGCTCTTCCCTGAAAGAGAAAGCTAAAGAGATGTTGCATACGGTGGTTTCATGAAAAAGCCCCAGAGTTCTCTGCCACTCCTTCTATAGAGAGGGTGGTCCCTTGTCCTCTGCCCTTGATTGTGGGCAGGCTTATGACTGCTTCAAGCAAAAGAGTATAGCAGAAGATTCCAGAGAACTTCTAAGGCTAGGTCATCAAAAGCCATGCAGCTCCTGCTTGGCTCTCTTGAAACAATGGCTCTTAGGAAGTACTGTCTCAGGGAGCTTCTCAGAACACTGCTACATGCTGCAAGGAAGCCCAAGCCACAGGCAAAGGCCACATGTAGGCGCTTCAGTTTATGGTTCCAGCTGATGGGTGCCCACCCTTTGAGTCATTCCAATCCAGAAGCCAAACAGACCAGTGAAGAAGCTTCCAAATGATTCCATCTCCCAAATATTTGTGTCCTTCCAAATGAGATTCCAAGCAATGCATTATAAGCCATCAACCTTGCTTTGCCATGTTCAAATCCCCGACCCAGATTATCAATGAGTATAACTAATCATTTCCACTGATAATGGGTTTTTGTTTTATGTTACTATGTTTCGGGTGTTTTTTGAAGCAACAATAGACAGCTGGAACAATGGAGATAAAAAAAAAAAAGGTCACGCAATAATTATTACCGTAACTTAACTCTGATCACAGTGGAAAGAGTGGGCAATCTAGAACCCTTATGTCACCCAGTGTCACATCCAGAAAACAACTGCAAACAGGTGGAGATTAAAATCTCTTTGCTCTCTCCAGTCTGTCTACCAAACTTTCTTCCCTTTTTTTTTATTTCTCTTTTTTCTTTTGATCTTTGTTTCATGCCTACCCCTTAAGTCTATCCTTGGGTCACTGACTTACTGTTCTAGTGGGTAGTCATTTTTCATGAAACAAATATCTACTGAGCACTGTTCTAGACATTGAGATTAAAAGATGAGGAAATCTGTGTCTGGGACCTTGTAATAAAATGTTTTTCAAACTGTGGATCACAACCATTAATAGTCATGAATTCATCCTGATAGGTCTTCCCAAACATTTTAAAAATATAAAATAATACAGAAAATAACATATTAAAAATAACAACAAAAAAAAAGGTTTTCCAGGAGTGCCTGGGTGGCTCAGTCAGTTAAGCATCCAACTTCAGCTCAGGTCATGATCTCACGGTTTGGGAGTTCAAGTCCTACATTGGGCTCTATGCTGATAGCCTGCTTCAGATTCTGTGTCTCCTCTCTCTGCTCCTCCCCGACTCACGCTCTGAGTGTGTGTGTCTCTCTCAAAAATAAACATTAAAAATAAATTTTTTTAAAGGCTTTCCAAATAGTATAAGTGACTATTGTTACATTAACCTTTTTTTTTTTTTTTTCCTAAGTAGGCTTCATACCCAGCGCAGGGCCTGATGCAGGGCTTGAATTCATGACCGTGTGATCAAGACTGGAGCAAAGATCAAGAATCAGACACTTAACCAGCTGAGCCACCCAGGCGCCCCTGTTTCATGAATCTTTTATCCTTTGACACAAACACATGATGTCTATATTGTTTCCAGCCTAAAAATTTGAGAAAATGTAGTCTAATAGCTAGACAAAAATAACCTCATTTCTGAAAGAAAAAAAAAAAAAAAAAAAAACCATGAATGAGATTGTGCTTAGGAAATCTGCAGTTAAGTTGCTGGCTTTGGAACACATAGTAAGAATCACAGAGCCTTTCTCAGAACTGTTTTCCTCCACTGATAACTGGTTTTGTTTTTTACTATTGTTAGTTTTGTTTAGGAGTATTCTAGTGTTTCTAGGGCCATTCTTGGTAAACAAGTGCCTGCCTTCAGAGTGCGTCACTCATTCTGTATCTGAGCATGACATAGTTAAATGTTTGAGTACTTGAGTCAACCTATTCATTGGTTTAATAACTGAACTAGAGAACATGGAATTATCATGACCTCTGGCATTTATCTTTGCTTGCAATTCTAGAAGCAGTCCTATCTTACCAAACCCAAGCTAGGGAGCCTAAGCAAAAAAAAGTTAGCTGCCTGTGTAATCACCATGATAGCCTCTATCCAACAGTCAGTGGTAAACATTAAATAACATGTCATAAAACCACTGACATCTGAGTAATTCTGATGGCAGTCAGTACCTCCTCTCTCCTGCGCCCTCTCATTTATGTGACTCAACTTAGACTGGCTTTTTTTTTTTTTCTTCATCCTGAAATAAGTATATATTCTTCCAAGTCTTCCCTAGAGGAAAAGCACCAAATGATTTAAAATGATAGCTCCCATCCAATTCCCAAACTCTAATTAGGAAATTCTAAAACCACCCAAAAAAATGTTTTTACAGAAAACTTCAGAAAGTCTACTGCCAATTTAGTTTGAGTCACTGAGAACAAAATACCAGGATAGAGGTGAGATGACATTCCCAGAACAGGCAGTGGCTGGCCAAAGCCCAATCCCAGGGCTGCATAGCTCGTGAGGAAGGTCCGGACAGTCTGAGGAGTACGTACACATGTGTGGGTGTGTGTGATTGTGTGTGTATTCCAATTTTAATAAGTTGAGCTTGATGGGTTGAGAAAGGGCTGAGGGAAGCCAAGCAGTACCTACCATTTCATCCTAAATAACATCACAGGAATCAAACACCCAGGTGTGCCATAGGGCCATCATCTTGCCCATAGCTCAACCCCGGCCTTCTGTCTTCATCTACTGAACTGGGAAAAATCTAGTATGTTCTTTAGCAGAATTTTTTTTAAGTCTATATATTTGAGAGACAGAGAGAAAGAGCGTGAATGGGGGAAGGGCACAGAGAAAGAGGAAGAGAGAGAGAATCCAGCAGGCTCTGCACTGTCAGCGCAGAGCCTGATGCATGGCTCAGAACTCACGAACCATGAGACCCTGACCTGAGCCAAGATCGAGAGTTGGATGCTTAACCGACTGAGCCACCCATGTGCCACCTAAAGTAAATGTTAATAATATTAATAATCTTTTGGTTCCTGACTTGGAGAAATTCAAAATGTAAGGTCTGGGGAGTAATTATAAAAAAGTGTTGGTTCACATGTGGCAAGATACTACTACAGAGTGAATGCTTGTGTCTCCCAAATTTGTTTGTTAAATCCTAATGCCCAATATGATGATATTAGAAGGTGAGGCCTTTAGGAGGTGATTAGGTCATGAGGGTAAAGCCCTCACAAATGGGATTAGTGTCCTTATAAAAAGAGACCCTCTGGAGCTTTCTCTCCCTTCTGCTATGTTGAGTGCACAGTGAAAAGATGACCACCTCTGAACCAAGAGGCAGGCCCTCTCCAGACACCAAATCTGCCAGCACCTCCGTCTTGGACTTGTTGTTTCCAGAATTGTGAGAAATAAAATTTTATGGTTTATAAGTCACTCACTCAGTCTAGGGTATTTTCTTATAACAGCCTAAAAGGACCAAGACACAAGCCAACACAAAATGACATTATTTCAAAGCGTTTTTTGTTTTGGTCAAAATGCTGGCTCCAACCTCTGTTCTTGGTGACATGTTTTCACCATATGTACATGCAAAGCCAACTGCAAACAGCTGCATTCAGTTGTTCACTGGTTATTGGAAAATGGGTCACCACTGTGGAGTGTGACTATCCTAAACTTCTCCTTCATGTAATGAATAAGAGTGTGTAGGGGTGGGGTAGAGAATGCCAACAAGGTTTCTAAGCCATGGCCCATATTTTCCTTCACGGAAAGTCTGAAGCATTCATTTATTTAAGCCTAGAATTCTCTCTGCTCTTCTGTGACTACTGCTTCCTTAGAGTCAATTGACTAAAGTGAAGAACTTATGATAGGTGAGCCACATGAATATTAATAGATCCCCAGGGTGAAATAAAGTAAAATATAGTTTCTCAGAATTGAACAATCACATAATTTGGGGTAAATTATCTTTCATAAGTATAGTTTGATTCTTAGAGGTTGTAATTTGCTATAATGAAAATAAAAATGATAATGCTGACTAAAATTATATTACTGTCTGATTATCTGCATAATAATGATTTATTTGTATACTGTAAGGTACAGGGGGCTCTTATTTTTCCCTCCCCATGGCAATTGCAGTGAACTAGAGATAAATTCCTAAAGCTGACCATGTTCTCAGGAATAGGTCATTTATTCCAAATAGGGAGTCTTCAATCCATAGAACTGATTTAATTATTATGAGACTTCATGAACCCTTAAAAATTTTAATTGATATTCAGCAATGTGTGAATATCAAATTCAGATGTGTGTGTGTGTGTGTGTGTGTGAATATATATAGTGTACTTATTTTAGAGAGATAATTAATAAGCTGTGGGGGACCAAAGCCAACCTCAACTTTTTAACATTGATTTAAGACTCTTAGAGAAGCATTAAGATTCATTTATTCACTCTACAATTCCTCCATGGTGAATAATCTGAAAGTGTATGTGCCTATTCTGTTAATTGAATTAACCAACATCATACATATTTATTAAGAGACTAATTGTACTTTCTATCTTACAGAGAAAACTGCATCACATTAAATCAACAAACAGTCCTCAAACACCTATTTCTTTTTTGTTCAAGAAACCAGGTGAGACACTGGTAAGAGGGGTCTAGAGGTGGAACACAGTTTTTGATTGCAAGGTGTTTCGAATCCCATGGAGAAGAAAATACAAATTAGCACACAAATAGTTAAACATCATTTCAAGGCAACAGCAAAGAGATGCAGGTTCTGATTCTCTACAAATGAAACTACCAGACAATAACTAAAGAAACAATGATTCCGAAAGCAGTAAAGATGGGAAGAAATTTACAAAGAAGACTGAATTAAGAAACTAATCTCCAGAATTGGGGTTAAGATTCTTTCAGGCAAATAGCCAAGGTTTCTTCCAGCTCAAACAATTTAGGATTGGTAGGGAGAAGAGGTCAGCTGTCCTGAAATGGCAGTTATTTTAATAAGACTGCTTCCAGTGTGTGTTTGTTGCGAAGATTCATCTCCCCAGAAGCAAGGAGTATGTTATTTTGTGTCTTTATCCAAAGCACCTAGTCCTGTACCTGAAACACGATAATAGGAGGAAGGGGAGGGAGGAAGAACAGGACTGAATTCCAGAAGCAAGGTTTATTTAGAGTTTATTCAGGCAGTTTCTCTGAAGTTGAGAAAACAAGATAGACAAGCAACATTGAAAATGTTGCCTGGGGCGAGACTGTGACACGCCTTGATGGCCAGGTTAAATAAGTAAGAAATTGGACCTCATGCTCTCTCAGCAACAGTAAAATGATGCCTCCAGTTCAGGGAGCACCCAGGCCTACAGGCCAATAAGATTTCATAATGTGGATTTTCATCTTACGCAGGAATAAGGGGAAAGATCCAGAACCTGCTCACACTTCTAGTGGTAGTGTGCAATCATGACCAACAGCCTTGTTAAAAATGCTTGAACCCCAGCCCTCATCTACTGAATCTAAACCTCTAGATTTGACACGTGATCTGCATTTAAATCTGAGAGCTGCTGTTTTGGAAAATGAAAGTACCCCAGGTGGACATGACACAGACTTACTATCTAAAAAGTAAAACACTACATATTATATTATAAATACACTAAAACCATTGCAGTATATATAGTAACTGGGCAGATTTTATGGTGTATGAGTCAGATGTTTAAAAAATAAAGCATAAGAGTTCAGATTCTACTTAACAGATTTTTTAAATGTGCACTGAATCACATAGGTCCACAGAGGATCAAATTATAAACCTAACTGATTCAAAAATCATATTCCCAATAATCTTTTCAAACATGACCCCCATCCATCATCAATTGGTGTCTATCTAGTTTATCTCTAGACTGAAAACTCTATGAAATCAGGGACTTATCTTTTTCATCCCATCACATGCTCAAATGTCAAATCTGAGCAAATAGATTTCTCCCTCTTTCACTCCTATGCCCCAATCTACAGGAAATATTAAGATTTTTTTCTACTTATTTTCCTATGAATATGTTAGAAAATGTTTTATGTTCTATATTAGGAGTACCCAAAAGGGATGTTAAAATTGAGTATGTTAGTCAGATAATTATATTAACGTTTTATCTGGCTGTGCAAATCAACAAATTTATCAAGAAGACAGCACTGTGGAAATAAATAAAGAGAACAGTTCAATTTAACTGCAATATGTTATTATTAACCTTAGCCAAGATATCAAGGAAGTTAATACAAAGCAAGCCTTTTTTTTTTTTTGGTTTAGTTATTATTTATTTTGAGAGAGATAGAGAGAGCACAAGTGGGGATCAGAAGGGGGGGGTGGGTAGAGAATCCCTAGCAGGCTCCACACTGTCAGCACAGAGCCTGATTCAGGGCTCAAACCCACGAACCATAAGATCGTGACTTGGGCCAAAATCAAGAGTCAGATACTTAACCGACTGAGCCACCCAGACGCCCCCGTGGCAAGCTTTTTGAAGGCAGACATTTCAAGAAGATTTTTATCTGGTCCCATTTTCTCCTTGGAATCAAGAGAGCTACCCAGCATTTGATGTCAGTCTCTAGATCTATTTCAAAATACCCTTGCATTTCCTTCCTCTCCATGGTAAATGGTTTTCTGATCATTTCTAGCATAGGCTGACCACTCTTCCAGCATGATACATTCAGACTAATCACAGGGAAGTCTGTAGTCATTTATGGTTTAGCTTAGAACCATAAGGCTCCCCAATGCCCTTAGAATAAAATTTAACATCCTTAATACGGCCTTACAAGGCCTTGAGAATTGAGGCTTATGCAAAACTCTCTAGCCACATTTTGCCCATTTCAAGGGCCTCCCCCTGCACCTTTGTCTTAGATATCTGCTTAAATGTCACCTGCTCCAGGCTAAATTAGGTCTGGATGCTTACATTTGTCCTTTGTGACACTTAACAATTATAACTGGCTAATTTGGGCTAAATATTTATTTGTCTTTCTTCCCTCCTGGACTTTGAGAATCACGAAGGTTGGAACTATCTTGGGCTCAACACAGTGCCTGGCACATCCGGGAAGTCCATACAAGTTTCTTTTATCGAACATACGCATGCACAGTTTTGTTTTGTTTTTTTTTCCTCCTGGCATGGCTGTTTCTGCTTGACAGCCCTGGCTTATAAGCTGGCAGATCGAGTACAAGTAGCCTATCTAGGAGAGTCCAGTGCTTTCCAAAAGCTGGTGACAGGCATTCCAGCAGCCATCAGGGCAAGGAGCGTCCATAATAAAAGTCAGGTTCAATCACAAGTTAAAAGAAGGGAGAACTCAGCAGCAAGGCACATGTGAACGTAGAGTCTTTAACAAGGCCACAGCAGGCAGCAGGTTGTGAGAAAGGCACGGGAGAGAGCAAAGGGGCAGCACGGAAGAAATGCTTAGAGTCAGGAACCCCAGGAGAGTTGAGCGGACAGGGCAAGGTGAAAAGCAGGAACATTTTTCTTTGCATTCCTGCCTGCTGAGAGCCGGTCCTGGGGCACTGGCTCAGGTCTGCAGGTGGGGGCCCGTGCCGGTCACACCTGGCAGAGGGCAGCTTGCAGAGGTGGTGACAGTGGCTTCTGTTGAACAAATCCAGAATCTTCTACTGTAGGCGGCAGAAAAGGGAATGCGGCTGGGTCAGGAAATTTACAACATTCCTGGGCTCTGGTTTGCTCAAATTAAAATGCCTATGCCCGTGAAAGTTCTTTGATCAAGAGTAACCAAGACCCACATAAAGCGGTTTAAGTAAAGGGGTGGGACTGAAAAGCCCCGGCAGGTCCTCTCTCAGGGGTGCAAAGACAGGACACAGAAAGCAGAGAGGGAAATCAGGATGGGAGCTTCTCCCTCTCCACCGCTGCTGACTCCCTTGGGGGGCCTTCATTCCCACTTATCTCAATCCTTCCTGCAGGCTGGTTTTATTCTGTGCGCTTACAGCTTGCTCTACCAACTACTTGGCTTGCGGGATGACTTATCCGCCATCAGATGTGATTCCATATGACTGCCCATTCCGGCAAACACCACCACCCAACTCACCCCTGAATTTCAGATTCCCAGAAGAGAGTATGGGGGGCCCAGCTAGGATAATGTGTCAGCTCGTGGTGCCGTTGGCTCTGTGACAATAGGCAAAGGACACAGGGCACCAGGCCATAGAGCTGCCGTCTGGTTCCTGCCCAGGAACCAGGGGCAGGACAGCTCCCCAGGAAAAGACATGCCTCAGTTTGCTTTGTATATTGTTTGGTGGCAGTGTTGGTGGTGGTCTGTGGATGCGTGACACTTTCTTCAGGGAAGAACACACTCCAATCGCGAGGCTTCCTTAAACTATTTCACATACAGCCTTGTATTTATTCTCCCTAGCGAACCCTCCCTTGTAATGATCTTCAGTGACTCTCCAACACTTCTGCCCCCAAGCCAAGGCAAAACTAAGACTACACATGTATTTTATGAATGTATGAGAAGCAAAACAACACATGCAACAGACTGTTATTTTTGTTCTCTATTACAGTCCATTCTTAAAGCTCTTTCAATTGACTAGAATGATGTAACTCCCACTAATGAGGGATGATCTACAGCTTGAAAACCCCTACTATTAATTCTATTGTCCTAGAATCTTATCATCCAAAAAGTTTTGCACTTTCACATTATATCTAAAATAGAAGAAAGTTCCCCAATCTTTTCTCAGAAATACCTCCAACCCCACAAGATTTTAGCCACTTTTAGAAGATGAGCCAGGTTGACGTGAGATGTCTTGTGCTTCAGGACACCAACCCAAAACAGAGAAAGATGTGGTTAACAACAATGCCCCTGCTCTCTCTTTATTAGACAGCCTACATCCACCGTACAAAAAAGGGCACGCTTGAAATAAAAATTACCCAAGGCATATGCACAAATTTGAACTCTTTTGATTACAGCGATCTTGAGCCAGCCACAGGACGCTCCTGCTCTCATTTTCTGTAGCGACCAACGGAGACACGTACCCCTGTGTTAGCCGACCCAGTTCAGAGGTGTCATCCACCATCTCTGCACAAAGCTGACCCTCCCATACAGAGGTGAAGCCAGTTCCCCTGGACTCACTAGCTTTGCCCCAAATGGAAAAGAGGCTCTACTGGTGATGTGTGTACCTCTTCAGAAGTTTTAAAGCAAACTACTTGGCCCAACAATGCTGATCAAATTGGGTTATTGGGTCAAGGATGTATGTCGAGTCAAGGGCTTTCAGGAGGTCAAGAGCTGGTAGAATGAGGACTTTCAGCAGAGGAAACTAGGGAGGCAAAAGAAGATGATGAAAGAATCTATTTTCATCTCCAGCACCAGAACTGGTATGTCTCCCATTTCTGGTACGGCATGATGAGGCGTGCCAAAATGCCTGCCTCACAGCACAGCCCAAGAGTGTGGGACACTGGCTCTCGAGTCAGACTTCCTGGGTCCAATCCCAGCCTACTTCCTTACACCCCTGACCCTCAGCGGTACCCTCTGTAAAATGGAACATGTAACAATAAAACCCGGTTCACAGGCTTTCCATGAAGATTTAATAAGACAAACAGTCCATGCAAAACGCTTAGCAGACAGCTTGCCACAGAGCAAGCATCCAATAAATGTTCATGGTAGTTGTTCCCCCCACCAGAGCACTCCTGAACTGGCCTGCCAGGATGCTAAAACTCACAAAAAGAGTGTGGTCTTTAAATGAATATATTTCCCAAATTCAGATCAGACATAGTTAGCCTGCTCAAAGACCCATTTGGTGACCTCCTCCCTCCTATAATTATTCGGTTCTTTCCTCTCCTTCCTTAAAACCTGTGCCCATTTCAAGACTATGTCCCCCCACTAGACAGTGAGATCACGAATGCAGAGAATGGAACATATTCTTCTCACTAGGCCCTTTGTGGAGCCCAGTACTCAAAGCATGACAGTTGAAGTGAATTCCACATGGGTAACTGAGTGATCTCCTGACCGGGTAGAATATACAAGTCCCAGGGACACAATCCTTATCTACCCAGGTTCTGGGAGGCTCAAGGCCTTTGAGAACCAAGAGCATCTGGGAAGTGAGAATGGCATAAAAAGGGATGCCCCACAAATGACCCCATTTCCTTCCCAAAGGTTACTGCAGCCAGCTTGGCTAAGAGAGCCCAGATGAGGCTTGGCCATCTCTCTTCCTACAAAATAAGAATTAATCTAAATAAGATCCTACCAAGGTATATCACTATACTTCAGACATTCTGAAACAGGTCTTAGTAGGGGGTTAACAGTGGAACATACAGTCTACCAAAGGCATCCTTCACTATGCCCTGTTCTCTCTTAATGCTTAGGTTTAAGGATGACAAAGCAACTTTCCTAAAAAGAACAGTATTAGTACAATAATACTACCTTGCACAATTATATAATCCATACAATCCAAATAAAAATGTACAGTTGACCTGTGAACAGCATAGGAGTCAGAGGCACTGACGTCCAACTCAGTCAAAAATCCACATATAACTTTTGACTCCCTCAAAACTGTACTATCAATGGCTCACTGTTGACTGGAAGCCTTACCAACAACATAAACAGCTGAGAAACACATATTGTGTATGTTATATGTATTATATACTGTGTTCTTACAAGGAAGTAAGCTAGGGAAAAGAAAATGGTATTAAGAAAATCATAAAGAAAAAACATTTACAGTACTGTACTATATTTATTGAAAAAAATCTATGTATAACTGAACCAGGGTTGGTCAAACCCCTGTTGTTCAAGGGTCAGCTGTACTTTGCTAATTTCTAGGGAGTGGAACACTACTTGTTACAACTTCCTCCAAGTTATCCTTTTAGGGAATAAGGAAGCCACAGACTGAAGCTGGTAACAAATGCTCACAAGAAGCTGGCTGTAACTTCCTGTATGTATTTTCGTGAGGCAATTACCATCAGGATCAGTGGTCTGGGGTCCACAGAAAAGAATCATAAACATATTGGGACCTGGGCAGGGGGGACAGAATGTTTCCAGGAGATGGCCTAGAAAGCTTTGAAGAAAGACCCACCCAGGTCCAAGACTCAGCTTAACCACTGCCCATCTGCATGACCTATACAACCTGTTGTTTAACCTCTCTCTCGGTCTCACCTTCCTCATTGTAAAATGGAGACAATAATACACACATCATCAGACTGAAATGAGGATAATGAGCTAGAATGCTTATTAGCAGTCTCTCCATATAAAAAATTTTTGGAAGACAAATTCCACCAGAATACTTAAACACACAATTCACAAAAATAAACAAGTAGGATATGTCTAACTAAAAATCTTCTTCATAGTAAAGGAAACTGTCAACAAAATGAAAAGGCCACCCATGGAAAAGGAGAAAATAATTGCAAATCCTGCATCTGTTAAGGGGTTAATACCCAAAATATATAAAGAACTCACACAACTCAATGGCAAAAACAAATAAACAAACAAACAATCCCACTTAAAAATGGGCAGAGAAACTGAATGAACATTTTCCCAAAGACACACAGATGGCCAATAAGTACATGAAAAGGTACTCAACATCATTCATTATCAGGGAAATGCAAATCAAAACCACAATGAGATATCACTTCACACCAGTTAGAATGGCTATCATCAAATAAATATACAAGTGTTGGCCAGGATGTGGAGAAAACGGAACCTTCACACACTGTTGGTGGGAATGTAAATTGGTACAGCCAATAAGGAAACCTGCATGGAGGTTCCTCAACTCTTCAGAAATAAAACTATCATATTAACTAACAGCCCCACTTTTGAATATTTATCCAAAGGAAATGAAAATAGGCTATCAAAGGGATATCTGCACTCCCATGTTCATTGCCACATTATTCACAACAGCTATGGTGTAGAAACAACCTTAGTGTTTGCCAATGGATGAATGGATAAAAGAATATGTGGCATATACACAGTGGAATATTATTCAGCCATGAGAAAGGAGGAAATCTTGCCATTAGCAAGGACATGGATGGACCTTGAGGGCATTATGCTAAGTAAGATAAATCACACAGAGAAAGACTGATACTCCATGGTATCACTTAAGTCCAGCTCATAGAAACAGAGAGTGGAAAAGTGGTTTCCGGGGCTGGATAGGAGACAGGGAACATAGGGAGAGACTGGTAAAACAACACAAACTTTCAGCTATAAGACGAACAAGGTCTAAAGATCTAATTCAAAATATGATGACTACAGTCGATAATGCTGTGTTATATAACTTGAATTTGCTAACAGAACTTAAATGTTCCCACCAAATAAATAAATAAGCACATGAGGTGAAAGATGTGTTAATTAATTAGATGGGGAGAATCCTTACACAGTGTATACATATGTCAAATCACCATGTACTTTAAAGATCTTACAATTTTGTCAATTACACCCCAATAAAGCTGAAAAAAGATACACAATTCACTTTTTATTTTTTATTTTTTCCTGCCTCTGTCTCTCTCTCTCTCTCTCTCTCTCTCTCTCTCATTCGGACATCATCCTGACATATAAAAATTTCTAGGGCAGAATTTGAGCTTGTGAGTAGCTAAACCTTAACTTTCTGTAAGGATTTCTATGTTATGCTTTTGCTGAAAACTGCTCAACAACATAATATTCTCTCCCACTGAAAAACCAAAGTTAATGGCCCAATAAGCAAATGAGACTATTTTGGAAAAATGCACTTGGATAACATGAGAAAAGTAGGGGAGGTGCCTTCCTGAGGATATTAGAAGAGAATTACAAGCATCCGTCCATCAGTCACAAAATGCATTAGCTTGTCGAGCCTGGAGAATTTTTCTTCTTTCAAATTACAGGTGATATTTTATCTCTGGCAGAGGGGGGGAGACCACCTCATATGCAAGGGAAAATCAGTAACTAAGAAGAACATGTACAAGTTTCAAAAATTAGTCACCGGTTACCATGGTAATGCAAATATTACCTAACAACTCACTGGGCTGTAAGTAACCAAAATGAGGCTAAAATGGAAAATGGGCTCTATGTATAGGAGTATTTGCACTAACCTAACAGCAGACTGAAGGCAGCCCAGGTTTGCCCCTGTGACCCAGGATCCAAGGTCTCTCCTGCCCTGTGCATGACATGTGAGTTCTGTATCACATGCACACACAGCTGTGCCCACTAACAGCTGCAGGAGGAAGAGTGATGACATTCTATTTACAAACAAAGAGCGATGATTGGGAAGATGAGTCTTCTCGTTCCCTAAACTCTTAATAAAAGAATAATCTCTGCTACTGCCCCCTGAAGACAGACAGACTGGATGACAAACATAGGTGGCGGTCCCTTTCAAACTCAACATTAACAATGTTCTCAGGCAACACAAGATTTTCTAAAAAACAACTAAGATGCCTGATAAAATAACAATTTTCCCAGGGTGCCTGGGTGGCTCAGTTGGTTAAGCGTCCAACTTTAGCTCAGGTCATGATCTCACGGTTCATGAGTTCAAGCCCAGCGTTGGGCTCTGTGCTGACAGCTCAGAGCCTGGAGCCTGCTTGGGTTCTGTGTCTCCCTCTCTCTGGGCCCCTGCCCACTTGTACTTTGCCTGCCTGCCTCTCCCTCCCTCTCTCTCTCTCTCTCTCTCTCTCTCTCCAAAATAAATAAAACATTAATTTTTTTTATTTTAATAATTTTCCCACTGTTCTGAGTAGTTTGAATTTTCTGTGTATACATTAATTTTCATTAGAACAAAAGCATAAATATTTTATGAATTTTTAAATTATTCCAAGAATTGGCTGCACACACACTTCTAAGTCAAACTTAGTGCATAACTTCTGTGGTACACACAGTACTGGTACCAAAAAACAGCCCCAGAGCTATATCCCCCCAGGTGGTCCTAGGGTTTCCATTAGAATTCCATGGAGGCTCTTAAACTGCAAAATCCTAGGCCATATCCAAGGCCAGCTCAATCTGAGTCTCTAGGGGTGGGATCTGAAAATGTCCATTTCTAAAAGGTTCTCCTTGCAATGAGAATGTTCTACAGTCTGAGAATCTCATCCTAGTCATCTACAGTACACTGAGGTCTCCTGCCAATTGATGACAGGTTACAGGACAGCCACCAGGGGACACAAGCCAATACAGATTAACCAAATGCAGGGATATTGTGATTCCGTGACTTTGGGCTGTGGTTTACCACAACCCAAGGTAAAAAAAACCAGCACAATACACACGTCTTGTATATGTGTGTGTACGACACAAGGATTTACAAACAACACAGGTGAAGTGCTGTGATCTATTCTACTCTCATTTTTTATGCTGTTGCAACCAACAAAACTGATAGCACTGCCCACTAATTGGTGATATTTGAAAAATCCATTATAACTTCTATCGCCCTATAATTATATCACTCAATACTTTTTACACTTTTTCGTATTATGCTCCAAATAGTAGGAAACCATCCAATCTTTTCTGATAATACCCTAAAAGTTGTAATATTTTAGTTATCTTGAAAAGGTGAACCGAGTTGAAATGAGACCGTATTCTGCTTAAAGATATCCACAGCAGTATGTTTAACTGCTAACATTTAACTTACTTATTTATACCCTCTTTACCTCACAAAGAAGAGCATGCATATTATATAAATCAGTAAAGAATCAATGAAAAATAGTAAGAAAATGAAGCTAAGGGAAAATAAAGACAGGAAACTAAGTGTTTGTAGAACACATCAAAGGAACAAGTAAAATTAAATATAACACAGGCCAGGAAATCTAGTCCACTTGTTGACTCTCAGCTTTCTGTCAATTAGTAGGAAGAGAAAAACATGATCAGTTATGAAAATTCCAGTGTCCATCTGGGAAGAACAAAGCAATTTCTGAGAAGCATTCCCAAGTCTGTGGCTATACTCCTACTGGGCTGGACTGAATTGCCATCCAATTGCCATCCAATTGCCCCCAACCCCCATACACACACACTCCTCTGGGGACAGCAAGCCCTCACGGTAACTGCAGGACCCTCGTTACAGCCTCCACCTTACACAACCACTTGATTCACAGGTAAACTGATGGTCGCTCCAGGGACTGCTGATTGGGAGGAACAAAGTCTGGAGCCTGAGGTCACCCAATAACCCCCTCCTCTAAGAGCACTTTGTATTCACTTCTGTCCCAGAACTGACTACCTTGTTGTCATGAAAACTGTTCAGGGGGCTTGAGCCTTTCCTCCCCACCAAGTCCACAAGGTTATAAAGTTCCATGAGGACAATATTGACTCTATGTATTTCAGTGAATTCTTCATAAAACTAAACTAACTAAACACTAAGCTCTTCTAGAAATTCCCAAAAGGCAAAGTGATTGAAGCACAAAAACCTAAACTTGTTTTTTGATTGTATCATTTACTACTCGTGAGATATTGGCCAAGCCATTGGACTTTCATGGTTCAGTTTCTTATCTGTGAACCAAAGCCAATACTGTTTCCAACACAGGTTAGTCTTGAGGAAGAAACGCACAAACGGATGTAAATGTGCCTAGCCCAGTTCCTTGGCACACAGTAGGTGTTGAATAAATATTAGTTTTCCCTTCTCCTGTCAGGGATCTCTCGGAGACATTGCTTTTACTTGCTGCCACAACCACGTTAGTCCTCACCACTCCCTCCTTCTCCTCCAAGCTTCTTAAAGAGTTAAAAAAAAAAAAAAAAATCCCCCACGAAGAATGCAAGGTTCCCTGAGCCACAGAATACTCAGTGTCTACACAATGCCGCCTTTGAAAAGGTTTCTTATCATCGTTTCCACTACTTTAAACAGGACTTAAGAGATTGTTCTTAAAAAAAAAAGCAGTCTGACAAAGGAGTCATTAAACATCAAATAAATGCTGTAACCAAGGAATAAGAATGACTAGTATATGCACAGTTAGAAGGCAAATGTAGTTGCTAAAACGTGATGCAGAAACATCTGTTCTTCACTCCTGAAGACGCTAACTATTGCCTTGTTCATACTAAAGTAGCAGTCTTTGCTCTGCACACTCTATTTTTACAGATGATAGAGGTTTAAAATTTAGATCAGCAGGTCTAGTCTAGTCCTGAACACAGGAAATATCAGTCATATTTTAATTTTTTTAAATAGAAGTGTCCCAGATTAAATAATGTGGTTGACCTACCTTTTCTGTGATATAGAAGTTGGAACTATCGGCGTGCTGCAGTGCAAAGTACTCATGGTTGGCAAGGGACCACCTTAAAAATATAAGCATAAACTGATCAGAAAAACAAAAAAACTGGGTCATTGTCACTTTTACACTGTGACAGATTATTAGAAGGATGAAGCACCCTACACTTGGAATTTGGCCAGTACCCAACACACCCCCCAGTGAGCTTCCTAACACTGGAATGACATTAGCCCACCTTGCATCGCCCTGACCAATCATTTCCTCTGTAGATCATCGTGGTCCTATTGCACACCTAGTGGATGGAATGTGGCTCACCTTGAAGCATTTCATTTTCATGGCTTTGAGGCAGGGGTGTTTAAATACAATGTTATATTCCTCCCCCATTTTGAAGGACTGGAGCAGAAAGAGGAACACAGAAGAAATGAATGCAATTTAAATTTTTGATAATTGGGGGCGCCTGGGTGGCGCAGTCGGTTAAGCGTCCGACTTCAGCCAGGTCACGATCTCGCGGTCCGTGAGTTCGAGCCCCGCGTCAGGCTCTGGGCTGATGGCTCAGAGCCTGGAGCCTGTTTCCGATTCTGTGTCTCCCTCTCTCTCTGCCCCTCCCCCGTTCATGCTCTGTCTCTCTCTGTCCCAAAAATAAAATAAACGTTGAAAAAAAAAATTTAAATTTTTGATAATTGTTATATTCCAATGGTCTCTGTTCTGCAATCCCTAATCACTATGCTTGCTGCATATGGAAACATTCCAATCAAGTATCCCAGGTCTTAAATAAACTCCAAGTAACACTGTCTTCATAATTCTGCTTTGGAGCAGAAAAACCTCATGCAATTCTATACATGCTTTCCCTTTGGATTGTTAAGGCCAGCCAAAGAGAGGTAGGAAAGCTGTAACACTGTCAAGTTCCATGGGGCAGCAAAACCACACACTGACTTGTCCTTTAAATTCTTTCGTCTTCTATGGGAGCCTGAATGGTCCTCTCAATTTATACCAGATGAGGTGTGTATTTAACCTCAGGAACTTCAGACTGCTCCCTGCTGAGTAGGATAAATGAACCACAACTTTTCAAAATAAATAAAACCGGCCCCAATGTGCACACACCAGCCATTTCACACTTTCTGCTCTTTGAGGAACAACAGAAAATTTTTGGTGTAAGAGGGCATGTAAATCGTACAGTGATTCTTGATGTCTTTGCGGAGGTCAGGTAGTGACTTATAAATAATGTTATAACTAAAAATAATAATAATAGGGCAATAATACTTGCTCAGGAATATATCATTAGATTCCAGTTTGTGGACTGAAGCAACTCACACGTATCCTAAGTAACACTTACCCATCACAGACTTCCTTTATTATTGCAGACAGTGGTTTTTTCTGCAAAATAGCAAAAAAAAGGAAATGCTGTTAGTTTCATTTCATCATTTTAAATTAAAAAAAGAAGAAGAAAAGGAGCCTAATAAAAAGATATCTAAGTAAGGAGAACTTCCATTTGCTATTCTTGGTTGTTGTCAATGAGTCTGGTGTTTTTCTCAAGGTGTAATCTACCAGCTGTCACCACCCGATATATTAATGATTTACTATCCTTGTGGTCCCTTTTTCTATTCTTAACATTATTAGTTGAACAAAACATGCATCATATTTAATGTAGCTGCGTTAAAATCAAGATGAACACAGAGCTCTGTTCAACGACCTCACAGGCAATGAGAGCCCCAAGGTCAAACGATAACCAGAATTCCTCAGGATCAGTACACGAAGCAGGCAACCAGCAGTGTGGTGTTACGCAAACAAGCTTGGATTCAGGACATTTTTATGAGAACGTGTGGCAAATGGAATAGGAGGCATTGCGAAATTGTTCCTACAAAGTGCATAGAATTCTTCTCCTAACCGTGGCCCTGACAAATGCCAATCATGCAGCAGCTTGAGCTGGACACACTTGAGTAATGAGACCATGACACCATGTGCCATGGTGTCAACTGGCCGGCTGACTACAGCTGTGCTCCAGGCCTAACAGCCACAGCTGTGTTCCGCTCCGCCTGCCCCCAGAGAGAAGGAATGCAGCAAAGAGAGAGACACACACAGCTCACCCAGTGATGTTGAAACCTCTCTACTTTGGACGAAAACAGACGCCCCATCTATCTCTGTCTGGGGTGGGCAGTAGCATGTCAACTGAAAGAACAAATCACAGGCAAGAAATAAAGGGGGCAGAAAAATCAAAGAAATACAACACATGGTCTTGGATTTTTCAGATACAAACATATAAAAAGCTGTCTACATATAAACATGTTCTGCTTCTGTCCCTCTGAAGGGCAATGTGTTATGGGGAAATGAATACTGAATCAAGCAGAACCAATTCAAATTCTAGCTCCTTAACTGGTCTGCAGTATAACCTATATAATTCCCTTAATTTGCTGAACCTCAACTAATTTATCTGTAGAACGGGCATAGGACCTACCCATTCCTCAGGGCTGCCATAAGAAATAAATGAGAACTAACACAAAGAGCAGAAAAATCAAAAAAGGGTTAAGTGTTAGGATTTTGGCTTATTACTCTCTCATGTCACAGAATAGCCCTGAGACATGATGTTACCAAGTCTGCTCTGACAAATTAGTGAATTCTGACCACTGTTCACAGTCCCTTCTAAGGGCTTCCAGCCCTAGCTAAAAGTTGACTCCAGCTCAGTCCACAGTGTTCCTCCAATGAACTCCTGCCCACCAGAGATCTAGTCTCTATGACTGAGTCCACCACCATGTGTTCAAAAGAATGTCTGACTAAACTAAAAATCCAGTGGGAAGAAGGGGAACCTAGAAATCATTGAGGAGTGGAAAGCTGCTGGGTTATCCCGACATCCTGAGTTGGTCTCCTTTCTAATAAGATGAGAAATGGAGATTGGGTTCTCCAAAGAAGTTACATGTTATACAAGCCAATGGCTTCACAAGAACTTATCCACTGTTTATGGCTTTAGCTTTGAGTGGAGGGGCAATGATGTTCTCACATCCAAAGGACAAAGGAATTTTAGGAGTAAAACTATGCCCATTAGATGAGGATTTTGCACTTCCAACTGCCAGAGCCTTCTCCAGGCTATCTGTATTTTATGAAGACTTATCACTCCTAGCCTCCTAATCTTACTTTTTACACCCTCAAAACTGAAATCTAAATAACAAGACTGAATGTTAGCCTTGAATTACATTGAAACAACAGATCAGACCAAGAAAGCATTGCTACTGAGGTAGGAGAAGACATCTAACACAATAGCTCCCAGAATTAGATTTCCTAGTTGAGGTGTCATAAAGGAATTTCTTAGATTTTCCTTCAGGTCTGACTCATAGATTCAGAACCAAATTTGAACAGACAGAAGTCTATGGGGTACTATTATATCTAGAATATTCTCAGGCTGGATAGATGAAAGGAGTAAAAACCATGGAAGAACTTAGAGATTTAACAAAGATTATACAAAGGCTCTAAATCACTGATGAAAAGGAATCACAGTTAACTGAACATAACACACCCATAAGGCAGCCTTAACCCCTCAGAATAAATGCTATGGCCCATGCCCCACACCTGTCTCCTCTATTCTTCTTGCTGTTCCAGTGAAATATTAGCTCCCACCACCCAAAGGTAGTGCCAGTGAACTTTCACAGTCCTCCTCTCCCTTAATTCATCTACCTTATTTGACACTATTACTACTGCCTTCTTTTGGAAACCCTCTTTCCAGAGCTTTCATGGTATTTCCTTCAGTCTCCTACAGTGTTAACCAATACACCATCAGTAAAAGCCAACAGATCCTTCAATTGTTTCTCTTTTGCCTCTAACTTCCTAACGCCACATTTCTGTTCTGGTCTCTTCCGCTTTTGCTTAATCGGTCAGTTCCTCATTCACTTCAACTGCCCAGAGTGTAAAGTTCTGGCTCCAAATACTCTCTTGCACATCTCTGACAGCTTGCTAGATACAACATTTAACTCTCCTTCAGGAATCTTATTAAATACACAAACAAAAACCATCACCCTCACCCATCAACCTGCCCCAACAACAGCAGGACCTCAAAGGTCCCGCACCCCCACCACGACGGCTCCCTCTGGTTGCACCGCTTCTGCTCAGAAGCACCTACAGCCTTCGTTTCTTCACTCTCCAGCTCAACGGAGTTAAAGGCACGTCATGACTTCCACCTCCTAACTACTCTCCTAACATACAGACACTCCCCATCCCAACTCCTGCTATCAGACAAATATTCCCCCCAATGCCATTGCCTCTCATTCTTTGTCCCTAGCCCCAACCACTCCAGAGTGCAACCCCTTCATTACTGATGACTCACCACAAATCCTCAGTCAGATGCTCCACTGGCACATCAAACTCTGATTCCTATCTGCCATTAGTTCCTACACTGCCTACATGGGGCAGTTTTTCACATACATTTGTAGAGAATTCATCCTTGCCTTCCCCTTTTCTTTACTCTATATTGTGATATATGCATTTCCACTGAGTCTCATCATTGTTGCCTCCACAAACTGTCTCCCCTTTATCTGTTCCAGACCTTACTACTACCTCTGTAGAGCTCTCAGGACACTGTCACCAGATCCTTGCAAATAAGTCTCCACATCCCCAGCTTCTTTCTCTCCAATCCCTACATTAGCCATAATTGGGTAAAATCTGACATTCCCTACAAACTTTGCTCAGGTCACTCTTTTTTGCCCCAATATCCTCTGTAGATCCCCAGTGACCATCACCAATATGGTATAAATCCCTTAGCTTGTCATCCAAGGCCTTCCACAATCTGTGCTCATGCAGTCAAACTTTCTACTAATGCTGTACATGTTATTCATGCTTCTGGATTAGTCCATGATTCACCAAAAAAAAAAAAAAAAAAAAAAAAAAAAGGAAAGAAAAGAAAAGAATCCCACTTGCATACTTACACTTTATACCATTTGTTGAATGTCCCTCTCCTTTCTGTTCCAGTTCTAACAATGAACTCTTACTACCAGTAATATCCATTTCAAAGCAGAATATCCACCTTTAAGTAGATGTCTCTGATCTCCCCAACCACACAGACAGAAGTCACTCCCTCTCTGTACTTAGCACATTAAATAAGTCACTCCCCAAAACTTTGTATCTCTGTCTTATCTTCTTGTCCCTCGAGAACAAGCCCTCTTAATTCATGTGGGTTAATCTTCTCCCGCCCTCAGTACTAGTTACCATAGTATATAGGTGCTAGTAGAATCTAAAAGGAGACTCAATGCATTTCTGTTGAATGGAAAACCCACACATTCACTTTCTGTCAAAAAACAAACAAACAAACAAAAAGCCTTGAATAAAGGAAACTATTTGAAGAATAGCCTGGATTAACTAGCACACCCCTCCCCCCTTCCTACCATGTAAACTACACTGGGTGGCTCTAAGCAGCTGTTAGCTAGAAGTTGTTAGACACGTGAATGCTGTCACTACTCCCTGCACAGATGCCTCTCGAAGGAGTTATGTGATTCATGGCTTGGAAAAGCATTGAGCGAGCTAGCTGATGACGAGTGTAATTCAACAGGTGATAAAAAAGATACCCGTCAAATGACCATCACCATCCGTTAGCAAGGTCACACAGGTGAGCAGCACTATCATAAACTGGGACTGAACAAGATACCCAGACAGAAAACAGTAGTCTGGGGTCACCGCTTTTCTCATTTCCTATACAAAGCCCTTAGTCTGACGTGAGTTTCCTTGTGCCACTTACATTCCAAGCCAAAGGCCCCAGCTCTGCCTATGTTTTGGTTAACATTTGCTCAAGCGGCATACGATGCTTCTGCCTATCTCCCCAGTCTTCTAAGTCTTGGGAGTATGGTGACACTTTGATTGCTTTCTGTAGACTTGAGGAACAATTTGTCTTTCACTTCATTGAGAGAAAAGGCTCAGGAGAAAAAGAAAATTAGGTCTAAAAGGCAAAAACTGGTTCTTCTTCCTGATTCATAAAGCCTAAAGGAGCTAAAAATAAAATTCTATACTCTGTTTGAATCTATCAGGATTTAGAATATTGAGGCAAAATTATTTTAACTACCTAAGTATGTTTTCGTAACTTAAAAAAAAATCGTAACTGCGGCGCCTGGTTGGCTCGGTCAATAGAGCGTGGAAGTCTTAACCTCAGGGTCATGAGTTCAAACTTACAGGTTGTGGAGCCTACTTAAAGTTTTTTAAAAAGTAACCAAATTCCTTAAGCTTTTTGTTTTGAAGGTCAAAACTATCTTCTTGGCCTCAGCAGTGAGCTGAGATGGGAAGAACAGGAATGTTTTTAAGGATAACCAGGAGGGTTAGACAGTTACCAGATTGCACCTTGCAGGTGGTTAGGGGTGGCCCCAGACCACCACACTCTTTTCCTCATTCCCCTTAGCAACAGTGAGGTCATCTTGCAGCATAGAAAAGTATTTCTTCATTTTATATTTTTCTGGGGAAATTTTAATGCTGGCAGAAATATTTTTATTTGTCAAAGTATGCATTTCCATATGAATCTGATTGGCAAAGTACCATGTGCCAACAGTTATATTCAAGGAGTAGCTTTTTTTGTTTTTTTTGTTTTGTTTTGTTTTTTTAAGATTTATTCCTCCCTTTTGACTTTAACTCTTATTCTCCAAAAGAATTCCCTTATCTAACGGAATTTATCAAAGACACGGAGTCAGGAGAGCAAATTTCCTATACAAAAAGATTTGTGTATCTACTTTTCGTAAGATCAGCTACATTTTTGCGAATGGCCAAATTCTCTAGCAATTCATTTTTAATCTTGTGTCTCTGGCAACACTCTCTTCTCTCTATTCGTTAAAGTGGGTGTTGGTCTTTGCTTTCCTTTTTATTATCTCTCCCTTGTCTTTAATGAAACGCCAGTATCATAAATTCCTGAATCCATGCCTCCCACTCTGACCCTCTTCTAAGGTCTGGTCCAGCAATACCAATAACCCCTCGGGCAGATCCATGTGGATGTCCTGCCACCCCTTCATGAAAGCTTAACACTTCATCTTCTTCCTTACTAAACCAGATCTTCCTCTTGGCTCCCTTTTATCTCTTAAAAAAAAAAAAAACTATGCTCTCACACAAACCACATGGTTCTTTTAAGGCATCAGAGAATCCCAAGAAGAAACATCCTTGGGAATCTCTGCTTGTTTGTTTAGGGGCAGGCAGCGTCCAGCCTGTCTTGAGGCTCCTTCCCCTGGAAAGAGCCCCACAGTTCTGCCACATCCATGTCCCTGCCCCTGACATGCCTCCTATGAGCACAGTTCCTGTTTAACCACCTGTCCCTGTCCGTTGGCAGAGGCATCTGTCCTGAAGACTCATCCAGCCCAAAGGCTCACCTCAGGGCTCTTAAATCTGTCCGTGCACACACTGCTCCCTTGACACTGACCCATGGAGGCTGATAGCACCCCCAGCGTTGTGACCACATGCTGTGAGCACCTACGGATTATGGGCTGGAGTTCTAGCCTCCGACAGTCACTTGTCAGGCACACACTTGTCCCAAAACGGACATCGCCCAGAAAACAGAGCCTGGTTTCACTGAAACCTCACTCATTTCAAATGTTTTTAATGACACAGGGGGGAAAGTGCTTATATGGTGACATTAAGTTAACAGACACCAGGAAAGCATTGGGAATGCTGAATTTTTATCCACTCCCTGCCTTTCTAGATCTTCCCTCAACTATGAGCTCTCATCTTTAGAAAATGACCTCCTGGGCTTAAACTCCAACTTCTGCAACTCCGGGTTTTGTAATCCTTAGGTTTATGACTTCTCTCAGTGATTCCGTTTTCTCTACTGAAAATAAACACAGTACCTCACACACTGTAGTATCATGAAGATGAACTGAGATGGCACAGGTAAAAACCTTTGAGATAGCACCCAGGACAGAGTAAGACACTGCATAATGTTATTTATGAAGAGCTTCTTTCAAAATTCTTGTATCCTGTGTTGCCACTTTACAGCTACTTTTTTTAAAAGTTGATGAAATAAATACATGAATGAATATCCAATTCCTCTTTCTTCTTTGAGTGACTCCAGCCCCGTTGTTGCCTTTGGCTCTCATCTCTTCCTATTCTTCATTCTTCAACTAATTTTCATTTTGTCTGCCAACTCAGTTACACTTGCTATGGAGGCAGAGACCACCTCTGAGACACCTCTGTCACTTCCCAGGCGAGTGGCTGCTGGGCCCCCCGCAAGGCAGGCAATTAGCAAATATTGTTTCATTAAGACCACGTCTTCTTTTTCCAGACTTTTAGCTTCTTTCCCTTTCTTCTGGTCTCTTTCCGACAGCCGCTAAAGCTCACGCAGGAGCTAAAGAAGGAACATAGCAAGAGGAAAGCAGAAGCAATCTCCGATCCCCACCATGCGTCTGCCCTTCCATACGGCCAGCGTCTTACAGTCCTTTAATTGCAAAACTATTTTCCACAAAGACTTAAAGTTTTTGGTTTCAGTGTGTTAAAAAGCTTTTCTCCAATGCTTTAAAAGAATGTGACAGATGCTTTATTCTGACACTTTGAGGCGATACAGCACAGCACTTGGGATTTTACTTTGCTTTTATAGATGGAAATTCATTGAACATATTCTGCACAGCAGTTATGAGTAATGTTGGCCCAGAAAGAAAAGAAACCCAGCTTCCACATGTCAGGACACCTCTGAGAAGGGATACGCATGTTAACTACGACTTAGCCTACAATAGGATTTGGAGAAACTTTAATGTACAGTAACCCGCCTAGTTCCCGGAGGTGCTTCCTGACATTGTGTCAATGACACAAGTCATCTTAGAACAGCTTTATCCTCCCACCCCCACCCCAAGGAGCCCCATGATGAGTCTCCATGCTTCAGAGCCATTTACCTCCATACTTTTGTATGGAGGAATGTGATGCGCTCTGAAAGGGGTGTGAGTGCCTACTGTCTTCCTATGGGCAGCCTGAATAATCTGAACGAGAATGACAAAACCACACTTTCCTGGGCAAAGTTAGCTGGTTCTTGGAAAGCAAATATTTTGATAACAGTTCCAATGTGAATCACTGGCACAAGATTCCATTGTCGGAAGTGACAAAGGGCTTTACAACTACATCTCCAAAGTAGTACAACCATGCGGATCACATTAATTTTAAAAACTGAAAGATGATAGGCTATGCCACCTTTTTCTTGACAAATGATTTGTTTCAGAAATGGTTTCTTTATAATGACTTGTTTCAAGCTTCATGAAACTAATTAAATATCACATTTTAGCAAGATAAAGTAGAATCTTTGTGTAAAAAAAATCATTGGACTGTGTAAATGAGCAAAGATATAAATAATTAGCACTTTTGTGTGTTAGTGGGTTACACACAAGTGAAAAAAACCCTTTCTCTTTGAGGTATTCTGATATTCCTCCTCAGTAGAAACTGTATTTGCCTTCAATTGGAAGGGAAACTGAAATTTTAGAAAGTGACAAAAGTATGAAAATGAACAATGCAAAAACAAAGCACGACTGATACCAATTATATTTTTTGATTCTCCTTCCCAGTCCCTATTTTATATTATCCTAATACCAATGTTGCTAGGGACATAAGAAACATATTTTTTCCCCCAAATTTCAATATCTCAGGCAGCAATAACAACCAATCTCTTATTTCCTATCTCCCTCTCAACTTTCCCTAATATCAGTGCTTTCCAAGAAGTAGGCCCAGATGACTCCCACTGGCTGGCACACCACTATACTCCACACGCTTGCAACCAAGTGTTCTCTGTGGAAAGGAGGGATTTGTACTCCAAACAAGCTGAGGTCATAAGGTCGGCCTACCCTCACTCCTGTGAAATAGTCTACTTGTTTGTGTCAAATTCATATGTGGAAGGTTAATAAGTATTTATGTGCATGATTTAAAATTTAAAGGACAGGCAGGCTCAGTAGGATAAACAGAAATGACTGTGGACCCACATAAGTAGGGTATTATCAGTCTAGGTGAGCAGATACAAGAAAGCCAGAACCTTACTTTGTTCAGGTTCAATTTAAAAACAGGATTATGAAGGTTTATCAACTGCAAAGAAACCAAGATTCGATATAAGACAGCAGTCAAAAGCACACTGAGAGGAACTGGTGGCAAAGGGAGTTTTTAAGAAGCGAGTTTATTTTTTCAATTTCTCCCCCTCCTTTATTTCTTGACTCTCTTCGTTATGTGGTGGGTTTACTTGTTTGTGAGTGGATACACCAATGCCAATTCATCCTTCTTTCTTGAATGGTAATGGATGTGCTGGGACATCTGCCAGCCAACAGCGGAAGGACATGGACTTTCAAGTCTCAAATAGATGTCCCATGAATGGGGCAATGGTAATCTAAGGCTGAACCATAGCCTTGAAGAATAACAAAACAGGCTCTTCTTGAAGGGTTTGGAATATGCAAACAATGGCCACAACCTCATGCACTTTCTAAAACTCCCTTAACTTTGAGACATCATCAACCTAGACTTTTATTATCTATCATCACTTGGCCAGCCTTTCTGACACTTATGGTAATAGTAATAGCTACAATTTATTGAATGACTATCATATATCCCCTATAAGATGATACTACTAAGTCTATTTTACAAATGATGAAACTGTCATAGGATCTTGAGATGTTAAGTAACTTGCTCAAAGCCTTAAAACATCTAGAACAAAGCCAGAATTTGAACCTGGACCTATGTCATTTCAGAATCTGCGTTCTTTAACTCCATCCCAAATCTGAAACCCTGGCAACCATGAACAACAAGACCAAGTGCCCAGAGCTAACACCCAAGGGGAAGGGTGCTGGACTTTTGGGCATCTTGGTTCCTGGCACATAGTGAGGTCATGATAAACATTATTTAATGCATGATGTTTCAGCACTTCCATGAGAATAGTAGATGCCACTGCCTTGTGACGAAACCCTAAGTGAACACTGAGACTTCCAACATCCAGTGGAAGAATTCTCTGTGCTCTGGTCCCCTTCTCACCTTATGCTCAAATCCAACATCCAGCCCTCACTTCTGTGTAGTTCCCTTCTGTTTCGGGCCATTGTAACTTGAGTGTGTATCCTTCCATAACCTCAGACTCAAAACCTACCCCAAAACTCTTTCCTAATTTGCAGCTTTTACTCATCTTCTTCTAGTTTGCCCGAAAATAAGCTTGGAATCAACATTATAGCTTCCTTGCCCTTCATATTATTGGCTCTTCGGCCCCACCAAGTCAATCTCACAGGTGACTCACTAAACCTTCTTCTTTATTCTGCTTCTGGGTACAGAGGAGCAATTAAAAACAGATGATATCTGGGTTGCTTAGGGTACTTTTGGTTATAAGTCTAGCAAATGCAAAGCCATGGCTCATGTGGCATATGAACAGTGTCATACGCATGAATGAGAGAGGGGTTAAACAGGCAACTCAGAGGCAAAAGATGTCTAAGTCCTATAAACAACTCTTGATGATTAGGACCCATCCTGAGTTTTTAAGCAGGAAAGTGACATAGTCAAGTGCATTTCCTAATGACAGGTGATTGCACTGGAGGTTGAGAGACCAGTTAAGTGGACAAATTGGCCAGTGCATTGAAACCCAAAGAAAATCTGAAAGGAGGTACAGTCATACAGATACCTGCTTTATTGTCCTGTACCCATTTGTGTAAGGTTTCCATGAAGACTGTGAGTCTACCTAAATATCCCTCCACTATCTTGATAGCTGCTACCACCATTCGCTATTCACACAAGAAATCTCGGAATCATCTTTAACATTTCCCTCCTCTTCACCTGACACCCCCTACATATAATCAATCATCAATTTCGTGTCAATTTAATCCTACTAGACATCTTGATGAGACATATGCTTCACTTCTTTCTATCTCCCATCACTATCCTAAGCCACGGCATATCACTCCTTGCCTGGACTATTGCAAGGGCTGTCTAAATAATCTCTCTCATTTCATTTTACCTCTTGCAAAACATACAAATGCTTTGGAAGAGAAAGACAGCAAACCTATTTCTCCCCTCAACCGAGAATTCCGTTTAACTGAGCAAGAATGACCTCTAGCATTCTGCTTTTCCTTCTGAAAATGAATTGCAGATTTTAGGCTGCTTTCTGTAGGGACATCTTCTAAAAGTACAAATCATACCATGCCAATCCCCTGCTTATAAACCTCTCCTTTTCTTGTGGCTCTTGGATAAAGTACTAAGTCCATTTAGCTCCAAATAGCAGAGCCTCTACTGATCCAATCAGCCAAATCCAGAGCCTCTGTTCTCTCCCACTGCAGAATTTCTCTTCAGTTCCAGAGAAGTAAGATATTAGCTAGGATTTCCTCAAATATTGCCTCTCCACCATTCATTTTGTCCTTTTTTTATGTTTATTTATTTATTTTTGAGAGAAAGAGAGAGAGGAGCAGAGAGAGACAGAGACAGAAAATCTGAAGCAGGATCCACGCTATCAGTACAGAGCCCAACATGGGACTCAAACTCACAAACCATGAGATCATGACCTGAGCCAAAGTCAGATGCTTAACTGACTGAGCCACCCAGGTGCTCTGCATTCTTTATTAGTAGGACTGCCAGCTAGACATAGGTTACAACTTCCTAATGCATCCTTTTAACACAAATTCACAATCATATTTTTCATTCATCTTTTGAGCTATGTTCTGAATGAATTCCTCATTCTCATTCTCCAAGTTATCAATTTTCTCTTTAGCCAAATCTACTCTAGGGTTACTCTGTCTGTGCATTCTATTGTTTTTACTTATCTTTTGTAGTTTTCCTTCTTTTTTTATATTTCACTTACCATATGTATATTTTCCATTTCTAAGATTTCTAATTGATTCTTTCTGATACCCGTATATTCCTTAATTTCTATCTACCTCCTTTGTGTTCATAATCTGCTCATGGAGATATCGTCCTCTTGCTTTTAAAGTTCTCCCTTTGGGAGATAACTGACACACTTATTTTTAAGTCCTGCCTTGTTGCTCTCTCTGTTCCTCCACATTGCCCAGGGAAAACAGGGCCAGCCAGAGCAGCAGCAGCATCAGATGTGATAAAAAGGGACCAGATGCAGGCAAGTTTACTGAGGTAACTGATTGGACAGAAAAGCCAATGGAGAGGGAAGAGCCTGGGAGGACATACAGTTTCAGCTGCAGCAAACTACGTGTATGTTCTCACCTATCACCTGGAAAAGGAAAACATGAAGTTTCTGGAGCAAAGCAACACAGGTCTTGGAGTAGAAGGCACGATAGGAATGATAGGACAGTTTTTAATATATTGAGTTTGCAGGACAAGGGACATAGATGGCCAAGGCAAATAGGCTGATACGTGGTTGTTTATATGGGTCAGGAGGTCAAGAAAGAAGTGAGCCAGAAATAACCAGCATCCTATCGTGATGATGCTGACAAACCCAAACAGATCACCACAAACTTGTCCCAGAGTAATGGTCCATCTACAATCATTTTGAAAATGGATATATCTTATCTCAAAGCCATTTGGTTGTCTTTTGATCATGGATGGCTTTGATGGAAGGACAAAAATAAATCTTCCCAAGGGTAATTAATAAAATGTAATAATATATTTAGAATGCATGGTGGGAACAAGGAAAGGCACGTTCCTCTCACCAGGGCCACCCCCTTGCAGAAAGATTTCTCTGCTGAAATCTACCTAGAAAGCAAACTAAAATCTTCAATTCATTTTCAGAAGGAAAAGCAGAATGGTAGCATTCATTCTTGCTCAATTAAACTGAGCTCATGGTTGAGGGGAGAAATAGGTTTGCTGTCTTTCCCTTCCAAAGCATGGCAAACGCTATTTTATGGGGTTATATAGACTCTGTCACACAATGAGAGGGAGCTAAACCAGAAAAGGAAATGGCCCGGTCACTTTATTTTAAAGGAAGTTTAAGTAATAACAGCTACAATACCAAGTCCAACAGTTGCAAAATCAGATGAGGAATGACTATTCCTGTCACAGTGTCATTCTACCTTTATTATGACATCACACAAAGCAATAGTGCAGCCGCACACAGGCTTTGTCACATCTTTGTCATGTGGAACAGAAGGAGCTCCTGCAGGTGCTATGTTTGGACACTGTGTAAAGTAAGGAGAGGTGAAGAATTAGTAGGACCATTTTACTGATGCGGGTACTGAATCACACACTGAAGGTTACTGTGGGAACCAGATGAGTCGCCAACAGAGAGAGTCAGAAATTTAGAGGGCCTCACAACAGTGATTTCCAAATCTGGCCCCAAGAGCATCAGCATCACCAAGGAGCTTGATAAAAACAGGAATCCCTGGGCCTCTGAATGTACCTACAAATAATCCTCTCCGTATGTTCAATATGTTTCGTAAGTGATTCCAGCAAAGAACCAAGCTTGGGAACCACCGATTTAGTCCATTCTCAACAGAGAGAAATTCGTCAATTGCCCAGGGGACATGTGGCAATGTCTAGAGACATTTTTGGTTGCCAAAACTGGGGGAGGGGATGCTCCTGGCACCTAGTGGGTAAAGGCCAGGATACAGCTTAAATCCTATAATGCACAGGACAGCACTCATAACTAAGAATCATCCAGTCCAGGGGGACAGACCTATGTGGCTCAGTAAGTTAATCGTCCGACTTCAGCTCAGGTCATGATCTCATGGTTCATGAGTTCGAGCCCCACATCAGGGTCTGTGCTGACAGCTCAGAGCCTGGAGCCTGCTTTGGATTCTGTGTCTTCCTCTCTCTCTGCCCCTCCCCTGCTCACACTTTGTCTCTCTTTCAAAAATAAACATTTAAAAATTAAAAAAAAAAAAAAAAGAAGAAGAATCATCCAGTCCAAAAGTTCAGTGGCTCTGAGGCTGAGAAATGGTGATACAATCCAACAAGTCAGGAAAGAACAGTCTAGGAAAATTACAGGACTTTTAATTTTTGCAATGCAAAGTTGGAACCTCGCTTTTCAGAAATCCAATCTCATTTTCTCGATTCTACGGGATTTTAAAACTTTGTGTATTGTGGTAACCTACACACAACATAAAATTTCCAGGGGCGCCTGGGTGGCTCAGTTGGTTAAGCTATTGACTCTTGATTTTAGCTCAGGTCATGATCTCATAGGTTGGGGAGATCGAGCCCCACATAAGGCTTTGCTCGGGATTCTCTCCTTCTCTCTGCCCTTTCCTGGCTTGCACTCACATGCTTGCTTGCTCTCTCTCTCAAAAGAAATAAACTTAATATGAAACATAAAATTTCCACTTGCAACCATTTTTATAAAGGTTTTTTTTAATGTTTATTTATTTTTGAGAGAGAGAGACAGCGAGAGAACAGGGGAGGGGCAGAGAGAGGGAGGCATAGAATCCAGAGCAGGCTCCAGGCTCTGAGCTGTCAGCACAGAGCAAAATTCAGGGCTTAAACTCACAAAATGTGAGTTCATGACCTGAACTGAAGTCAGACGCTTAACCGACTAAGCCACCCAGGTGGCCCTTACCATTTTTAAATGTACGGTTCAGTGGTATTAAGTACATTCATATTGTGCATTCTATGTGCTATGTGATCTTAAAGTTCTGAATTCAAAACTTATTTTGGGTTCAGTTGTCATTTTAGCTCACCAGGCTGTCAGTATTTAAATGTCGCAGGAATTATGGGTTTTCAGGCTACAGAACTGACTTTAATGCAACTAAGTAGAAGTTTGTATTATTGGTTCCAGTCTTGCCTGGAACACAAAAAGCTTGTGCCAATCTGAAAACTCATAACTGACTGCTAGTGGTTACCATTATTAAGCAGAGTGTTGAATGATGATCTCACTGAATCCCCACAATGCCAGGAAGGATGTATGAATACTGCCAATTCTTTCTTACAAAGCAGGAGGCTTGCCCCCAGTCACACAGCTCTCAAGTGGCAGCCCAGACTTTCAGGCCCTATCAGTCTGCCCACTCCCATGCCTATAAGCACCAAGTCAAACTGCCTTACCAGTGTCCAGCCTCAACAGGATGTCTCATTTCAGATGGTTCCTTCTGGAGTAACCTAGGCCAGTGGCCACATTGCCCCTCATTTTTAAAGAAATACCATCTTTGCTTTCATAACACAGTGTGTCCCTGGAAGTCACGTCATTAGTGGCTGGAGCAAACAAATTTGGCAATGGTGTATGTGTCTCCTCAAATCAGACTGGTGTTAATGGTTGGAACAATTAGGGAGGAGCATAAGAGATGGAGAATCTGAAAAAGAACTACTTAACAAATAAGATAAGTTAAATAAAGGCAAATACTACACGATATCACTTACACATGGAATTTTTTTTTTAAATCAAACTTACAGAAACAGAATAGAAAGATGGCTGCCAGGGACTGGGGAGGTAGAAGAAATAGGCAGAGGCTGGCGAAAGGGTACAAACTATCACCTATAAGATGAATAAAGCTTAATGTAAAACATGGTGACTACAGCTGATGACAGTGCATTGTATAATTGAAATATGCTAAGAAAGTAGAACTTGAACATTCTCACACACACACAAAGATAAATATGTGAAGTGATGGGTATGTTAATTAACTCTATGGGGGAGAATCCTTTCACAGTATATCTGTATATCAAATCACCATGATGTACACTCTAAATATCTCATAATGCATGTCAATCACACCTCAATTAGGCTGAAATAAAATTTTTAAAAAAGAGCTACGAAACAGATTTATGGTTTAGTAGAAATGGCCTGGGTTTTAGTATCATGCAGTGTTGGATTCAAATCAGTAGCTTCCTAGCTGTGTGATCTGAGGCAAATTAATGAACTTGTGAACAATTATGAACTAGGACATCTAAAGTCTTTTTTGGGGATGAAATACTCCATTGCAAGGCATTTAACATACTGCCTGGCATATCGTATGTGCTCATCAGATGGCCCATGCTATTATTTCTACTGCTACTGTTATTATTATGTACAGAATGAGCAAAACTCCAATGTCAAGCACAAAAATTTAAATGTGCTTTATGCAATTAATGAGCTTTAAAAAGGTCTTGGGTAAATCAAAGTTATACATATTAGATTATATCTTAAATATCTACAGAGGGGTGCCCAGGTAACTGAGTCGGTTAAATGTCTGCCTTTGGCTTAGGTCATGATCTCATGGTTCATGGGTTCTCTGAACCCCACCTCGGGCTCTGTGCTGACAGCTCAGAGCCTGAAGGCTGCTTCGGATTCAGTGTCTCCCTTTCTCTCTGCCTGTCTCTCTCTCTCTCTCTCTCTCTCTCTCTCTCTCTCTCTCTCTCTCAAAAATAAATAAACATTAAAAAATGTAAACAAAAAACAACAACAACAAAAAAACATGTCTACAGAAATAGGATAGCTAAGGGGAAAATGCAGGCAGTCATTTTGTACACGCTTGCCTGAAAACACATCATGTAGGTTTCTCTTAGGGAAATAATATCCCCGACCATATATAGGCAGAGGATGCTACTACAATTTTTCTGCTAGGAGGATGGAGAATATCAATGGCTTATTCTCATCCTTACTGTTCATAGTTCAAACCTAAAGTAGATACACACAGAAATAGAGATCGATGTAAGGGATCACAGGGTACAAATACACGTAAAACACAAGCTGACTGATCACCGGGAGCATATAATCTACTTCAAAAGACACGGGTACACTAAAAAAATGTAAGGAACATTATGTGCATACTATATTAACTGAATAAAAGCTACAGGCAAAGAAAATGGTATAAGAAATGAGAAGGATGGAAAAATAACTGCATTATAACACACTCAGCAAAGGTTTGAATACAAAGAAGGCTCTGGGCAGTGTTAGCAAAGCCAGGATTTAAAGGAATGAAGGGCTGAACAGAAGCAGGAGGAATTCAAGCAGGTTTACTCTCAAAAAGAAACCGCAAGAAACGAACCACATACATGCATGTGCAGGGACATACTTCTAAAGGGGAAGCTTCTATATAGCCAGATGGTACTTAAAAATTGCACACAGCAGCTTTGAACCCTGGTCAATACAAAGATACCTTGCACCCTGGGTAATATGAAAGGAAATCATGGAGGGGACATCAAGTCAAATTAAAGAATCTGACTCAAGGGGCACCCGGGTGGCTCAGTTGGTTAAGCATCCGACTTTGGCTCAGGTCATGATCTCACGGTTTGTGAGTTTGAGCCCTGCATTGGGCTCTGTGCTGACAGCTCAGAGCCTGGAGCCTGCTTTGGATTCTGTGTCTTCCTCACTCTCTGCCCCTCCCCAGCTCATGCTCTGTCCCTCCCTCTCTCAAAAATAAATGAACATTTAAAAAAAATTTTTTAAGAAAAACTTAAATAAATAAAGAAAGAATCTGACTCAAGTCTTAGGATCACTCAAGAATCATCCATGACTTACTTTTTTTTAGTTGTGTTATACTCTCCTCAAACAAAATCTTTTGCAAAAGCACGCAAAAATCAAAAGGCCAATATAAGCTGCTGTTGCAGGAGTGAGTGTGAAAAGCCTTCAAACACACTGCATACACCCCTCACCCTTGAAGCATTTGGGAAGGATTTGAGAAGGATCCTTGAGAATGATCCAACTAAGGTTAAAAAACCATGCGGGGCACCTGGGTGGCTCAGTCAGTTAAATGTCCAACTTCGGCTCAGTTCATAATCTCATAGTTTGTGAGCCCACATCGGGCTCACTGTTATCAGCATCAAGCCCACTTCAGATCCTCTGTCTGCCTCTCTCTTTGCCCCTCCCTGACTCTCACCTGCTCGCTCGTGCTCTCTGTCTCTCTGTCTCTCTGTCTCTCTCTCTCTCTCTCTCTCTCTCTCAAAAATAAACATTTAAAAAAATATATGCATCTCTCCCCATCATTGTTTCTGGGCCTGAACATGATACATAACAACCTTCCCAAGGGCTTGTCCGGTGCACAGATATTAGAGATGACCCAGACCCCTTGCCTGCTGGGATGGCTTGGGCTAGCTTTTCCTGAGTAGAAGTGGGCTTTATTTCCTTGTATGGACAGGATGGAGTCTGTACACTTGGGGTTGTGAACAACACATCTAACCCATCCTTCTTCTACCTGAAATAACTTCCAAAAGTTGGTAACTCCTATCACACCACCTTTCTGCAGGCTTACATCTGCACAGTTTCACCAATCACTTGCTTGTATTCTGCAGGCACATGGAGGCTTATATAGAGGAATAACGTATCTATCAAATGGAGAAGACCTGGTGGCCAGCCAGCAGGGGCACATTGGTGACAGAGCTGGTGTTACTTAGATAGAGGTTATACTTCAAGCCAAGAGAGAACATGGAATCTAGACAAAGAGTATCAGTAGTAAACAACAGACCAGTGGGCTAAGCACTGAGGCTGGGGCAAATTTAGAAAGGAGAAAGTCGTGGAACCATGAAGGAAACTCACAAAGACTAATCAGACAAGGAGGGAGAATCTCAGGACTGCAGCTTAATGAAGAACAGGGAGTTTCAAGAAGATCAGAATGAGCAGCTTTGCCAAGTGTAACCAAGACAGCGAGGCCAAGCAAGGCGGAGGGAGGACCACTCGATTTAGCAAAGCAGAAGGCACTGCAGCCATCAGAGAGCAGCTCCAGGGAGAGGAAGGTTGTTACTCATTCTCAGATTAAGTAGATACTGACACAGCACAGGTGATGGTCTATACTGACAACATTTAAATCAACTTAGAATGGAAAGACACAACCTAAATTACACGCTAGCAAGGGAGTTACTGGGTCAAGAGAAGGGCCTTCCAAGGCAGGAACAGAAGAGCTTATTGGTGAAAGCAGAGAAGAACAGAACAATTGAAGACAACAGTGATGGGGCAAAGCCTCAGGTAAGGGGAAAGGACGGGTTAGAACACAGGTGCAGCCAGAGAGTCGGGGGATGGGACAGACTGAATGGCCTGGGACAGGGGCAGGACCATCCCTTCCCTCCTCTGCTGGCAGTGGGTGCGGGTGTGGGGCGGGAAGAGGATGGCAGGAGACAAGGGCATCATGAGATCCTGGAGGCACGCAAACCCATAAGCAGAGGACTTGTAGGGCGCAGACAGGAGTGGTGGCTTTCTGGCCACAGTGCACTCCTTGGAAAGGAAGGAATGTGGGGCAGGGCAGACAGCAGAAACTAGAGGCCTGAGGCGCACATGTGGGAACAGAATATCTGCTGCCCAGAATGCTGGCACGTGGCCAAGAAACAGAAGAAACTATCAAGGAGAAGTGCTAGGGAGCCAGTGAATATTCCACAGCACAACTGGCTGCATGTCCAGTTAGCATTCTCCCTTATTACTAGGTGATGCCTCCCACCTACCCTTTAGTTGTCTCTCGTTCCTAAACATTAAAAACATTAGGCAGGAGTGCCTGGGTGGTTCAGGCAGTTAAGCGTCCGACTTGGGCTCAGGTCATGATCTCATGGTTTGTGAGTTCGAGCCCCACATCTGGCTCTCTGCCGTCAGTGTGGAGCCTGTATGGGGTCCTCTGTATCCCCCTCTCTGCCCCTCACCCCCCCCCCACTCTCTCTCTCAAAAATAAACATTAAAAAAATTGTTTAATAAAAATAAAAACATTAGGCACAGAAAGAAGGAGAAAGCCAGGGAACCATTCTTGACAAAGAGCAGGTAAAAAAGAAAACCAGCGCATCTCATTTCCTAATCTAAGGAGAACTTGCTTAAACTGGCAGAAACAGGGCTGCCTTTATGGAGTAATTACTCTGAGCCAGGCGATGTCCTACATTCTTTTTCACACATTTTCTTTAATCTTCCCAAGAATCATGAAAGTGCAAAATTATTATGTCAGCTTTGCAAAACGAAGATACTGAGGCTCAAAGAGGGTAACAGAGCCTCTCACAAATATGGGGGCTCCGGGGCCCCACCCAGGTTTCAATGTCCTGGAGAGTGTACTGCATTGCTTAGGCCACACTAACTCTCAGCAAACGCCTCTCATCAGAGTGTCGAGGGTTCTATACTCTTGATTGAGAAAAATAAGCTGTTCAGAAAATAGTAAGTTAACCAGGACAGGGGATGGGAGGCTTTAAGGCTCAGTGTGTCCAGACAACCACCGACTGGTGGCTTCAAGTGGCCCCTGAGGGTGAAACTCAGCAACAGACCATAAAGGCCAAAGCAGAAGCCGCCAACGACATAGTTTACAACTCCTCTGACGGCTTCCTATGGTATGGCAAACTCCTCTTGTAAAAATCCCATAGGGGCTTTTCCTGCTGAGTGGAAAGGCAGAATTGTCTCTTCACAATTTGGAGAGAAAACAAACCAGTCGGCTCCGTGCAGACATCCCCTTGAACCAAACAGGCATCAATAGAGCAAAGCTGAGCAGAAATGTGCTCCTTCTTCCAGTTATTCATTAATTAAATATCCATTGATTAAAGACGGACTGTTCTCCAGGCACTAGAGAAACTGCACTCAAAGATGAAGCAATTTACAGGCTCATGACGGTTTCTCACGAGCCCCTGGATTGGGAGGTGTGGGGGCCCCTGCACCAACCTCACTTAGTGTTCCTCACAAAGCAGAGGAAGGGCCCCACCCCTGGCGACAGAATCAAAATCTCTGCAGCTCGGCTGGAAATGTGCATTTTTTCACAAGCTCCTTGGGTGATCCTTGGGCACGCTCAAGGTTGAGTCGGACCACCGGTTTAAGGTGACAGACAGGGACAACACAATGGGATAAGCGGAAGGATACTCAAGGTTTCAGGAGAACACAGGACAGCAAAGCCGAACCCAACTCCCAGAAATAACCTTTTACTGAAATAGTAGCTACCCAAGGTAAAAAGGAGCAAAGAGCTTTCTGAACAAAGGTAGCCTGCCACAGGAGAGAGGCAGGTTATGCGACCCTCACTGAACAAGGTAAAAGATCAGAAGAAAAGTCCAAGTACGAATCATGGCTCAAGTCTTTGTTGCATGTGCAAATACATTTCCAATTCTTGGGCCAATTTCTGACCCAATCAAGAAACAACACCTGACGCCAGCACTGCCATGAGTCTCTCACTCCCATCTCAGTAGCTGCAGGGCAATAACGGGTTAGGTTTCTAATCCTTTGTGTAGTCTCCATATGGCAATACCACAAGGCCCACAATTTAGCCAACCGTTTAAAAGTTCAGTCTTCAGAGTAAGAGAGACCTGGGTGTGTGTCCTGGCCTCATGAATTGGCAAATCACTTAACTTCTGTGAACCTCATATCTGCCTTTGGAAAACCGGATCATCACCAAGAACGAGACAAGGAAACACCAGGTGCCTCCTGATACAATGCCCCGAAGAGGACACAGCATCATCTCTCTGGCATTTCACCTGATAATGCAAAACCTGGGAAGAAAACATCAGAGAGACCCAAACTGAAGAATATTCCACAAAGCTGTCCTGTACACTACAAAATTGTCAAGGCCACAAAAGATAAAGAAAGACTAAGGAAACATTCCATGTCAATGGAGACCATCGGGACAGGACAATAAATGTAATACATGAGCCTGGAGGGATAAGGGATCTTATTGGGACAACTGATGAATCTTGAATATGGACTATGGACTTTGAGTTAGATGATAGTTTTGAACTACTGTTCAATTTCCTGGCTTTTATAAAGAGACTATGGTTATGTAAAAGAAGGATTTTGTTCTTACACTGAGTATTTAGGAGTAAAAGGGGATGATGCCTCTAAGTCACTCTCAAATGGTTCAGAAAAAAGCTATATATTAAAAAGAGAAAAAATGGAGAAAACAGTCACGCCTATGAAGCAAAATGTTAATACTTAAAGAATCTGGATAAAAGGTAGACAGAAGTTCTTTGTACTAGTCTTGCCATTTCTCTGTTTAAAAACTGTATTGAACTAAAGTTACTGCTCAAAACTTTCAAGCCATGAAATAACAAGGAAAGACTGAAGAACTGTCAAAGGCTGGAGGAGAATGAGGAACCATGACGACTATATTACAATGTGGTTGGCATTCCTGGATTAGATCCTGGAACAGAAAGAGGACATCAGTGGCAACACTGCTGACATCCAAATAAAGTTTGTAGTTTAGTTACCAGTAATGTGCCATTGTTAATGCCTTCATTTTGGGAAATGTACCAGTTATATTAAGCATTAGGGAAGACTGAGTGAAGGGGTTATGGAAACTCTCAATAGACTCTTCACGATTTTTCTATGAATCTAAAATTGTTCCAAAATAAAAAGATAACTAAAAAATAAGTGTTAAGACACACACACACCAAAGGCCATCCCCAAAGGCAAGAACAGGACACTGACTCCACAAACCCCTAAGAATGTGTATCAGGAGCTATTGCCTGATAGCAGAGGTTCCCGGAACCACGGCAGAATCAAACGGGAAAAATTTACTAAACCACTGACTTAGAATCACTTGAGGTAGAAGCCCCAAGGACATTTAAACAAGTACCCCAGACCTGGGGTACCAGGGATCCAGCTCAGTACTTCTCAAACTTAACTAGACACAGGAGTTCCTGGAGACCTAGCTAAAATGCAGATTCTAGGTCAGGAGATCTGGGGTAGGTTCTGAGACTTTGCATTTCCAATGAGCTCCCAGGTGAAGCCCGAACCAACCGTCCTCAGCCACACATATGGAGAAGGCAAAGCAACAAGACAGAAGAGGCCTGCCTGGGTTCATGTCCCCAGAGCACCAACCACGCCAGCCCAGGACTGCCATGTGGATGTAAGAGGTCAACTCCCCTTTGAAGCCGTTGGTTCCCTTAGCCAGTAGCAAACCTAGTCCTAACTGTATTTAGTCTGCACCAGGTAGTCCCAAGCATATTTTAAAATTCAACTCACCTCCTCTCTCGAACAGCACATGAAAAAGGACAAACATCTGTTACCTGACACAAATGTATATAAAACTACCGGATGGGCTTCTCTACCCACATGGGTTGTTTCTAGAGCTCCACAAAAACTGCCTCGTAGAGCAGTTAAAATGACAATGATGAGCTGGACTGATGACACCTTTGTTGACAACAATCCTAAAAGTTTACCCTTCCTCAAATTCACACTCAAGCTCAACTGATTCTGATTTGACCGTTATAATTTATGTCAATAGTCTTTTGGATCCACACAATGCCATACAACTCTTACAGTATTCTTCAACCAGATAATAACATCTGACCAGGGGAAAAAAATTTATAGATCATAATCATAGGACAGTACTGAGAACATATATAAAAAGTGGAGTTGCCATGGTAGCCTAATTGTGAAAATATTAAAAGCCACCTAGAATTCTATGGTATTTGTTTTATGAAACCCTAAGTGTACATAAGTCTCAATCTTTTTTTTTTCCTTAAATTATTTGCTCTAGTAACCTTCCTGAGATAACCTGTAATCAAATCAAATCAAATCAAAGCCACACCGTAAGACTGTTGAGACCCAGGCTAAAGGAGGCCTTTAAAGGTAGGGCCATATTAAAAAATCTTTTCAATATTTTTTCATTCATTAAATACGTATTGAGGATGTATTACATGCCAGACAATGCACTAGACAGACAGTGCATTTTACACTAATAATAAAATTACAATTAGCTGGGAGGCAAGCCCAAGCCCCTCTATACTAATTTCACTATTAAGCGGTTACTGTAATGTACTTGTTGGCTGCTTCTGCAAAAATCAAAGGGGAAAGTGTACCAAAAAATTAAGTTTCGTGTTGCCTAGGATAAAACAACCTGCACCTACTCATGAGCGCCTGCCAGGCAGGGCCGGGATAGCCTCCACTGTGCCAACTGCCCGGAACCTAAGCCACTGGGCCCTGCTGCCTCTCACCCAGCTTCAGATACAAACCCTGTATTCACACAATCCAAGTAGATGTTGAACGAGCATAAAAACCCCATCCGTCGTCACTGTATCTGGTACACAAAGCAAACTACACTGCAACTATTATTGCACAGATTTTTCAGCACAGCCAGAGAGAGAAAGGAGGACAAAAGAGCTAACCAAAGTCTGTGAAAATTCCAAGACAGAAAGAAGACTGAAGAGAACCCCCAAACTGCTGCCGGCATGACTGACCTGATCGATTTCCATGAGTTTGGGGTAGGCGCCCGGCCATTCTATGGCCACCTTGACGATGTCCGCGGGGGGCGGCATGGTAATCCCAGGGAGTCCAAAGCTTATAGAACCGGGATCCTACAGTGCAGACGGCCACACGTGTCTACACCTAATGAGGAATGACAAAAAGAAAGAAAAGTTGCTCAGTGCCGATGCAGGGCAAATTCTGCTTCATCACTTCCTGTTTTCACTGGTGGTTTAGGTATGAGAAACGGCTCTGGGTATACAATACACAGGGCACCAACTGTACCTCCGGCTGCTCCTGAGGAGAGAAGACAGATGACAGGAAGGAGCCAATGCCCTAGAGTCGAAGTCTTCAGGAGACGTGGTCCCCGCAAGGGGCAGTTTGTCCCTTACCATGGGGTTTGGCTCCCAGTGGTGCCCAGGGTCTGGATGAGCTGGGCTCACTCTGTCCAGAAACGTATGTAAACTTCTCGCGCTCAACAGTCTCCGGAAGAACAGATTGCCCAGGAAGTCATGGTCAGGAAGCAGCATTTCTTTAAAGTATTTTCTGTGTGTCACAAATAGAGCTCCGCACTATAGCAACCAGGATATCATGAGGAAGAAGAAATGCCCTGAGGTTCACACACATGCATACACACACTCCCTCCCCAAGGCCAGTTCACACACTGCGCCTTCAGGAGGGAGGAAAATTGACTGATGTGGATAGTGCGGCAAACAGAACAGACCTTGAATTTTCACTGGAATGAATAGTGTTGCCTTCACAAAAGAAGTAAGATTATCCTCTGCTGCCACCCCTAGATTATTGGCCTGTTTCTTTAGGATGACTTTTTTAACTTAATATTTTTGAACGGATAACACGTTCATGTGACTCAAAACTTAAATTTGTGTGTGTGTCTGTGTGTGTGTGTGTGTGCGTGTGAAAATATAGTGGAGAATCTCTGTCCTCTTAAAGTTGCACATCCACCTGGACGAATATTCTACAACAGGGACTTGTTAAATAATTATGGGGTCTCATATATGCAAGCACAAGTAGCAAATCTGTACTGGGGTATTCCTCTTCATAGTCTCTATGCTCCTTTATTCACTAGAGAATTCTATGGGCAATGTATTATGTCTGTACCACATCACTTCAATCCCAACCAGTTATACACCCTAGAATAAGAATCATGAAAACAGGTTCTAATGTGAAAATAGACTGTGTAAACACCAGGTAACACTACTCAAAGAACACACGATCCTGGGGATCAAGAGAATAGATAATGAAAATTAAAATGCATTTTGAGCACCCTCCTCCCACCTCTACACAAAATAGTCTAGAATTACACTAAAAGAGGTCATCTAACCACCCAGGAATCAAAAGCCAAGGGTGCTTTTCTTCCCCTTTCACTGGTATTTATTCCTCAAAGACTGTTGAGACAAAACCTGTTGAACAGGTGAGAATCCAATGATGTGGCTCTCCCTGAGTCTCTGTGGAGAATAAGAAGGCAGCAGTGGACAAAGGAGCCATTGAGAGAGCCAAAAGGCTACAAGGAATCCCCTGGGAATTCACTTGACAAGTGTGATTAGACTTCATCAGTGTTACCCACACTAACAAACAGCACAGACGGGGCTCCCGCAGGGAAGAGTCAGGTGCACCATTTCAGAATGAATAATCCAGTCCACATTGTTATCCTCAGAAGTCCACATTTTATCCTCTTGAATTTATATTTCTGTGAGAGAACAGTTAATTTTATCTCATCAGAGCCACCAGCAGTAAAGTGGAGTCTAATGTTGTCAAAATTGCCCCATAAATATAAGGTTCATAAATTTTGGTAAACAGCCTAATATAATAATTCTTATGCAAACTAAAATTTAAGACCCACTAAAGGGAAGTCTGTGCAGCTGGCTAGACACTCCAACCATTCTGCCTTGTAAGGTAACTCTCAAATCCCTGGAGGCAACTAGGAAACGGGTGGAGAATTCTGCAATGTCCCTGCTTGCCTGCTGATTGATCTACTTGATTCCATTTTTAACATGAAAATTCTACAACCTTAATATGCATGTCAAATGGCTTTGCTTATAGTTGAGCGAATTTAATGAGACAGAGGAGTTAGTTGCTTTTTATTTGGGAGTTAGTTACTAAAGTCCCCGTGTCAGTTACATGTGACTCCATAACCCTTGAGCAAGTTGCAATTTTCTTTATCATTCTGCTGAAGGTCTCCTTCTTAGCTTTAGGTCACGTTTCCAAGACAACAGAGAGAAACCGCTCTTGATTCCCATCTAGAAATCTGTCTGTCTCTACACATTGGTCTATGTCCAAAGTTCTTTATATCTCTGTTTGAAGCTCACCTCATTGTAGTCTCCTAAAGATCTGTTACATCACCACATGTTTTTCCAGTCAGCTTGATTAGGTCTTGGGAGCATAAAATTTCCAAATACCTGATCCTTCCCCCCCCACCACCGAATTTCCCATATAGTTTTAGCTTCTGGTCGCTGTAATGGCTTTAAACCCTTTTATCCTATTTCTAGTCTTTCTGTTACACCAGCAAATCCTATTAAGAGAGGGGGAAAAAAATCAAGCCTATGTGGACATTCCTATAGGAGCTGTGTAATGGAAAAACTAACACACTTGCCCTGGTGAACTGTGTGCCCCCACAACTGCACTGAAAGAGGCTGACAGATGGGCCAGTAGAAGCCAAAAGGCGGATCAATGGGAAAGAAACACCAAACAGCTGGGTAAATGATTTGCTTCAACTCCTCTGTCCCTTCATTCCTCCCCAGGAAAGTTGTCCTCTGCCCACTGGCTATCATTATCTACTGGTGACAAATAATAGGTTTATACTGATTATGGGAATAGTGGAGAGGGAGCACCAGTCTCATATTTCAAATGCTCAATGCTCCCTTGTAGAAAAAAAAAAAAATAGACAACCTTTTCCCTTAGTATTCAGGTTAGGTAAAGAGGGAAAAGGCCTAGAGGCACCTGAGTGGCTCAATCAGTTAAGCATCTGACCCTTGATTTTGGCTCAGGTCATGATCTCAGAGTTCAAGGGATCCAGCACCACATCAGCCTCTGTGAGAGAAGGAAACAGAGAATCCCAAGCAGGCTCTGTGCTATCAGCACAGATTCTTGGGATTCTTGAGATTCTCTATCTCCCTCTCTCTCTGCTCCTCTCCCGCTCTCACTCACGTGCACAAGTGCGCATACACACTCTCTACTTCACATTCTCAAAATAAACAAACATTAAAAAAAAAAAAGAGAGGGGTGCCGAGGTGCTCAGTCGGTTAAACATCCAATTCTTGATTTCAGCCTAGGTCATGATCTCACGGTTCGAGCTCCACATCGGACACCACACTGACATTTCAGAGCCTGCCTGGGATTGCCTCTCTCACTGCCCCTCCTGACCTCTCAAAATAAATAATTAAACTTTAAAAAAAAGATTTAAAAAAAGAGAGAGAGAGAAAGGGACTCTGAAAGTAGCACCCTTCTGAAAGTAATCTTTCATTCACTTTGTCCATCTGGAGAGGAAGGGAAAAAAACCTATCCTCAGCTCTCTTAGGTTCAGTGCCTGGGTAGTGCAAACTAAACTAACAAAGGCAAGATTGACAGAAAGGAACAAATGAGTTTACTCATGCAATGTACATACATGCAGGAGAACTCAGTGAGAAGTAACTCAAAGGGGTGGTTAGAGCTTGGAGCTTACATACCGTCTCACACAGGGTGACAAAGTGTGGACAAGAGGTTAGATGAAGGCAAAGGGGTTTGGGCTCCTGAGGGATACAAGGGGTGGAATGGTGATTTGGAAATGTATGGTTAAAAAACAAGTTGTTCAGTTGGTTTGTTATGCAGTCTCAAATCCTTTCATGTGGTTAAGAGTGGTGTCTGGAGTAGTTCTCTTCCAGGTTTGGGAGAGGAAGATATCTTTACAAATAGAAATTTCCTTTATAGATCTAAATTTCCTTTACAAAAGAAACATTTATGCCCTGCTTTTAAGTAGAAATGAGAATGGTAGAGAGTTCCTCCTGTGCTGCTGTTTCTAAATTGATTTCAGCTCAAAACAATCCTTACTGCAAAGTGGCATCTTCTGATCTCCGTCTATTACTCAGGCTTTCCTGAGCCCTCTACTTTGTGCTTTGGAGGACACAGTCTTGCACGGTGCACTGTGCCTCAGGAAGGCCTACTTCTTCTCCTCTTCTTTGTACAACATCCTTCTTATTCCAAACAGAATGATACATCCCAACACCCTTACTGTCTAGGCCCAAGAATACAGTAAGAGACAGGTGCCTCCCACTTCACCTTATCCAGGATGCTATGATTCATCCATGCTTGCTGAACTCTGTCTTTGTTTCCCTTCTCAAACATGCATTAGAGGACAGACGTTCCTCTTTCCAAGTCGCATAGATGAGCAATGACTGCCAGGGAAGACCATGAGAGCAGGGATCCTCCCCTGCACTGGAGGATCTGGATAGATCGATAGATGGTGGGAGTGCCATTTCAGAGTCTCTTACTCCATCAGGGAATTAACATCCATTCTGACAACAGCAGAGGCCAAGGAGGAAGTTTCATGGCTTCAGGAACAGGGGAACACTGTGCAAAACATAACCATTCAGAAGAAAGAAAGGAAGAAAGAGAACTGAATCAAATATTCCAACTTATGTATATGTTCCTGACAAAAGCCTCCTAAGGTAATCTTAGTTATAACTCAACTTGCCAGGTGCGAAATGTGCTATATTAGCTACCCTTTTACAATATGTTGCAAACGTGCAGAGAAAAGTCTTTGCTCTCACAGCAACTGGAAATGTCATCATGGAGGGCATGGGACAGCTGGTAGAAAGGAGCAGGGGCAGAAGCTGAGAGCAGGCATTGGACTGGAAGCCTGAAGCACACACTTGTTTCCTTACCCTGCATCCTTCCCCTAGTGATAGTTGGCACTCCTTACAGTAAACGAATGAAGATACTAAACCTTACTGAGCTTGGTAACTTCCCCCAAATATTTACATATTCCCAAGGTGTTGGAGGCCCCTCGAACATGACCGTGGACTACTGTGTTCGCCAAAAATTCATATGATCAAGTCCTAACCCCCAGTACCTAAGACTATGGCTGTATTTGGAAACAGAGCCTTTAACGAGGAAATTAAGTTGTAATAAGGTCATTAGAATGGGCCCTAATCCTATCTGACTGTTGTCCTTGTAAGGAGAGGAAATCTGGACACAGGTACAGAGGACAACCATTTGAGGAAACAGTAAGAGAACGGCCATCGACAACCAAGGAGAGAGGCTTCAGAAAGAGCCAAGCTGCCTACACCTTGATCTCAGATTTCCAGCCCCAAGAACTAGGAGACAATATGTTTCTGTTGTTTAAACCATCCAGACTGTGGTGCTTTGTTATGACAGCCCTAGTAAACAGGCGTAACACTGAAGACAGAAAGCATAAAGAAGAGGCTGATGATTTGACACAAAGACGCTTAAAGTCTTCACCATTCCAAAAAGCACCATAAAAATTTAAAAACAAATAATAAGCAATCGAGAAAATACTTGCAACAGCTGTGACCTAACCTAGTATCAATATCCTTAACAATGATCTCTTATAATTTTTTTTTTTTTAGTTTACAAAGTAATCCACACAAGAGGAAATGTGTGGTCAATAAATACCCAAAAGGTCACTCTTAACAGTAATAAGAGAAATGCAAATTAAAGCAGCAAAACAGACCTTTTTTGTCTATCATATTGGTAAGAAATAAATGTTCATTGATTGGTGAGAATGTGGGCAAAATAACACTCTCATACACTGATACAATCAAGAAAAAAAGCAAAAGCCCTTTAGAAATAAATAAAATTAATTTATTTTTAATCCATAAAATGTAGAGTAATAAACTTGGCCATGAGAAAGTCTGTTCTCCTGAAACCACTAAAGCAGGGCTTCTTAACCACAGCATTATTAACATTCTGGATCAGATAATTCTTTGCTGTGGGGCTCATCCTGGCCTCTGCTGAAGTTTAGCAGCAGCCTTGGCCTCCACCCAGTAGATGCCAGTTTATACAATCAGATGCTCACTTATAAAATGGAGACAATCAAAATGTCTCCAGACATTGCCAGATGTCCTTTGGGAGTCAAAATCATCTCTGGTTGAAAAGCAGGGCACTAAGGTGACTGCTTCTAATATTGCTTTTAAACAAACTTATTGGGGTGCCTGGATGGCTCAGTCAGTTAAGCATCCAACTTTGGCTCAAGTCATGATCTCCCAGTTTATGAGTTCAAGCCCCACATAGGACTCTGTGCTGACAGCCTAGAGCCTGGAGCCTGTTTCCAATTCTATATCTCCCTCTCTCTCTGTTCCTCCCCCACTTGCACTCTGTCTCTCTGTCTCTCTGTCTCTCTCAAAAATAAAGAATAAAAAAAACTTTTTAATAAAAAAACTTATTACATAGACCAACTTCACAAAGTGGGCAGTAATAGTCATAAATATAATATTTTAACTGCAAAAAAAAAAAAAAAAAAAGAGAGAGATGAGGTGTAGAATAAGGACCACTTGGAGAAATAAAAAAAAATAAGTTGCTAAAATCAACAGGAAAGGAAATTTACATAAAAACATGAAAACCTTGATATCATTTGAGGACAATTTTGTAACCTTCTACTCTAGCACATTCTCCCTCACATACAGCTCTACTGAACTCTTGTAGCTTTGGTTTTTGTCTGTCTAGTGAGCTTTTCCACCTCTTCTCTTCAGGTAGCAGGTCCTGTCCCACAACCAAGATTGGGCATGTGTGGGGCCAATGACAATGCCCATTTCTCTGGCAAGAGTGATTGATCGGTCCAAGGGACAGACACATGATCTAAGCAAATCAATTTCTGGGGACTGCTCTATGAGGCCTGGAAGGAAAGAGTTCTCCCTTTCAATGGGGGGTTGTTAGGCTGCCATCTTCCATCCATGTGGGAATGGGCTGTCTGCAATAGGAAGGAATATGGCAAGGAGAAGCAAAGACAAAGAGAAAAGAGACAGGAGAGGGTAAAAGAGAACAAGAGTCTTAACTACGTTGAGTATTCTGGCTCCTAACACTTTTTCTTCCATTCTTTGAGCTCTTCTAATATTCTTCCTAGATATATGAACCCATAAATTCCCTGGTACAGTAAGTGAGTTTGAGGTAGGTTTCCATCACTTGTAATTGAAAAACTTCTAACTAATACATCAACCCTACCATATCTGTCTACTGCCCTCAGTTATAATCTTGCCAGTCCCTCAAGAGACAACTGAACCACAAAACACAGACTAAAGTTACACAATCTGACCTTGGAGCCAAATGGGAATGATACTTTATTCCCCAGTCCTAGAGCTCAATATCTGCATGTCCACATTTCTGATGGAGCCCTCAGTGCCTAGAAGCTGCTTTCCCTCTCCTGGACTGCTGCCAGGAATCATGCAGGCATTTCAGGAATTAGCCTTAGCCTGGCATTTCCCACACAACACTACTTCCTTCAGATATTAAGTAATGTAACATGAAAGAAAGAAAGAAAGAAAGAAAGAAAGAAAGAAAAGGAAAAAAATAAATCTCTTGTAAAACATCAAATGAAATAACAGCTAATTATGGAACCAGCTAGTTCATGTATCATATACTTTTCATGACAACCTTATGAAATAGGTACCATTACTAAACCATTTTACAGACTAGGAAACTAAAATGCACAGACATTGAGTAACTTGCCCAAGGTCTCATATCCAAATATGGAGCCCAGCCAGAACTCAATCCACATGTGTCTGATTCCACAGTCAATGTTTTTAATCACTATACCACATTTTTAAAAAGGTTCCTTTACTATAGGACTTATTGGGCCTTTAATGTAATATATATGTACCGTGAAATTTTTGTACGCAGTATATACTATTTCCCAAATATATCTTTCTAGAAAATTCTTTTTTTTTTTTCATGGAGCATCTTGTGGCATTAGTTTCACATGGGACATAGTTCGGGAAACGATGCTTTGAGACCATTTACCTCCTCCACTTCTCAAGAAAAACAGAAGTGCTGAATAGTCTTGGCCTGAAAGAGAGTGGAAAGTGGCAGAGAAAACACTTTCCTTTAGTCCCATATTGAATTATCATCACCTGCATCTATGGGATTATCTCCAGGAAAGCAACCCAATTCTTTTGCGTAACTCTTTCCAATTCACAGAGGACAGTAAAAATTCAATTAACTGCAGCTTTCTACTGTGCAAACTAGCAGAAGATAAACAGCAAAAGAAACAGAATATTTGGATTTGTGAGAGCTTGAATCTCAAGCTTTAAAACCTTGGCTGGTGACTCATGACCTATAGCACATCAACTTCCCACAGCCTGGTTCCCGCCTGCCTCTGAGTACCAGGAGACACCCTCCCCCCACCAATGCATCCCTGACCCCACCCACAAGCACACACAAGCGAGGACTCTCTAAGTCGCGGCAAATAGGTTCTTCTTTAAGATCATCAACAGTCCTTTTTCAGTGGCTGTGGGTAGCACTGCTTAAAGAAGGCAAGCCCCAGACTGGCCAAGCGAGGATTACTCTCGAGGTGTGCCACAGTGTCCTGAGAGGAGAGGAAAAGCACCAAGACAAATATTGGCTCTCCTTCCTCATCAAACTGCTGGCCATTTCCTGGGCATGGCAAATTCTCTTGCCTCCCGCCTTTGTTCTCAATGTTCCCTCTCCCTGGAATGTCTTTCCCTTCCACCCCTGGGTTGGCTTCAGAAATTCCCACCTAGACTTCAAAGCCAATCTCATGTGCCAGTTCCTCTGATAGATTTCCCTGACCCCACAGCCTCCCCAGCTAAGAAGCAATGGCCCCAACTATCTCCTCAGGTGCTTACGAAGCTCCTACCAGAACACCTTTCCATACCTTATGCTATTAGTTTATGAGTTCCCCAAGGGTAGGGATCATATATCTTATCCATCTCTGTACCTCTAGTCTAGACCAGATGGCATGGCAAATAGCAGCTCAATAAATACTTTTCAGACAAGTGAATGAATAAAACAAATGAATCACTCTTTCCTTAAAAGCAAATTCAGACATTTAAAAAAAAAAATGCACAGGATTACTCAAACCAATGATGCATTTTTAAAATCCAGAATTCCTTCCTCAGAAAACCTTCAGGCACTTCAAGCAGCAGCTACTCGTGTGTCCCATTGGACAGTAATAGAAATAGAGGCACTCAGAGGTGAGAGCAGGGCCTACTCCAGATCTGTTTTCCTCCCAGAGAAATTCTGTCAAAAACAAGATGAGACACGAGCTGAGCTGCTGGTTCTTCTCCCTTCACTAGGAGCTTTCTCTCGCACTTTGGGAAGCAGCATCTCAACTGGAAAGTTCATTATTTTACAAACTAAGGCACACACTTCCTCCTTTATTCTGGTTTTCGGATATTTGCTTTTCAAATTCCTTTTCGGCTGTTGTAACGTCAGTGACTGCTCCCCTCCTGTCCGCCCCCCTCAGATCCCCCCCCCCAGCTCCCCTGCTCCCGGCAGGCAAGCCTTGTCACTCGTGATGTGTGCTGACATTCCCTGGTGGAGGAGACAAAGCTCAGGCCCAGTTCTCTATCTCACAACCCAGACTCGAGGCCACAGGAAATGCTGGAGCGTTTCCACCATCCTGTGAGCCAAACACTCAAAGTTTCCAAACCTGCTGATCAAAAAACAATATGCGAAACTTCTTTCTCCCTCTCTCTCTCTCTCCAGCAACAGCAGAGCAGCAAAGGCCACCCTAGGAAATTCGATTGCATCAGATGAGCAGCAAGGGCCTTCTGTGGCAGGCGGAGGGCTGGGCTGTGCGTCCACAGGCTGCCACCTGACAACTCAGCACAGAATTAGTCATCCTGCACAATGCGTACGTGATGTAATGCCGCACACGCAGGATGGCACTAGCCTCTGCCTTTTTCTCCCTCCTCGGGTCCTTCAGGTTTAATTCTCCAGACGGACAGGAGCTGGTGAGTGAGTGTGAAGGTCAGGTGTCTGCCTGGGTGTTAATCCGGGCCCTGACCTACCCACAGCTCTGTGACTTTGGACAGTTACATAACATGGCTAGCCCTCGGTGTCCTCTCTGTAACACTGAAAGAACAATAGAACCTTTCTCATAGGACTGTTGTGAACCCTGAACATATAAACAACTGGAACAGGGTCTGCTAGGGTAGTATTATGATTATGAATCTGGCAGGCATGGGGGACCTGGACACAGCAGCCAGTAGCCTCCCTAGTGAAACACACAGAAGTCCCACCGCACGGTGGTTCTTTTCCCCTTTTAGCATCACAACCAAACTGGACAAACTGTTCTGAGGAATGCTAACTTGGCTTCAGGTCCACGGAGGGTTTATAGATACGAACACTTTTTCTTTCTTCTGGGTTTTAAAAGATGAGCACCAAGCTTCCAGGTGAGTGACTGGGTTGGAAGGAATAGGAAGAGGAAGGATAGTGTTAAGATTCCGGAAGAATCCTCCTGCATTTCAAAAGCAGAAATGCCTGGGCAGATAACCTGATGGAACAAAACAGACCCGATTTCTCTCCCGACCCACGTCTCACAGCCAAGTTCTGTAAGTATAGCGAGGTGACCGGGACTCAACTGCTTCTCAATCCTTTCTCTCCAAGAAGTGGATGTGGCCTTCAGGTATGCGACAGTTACAAGTCCCTCACGAAGGACCAAAGGGGTGCCCTCTGCACAGAGAGGGACCTGTCCCACCACTTCTGCACAGCTTCCCCAGTTACATGTCACTCCAGCCCTCCAGGGTGACTTCCAACTCTCACCTGTCTGAGGGACACCTCCATCCAGCTGCCCCACTCACTGATTTCGCTGTCCTGCTCTCCAGGTGAGTAGCTCTAAAGTGCTGAGGCTCCACCCACCAAGCTGACGGAGGGGAGGCACCTGGAGCCTGATGAGCATGGCCCACCCCACCTGGGCCCAGCTGCTCCCCAGAAGCTGGGGTTTTCATGGGCACTAAGTGGCCGATGATGACACAGCTCTACTACCGGGGGTATCATATCCTGGCTAGACACAGAAGAACTCTGAAATGTTTCTCAGGGAAGTTTCCGTTAGGAAACATGAATTTCCTCCATTTTCAGGGTTTTAGATAGCTTATCCCTCTGGTTATTAGGCACAAGCCCACAGGCCCAACAAGACAAACAAAAACCAAAACGTGGTTTTTCTCTCTTACCTCCTTCACCTGAGGAGGCTCTGCCAGGACTCCCAGGATTGAATGATAGAGATCTCTACTTCTGGTTTTTGTCTGGGTTCCCTCACAAGTTTGTTGCAATTTGTCTTAAGATAAAACACTGTCTGGGCACATGTTATCAGCATAGACAGGTGGCCACACTTTGAAGAGTTTTTCACACAAACACCAAGATAACGGTGGATCCAATGGGCCACTGTTTGCCGTTGAACAAATGGACTGCTCTTTCGGGCTCCTGGGTGACTCAGTCAGTTAAGTGTCTTACTCTTGATATGGGCTCAGGTCATGATCTCACTGTTCGTGGATCGCCTCCCCCCCCCCCCAACTCAAGCACTCACTCTCTCTCTCTCTCTCTCAAATAAATAAAGATTTTTTAAAAAATCATTGCTCTCCCATAGGCATATATGTGAATCCAGAAATTCCTTACCATATTCATTTAAAAATAAAAAATAAAAATAAAAACCGGTACAAAATGGGGAAAAGGCAGCCTGCAGTTCTATCCTGAAAACCAATATTACTGGTTACACCCTGGAGCTGCCAGTTGGCTTCCTGCCAACCCGAGGATCACGTTCTGGATAGATTTTGTTGTTGCCTGCTCATTTCCTCTTTGCTTTCCCTTGGGCAGAGATCCCCCACACTCTGTCTGCATGCCCTGGGAAGGGCTGAGATTAAAAGCTGATGAGAGGAAACCAGATAGAGGGACTTCCAACTCAGTGCTGGCAGTTTGCTAACTGAGTGCCTTTTAAATTTTACCTTGGTAAATTAACAGGATGCTGATGATTTAAAATTCTTATTATCTGCACTCAGTTCTAGCAAACTTGGGACTCAACCAGCTAATATCTGGTTTGATAAAGACTCAGTCAGGCAAAAACCCAACCAATAATAGTAAAAATAACCACATACACCAAAAAAAACTTTTTTAAATAACCTGCTAGATTAGTGAGCGAGGTTGCAGGGGAAAAAAAAATAGAAAAGGCTGCTATGCATCTTCTCATTTTCCTATTATGATACGCTCTGCCTTGCCTAGAAAAGAGGTCAGAGATTATAAATCTTTGTGGAACACTTGAGTTCTGCTGACGGGTCTGGTAATGGGGTCAGATTCTGGGACCTAATTATCTGAGGCATGAATGTAATGAATGAGGTCAAAGAAAACCTGATTCTACTTGACACCTAAGAATCTTACTTTTTTCATCTTTGCAAATCAAAGCTAACTGTTCCAAACTTTCTTCTGCAAGGTGGCAGAAGAAAGAAGGCAGGTTTTAGAATCAGACAGATCTGGATTTGGATGTGAAATGGGTAATGTTTTAGGCCAGGGCACAAGATTACAAGATTTGCATTTTGCCTTAGGCTATGAGTAGAGCAGACTGGAATGGAGCAAGGAGGGACAGACTGCTGGAGACTGGAAAGAAAGCGACTGATGACAGTGGCTTCGGCTGACGTGGTGCCTTGGAGATGGAGAAGGTGAGAGATTTATGAGATATTTAAAAAATAAAAATCAACAGGAATTGATGATAGACTGCATACAGGGAAGAGGGAAAAGCTGGAGTTCAGCATGACCCAGGATTCCAGCTCCTTCCGGCTGACTTAACAGAATAGATGGTGATGCCAATTTATTGAACTAAGACCACTCCAAATAGAAGATGCACTCTCGGTCACTTCGTTGACCACTGTCATGTCAATGTATGTATAGACTCATCCAGAAGAACCAGTGGCAAAGTCCAAGCCCCCAGTACAAGAGACACCCCTCTTACTCATCTCTTCCTTATGGACCTATTTGCTTTACTGCAGATTACACCTAAAATTCATAGCCGTTTCTTTCTTTTAAATGGAGAGGCAGCAGAGCACAGCAGTTACGGCCACAGATTGGACTCAGACTACATGTATTCTAATCCTAGTTTCATGGCCTCTTAGCCTTGTGGCCTTGGGAGGATTGCTCTCTGTGCCTCAGTTTGCTCAACTGTAAAATGGGGAAAACCACAGTACCTATCTCACAGCTTTCTTGAGATGAGTAATAAGGTGATGATAGTAATAGCTAGTGTTCATATGATTTACTATGTGCCAGGCACCCCACTGAACAGTTCAGATATATTAACGCATTGAATCCTCCCAATAGCCCTAGGAAATAGATGCTGTTCATAATTCCCATTCTAAAAATGAGGAAATGTAGTCTCCAAGGAAACCAGCCACTAACTTGGCTAGTTAGCAGCCTAGCCAGTCCAAAGTCTTGTATTCTGTGCCATTACACTGAATTTCATTCTATCTTAATACACACAAAATGCATAGAACAGGGCCTGGCACACAGTGAAAGCCAGTCGACATTAGCTCTATGAATCGGCAAATCCAGGATTTGACAACAAATATGGTTCATGAGGAAGAAGGAGGCTATAAGTACTTTTTCATTATGGATCCCTATTGTACCTTCTCACTTGGTATAACATAACATTGATGGTGACTTACCAAACTTGCATCCAACCTTGACTCCATGGAAGGAATCATATGGCCTGAGCCGTTCAGGCTCAACACTGACTGACTTCTTGAAGCTGCGACAGAATCTGCAATTTGATGCAGCTCCTCTGAGAGCTCTGCAGGAAAAACACCCCATGGCTCAAGCATAACTTCCGGTGAGGTAAAACTGGGATTTCTTGACGACCTCTAAATTCTTACCTTTCCACTTAATGAACGGATAAACTTTTGCACAAGTTGAATATACTCTCCTACGTCCCTAGAGAAAGGATCCAGAGGGACTCTTTTATAAGCAGATAATACAATTTTATTTCCACTAACAAGGAATAATCTTAATTGACATCTAGCTCTGTCAGAATATATAGCCTCAGAACAAGTACTCAAAACTGAAATAATGACTTTTTGGTGTCGGGCTCCAACATTTAATGAGCTTATTATAGCAAAAACCTAAATAGCAAATCAATTCACTCAGGTATAAGACAGTTCACTGGGAAGTTACACAGCTTAAAGTAGAAGTTTACAAAACTTGACAGAGATTTTTTAAAAACCGAGGTAGAGGGGCACCTGGGTGGCTCAGTTGGTTATAACAGTGTCCAACTTCGGCTCAGGTCATGATCTTGTAGTTCATGAATTCAAGCCCCGCATTGGGCTCTCTGCTGTCAGCAAAGCCTGCTTTGGATCATCTGTCCCCCTCTCTCTCTCTGCTCCTCCCCTATTTGTGCTCTCCTGCTCTCTCTCTCTCTCTTTCTCTCAAAAATAAGTAAACATTAATAATAATAATAAACTGAGGTAGACATTTAAAACATTTACTTAAAAATTACCCAAAAATTAATTCACCTACATGTTAAGGCACAAATTACTTGGAGACCAAGAGAGACAAAATACTTTTTAAGAAAATTCCAGGATGTGCCTGAGGGTACTCCTTGATGTACCCATGAAGAGGCAGGGTGGCTGCCCACTCAAAAGTGGGATTGAATTAGGCGCATCAAATTTCAAAAAGATTTCAACCCAATCCCCAGATCAACTGAGTAGGAAAGGCACATGTCCTAGCAAGTAACTGCAAATAAGAGTAAGAATTAATTGCACTCTCTACCTTTACCAGTAAGAGCAATATTGAATTTATTGTCTTCTCCACAGACGGTGACTGCTCTGTTTTCAAAAGGAAGTTTTTATAAATGGTCTTAAGGTTTAATAATAGGAAATCCATTTAATAATTTATGGTAAGGCCATAAGACAGAATAGTAGTCATTAAAAAAATCATATCTAAAAAATCTATGACACTAGACAATATTCCCACTATACTTCATTGATTTATTTATAACCATTAACATTTAAATATTAATAAATATTTATTCCAGTAGACACTCACTACAATAGTAAGAACTCAGAACAACTAGAATTCTCATACATTGGTGGTTAACTAGTAGGTCTCCTTTGGGGAGGGACACCTGGGTGACTCAGTGGGTTAAGCACCCAACTAACTCTTGGTCTCAGCTCAGGTCATTATCTCACAGTTCCTGAGTGAGATTGAGCCCCCATCCCACTCTGTATTGTCAGTGTGGGTTTCTCTCTCTCCCTTTCTCTCTGTCCCTCCCCCTGCTCATACTCTCTCTCTCTCTCTCTCTCTCTGTCCCTCCCCCCACTCACTCTCTCTCTCTCTCTCTCTCTCTCTCTCTCTCTCTCTCTCCCCCCTCTCTCTCCTTCAAAATAAATAAATAAGCATTAAAATATTTTTTTTTATTTTAAAGAAACAGTTGGGGTAGTTCTTACTGTAGTAAATGTACAATTTCCATATAACCCAGAAATTCCACTCCTAGGTATATACCTAAAAGAAATGAAGGCATATGTTAACACAATGACTTATAAGTGAACGTTCATAGCAACTTTCTTCATAAAAACCAAAACTAGAAACAACTTAAATGCCCATCAATTGATGAATGGGTAAACACATTATGGAATATTTGAAATACAATGGAATACCAGTCAGCAATAAAAAAGAATGATTTACTACCCACAGTAACAAAAATGAATCTGAAAAGCATTCTCCTAAGTCAAGGGTCAGCCCTCTTCAGCCTACAAGGACAAATCTCGCCTTCTCCCTATTTTTGTTAACAAAGTTTCACTGGAACAGAGTTACATACATTCATACATTCGCTTATATATTTTCCAAGACTGCTTTCATGGTGTAATCAGCAAAGTTGAGTACTTTCAACAAAGACCTTATAGCCTGTAAGAATATTTACTATCTGAATCTTTACAGAAAAAGTTTGCCAATCCCTATGCCAAATAAAAGAAGCCAGATACAAAAGAACACATATTGCATGATTCCATTTATATAAAATTCTAGGATAGGCAAAACTATATTGATACAAAACACATCAGTGGCTACCAGGGTCTGGGGAGAGGGGTTTGACTGCACAGGGTACACAAGGGAACTTTTTTAGAGTGATGTAAATGGTCTGTTTCTTGATTGTGGTGATACATGACTCTATACATTGGTCAACACTCATTCAAGGGAAAGGAAAAGCAATTAATTTTGTTCTATCTCCACAAAGCTGACCAGAAAAAAAAAAAACAGACTAATATAATATGATATAATCTGATATGATCTTATATAACATAATATAATTTATCAATTACTACCTCCTGCTAGTCCAGTTTTACCAGGTACCACTTCTTTCAACATATTCTTCCAGGTGCTGGGAAAGTGACATTGAATTTTGTGTTCAGACCGTTTCTGCCCAGACAGTACAGTATAAAATGGCAGAATCTCACCCTGAACCATAAAGGACCCACAATACAGCATAGCTTAACCTAGCTAATACAGGGTTCATTTCTTCATCCTAGTCTTTCTCTAGACACCATCTCTATGCAATCTCATACAATCCCACAGATATACTTTCAACATATATACAAAACCCAAATTTTCCTGCCTTCCTCCTTCCTACTCTCTTGGCCTCCTTTCCTTTTTTCCTTCATTCATTCCTTTTTTTTTTCTTCTTTCTCCCTTCCTCAGATATCCAACTGCCTACTTGATATAGATATTTAGTTTCTCACATAAGCATCTCAAACAGCATATGTGAAACTAAACTCTTTCCTCCAGAATCTGCTCCTCCTTCAGAGGAGATATTAAAGATATTAAATGGAGATATGGAGATATTAAAAAATGGGTTTGTGGTAGACCTTCACACCAAGTTTTCTGTTTCTCCTCTTCTGAGTATACTAGGGGGTTACACTTCCAGCTCCTTGAAATAAAAGGGTATAGCCATACATAACCCACTGTGGACAACATGTGAGTAAGAGTGACAGAATAACTGAAGAGTCATGTCCTCTCTTCCTTTGTCACAGCAAACTTGGTAGAACCAAGTCTGTTAAAATGGTGGGCAGTCTGACCACTGAGTTCAAAGGGCAGCTGCCTTGGAGGGTCAGTTGGATGTATGGCCCACTTTGCAGGCCTGAAACCTTTGTGATATGGGCCTGAGATTTTGAGGCTGTTGTTACCACAGTGGGACCTAGTCTTTCCTGACTAACACATGGGCTTCAGTGTTAGACCAAAACCCAGGTGTCCTTCTTGACACTCCTTCTCCCTTACCTGCCACCTCCCGTCCACCACCAATCCAACTAAACTCTCTCAAATATATCCTGTTTTCTCCATCTTCACTGACACTCCCTGGGCCAAACCAACATCTCTCAACTCCACACAGTCTCTTCTCCACACAGCCACCAACGTGGAAAGCACAAACATTTTTTAAATGGCTCTTCTGTTTAAGTGCCTTTAATGGCTCCCCACTGAGGGTGGCTTAAATCCAAAGTCTTTTTTTAATGTTTCTTTATTTTTGAGGGGGGAGGGATAAGGAGCAGAGAAAGAGGGACACAGAGGATCCCAGGCAGACTCTGCACTGTCAGCAGTGAGCCCAATGTGGGACTTGAATTCAGGAACCACAAGATTATGACCTGAGCCAAAGTCGGATGCTTAAACAACTAGCCACCCAGACGCCTCCAAACCCAAAGTCTTTGACAGTTTCACAAAGGCCTACATAATCCAACCAGTGCCCGCCTGTCCAGACCTCATTCATATTCATTCTCACTCTCCCCCTCTCCATCTCTCTCTCCCTCCTCTGCCCCCTCCCTTTATTCCCAATCCCATTTCAGTACCTCCGGCCTTCTCTTGGCTGCTCTAGTATGCCAAACTCCTACTATGGAACTTAGTCTCCCTTCCTCTCATTTTTCCTTTCTGCCCCCAGCTTCTTGAAGTCATTCCAAAACACATTTACTATTCCTTTTACTTCCTACTTTTCATTTCTTACTAGAAGGGGAAAAATAACTCTGGAAAATCTCAAGAAATGATAAGACTAATTTCTCAGAATCCATAATACCATAAGATCTAAACACTGGCAGAGGTAGAAAGAGAAAGGAAGTTACCTCAAGGGCTTAGGAATTGGAGAAAGAAATGAAACACAGTGAGCAGGAAACCAAAAAGGCCAGGGAAGGGTTCCCTGAAAAATTATACCCTAGAAGGACGCTAATGACTTCATGACCATCACCACACCCTCCCATCTATGCTTCTGTATTTAAACTCAATCCCTCAAGAATCCCCTCACTTAATTCGGTTCTAACTAAGACCTTGCCCTAGGCCAGGTCTCTCAGAAGTAAAAAAGGCTCCTCCCTACAGAAGGCCAGAGAATGCCCCCATACATCCCCATCTCTGGGCCACTATGGTGTCAAAGGACGATATCCTCCCAGCAAACCAAACTGGAACCCTCAATACATTCTTCCCTTTGGATTAAATTCTCAAACAGTCTTTATCTGTGTCTTTATCAAAATAAAACAAGATTTTAGAGATACTCAGGGGACCTTAATATGGCTCTGTGTCTAATATCCATTCTGCCAAATATAGTATTGTATCCATGACTAAAAGCATTCAAAATGCCAGACAAAAATCAGAATGCTGAAACATACTTATGCTTAAATTAGAAATTTCCTGAAGAGTTTTACTCACACTTGACCATTTGGGCTTTCACCTAAATGTTAATCCAACTGGAGAAAGAGACTTTCCATGTTTGTTTGTTTCAAAAATCTAGTGAAAAGGAAAAAAATAACACATGAGTTCTATAAGGCATGCTTTAGTGCTTCAAATTCTGGACTTTATTTCTACTATGGTATTTTTTTCCAGAATTCTTACATTTTGTAATTAAGATAAGAAAAAATTCAAGTCAAAACAAATTTCTCTTCCTCTCATTTCACCATCTTAAGATTTGGCAAGTTTTGCTTAAGAAAGAGGAGAAAGTAGAGTGCTTTTGTGGACAAATCCTGTCTTTCAGGTGTAAGACAGCTAAGGATATTCCCTTTTCTGTCACCATTGATAAAAAAATAATTCAAAAAGGAATCTTACTGAAGACAGGTCAGAAGCATCTTCTTGGCAAAGCTCAAAAAGTTTCTATAAACTCTTATATGTCTAGCACTGGAACTTGTTAAAGATTATCCCTGGATGGTATCCAAACATTTTTATATTTGACAGTTGTGAATGACTGTCATAACTTGTGAGGAATACGGGTAAGTTTTTAGCTTTTATCAAATAAAAAGCTCTTTGACCCCACAGGTTTACATCTGAGCCTCCATGGAATGGGAACATAATAGTAGTCTGTCTACTCCCATAGATTGGAAAACACATCCACTTTTACTGAAATAACTTCTAATATCAGGCCACATTTTCACTTTCTGTTTTATATTCTATGATGTGGTCCTAAAGTCTTACAGTAATCAAAGCCTGTGAAACTTCACAGAGTGAAGAGTCCTTCAAATGAGCACCTGGAAATGAAAGAATTTGTTTTGGTGAATCAATTCCCAAGCTTGCTGCAGGGGATCATGCTGAAGTGTGGCGAGAGGAGTGAAGCCAAGAGATTCAGAGCTCAACAGGAAAGAGACGGTATCCAAGCTCCCTCTAGTTAGTGTGGGCCAACACCAAACAAGCAGCAGGACACAAAGGGCAGTAGGAGATCTGCTCAATATTGGTCCCTGAAGAAGCTCTCCTCATTAGGAGAAACAGAAGAGAAAACTCTCTTCTATTGTAGAACCACCAAAGTGCCAATTCTCAAATACAAACTACTCATCTCAGTCATAATTTCTTACAACCAAGACTTTGATCTCAGTGATCATAAAAGTTCAAACCCAGTGTGAAGACACAGGAGAAAATGTGGCTTCCAAGGTAAAGTGGAGAGCTGAAGAGCTAACCAACTAGTTAATCAATGCAGACAGTCTGAAAATTCTTTTCCCCAATAGTAGACTCTTCTCTCTATTACTTATAATTATTCCATCTCATCGCTTATCTTTTCCTAGGCATACAGACACACAGAAAGTACCACCATGGCCACCGTTCTCCTTCCCATGTTGTCATACTACTAGATATGTGCATGGACTTTAAGATTCCTAAGTATGTAAAACAGTTAATAATCATTGTATAGCCTACTAAAGATTACAATCACTATGCTGATAAGAAAACATCTGATAAATGAATCACCAAACTAAGATTTCACTTCCAGCCACCACTCACAGGAGCCTGTCCACCAATGAGGTTTCCAAGGTTATTAAAATGACCTAGGGGCACCTGGGTGGCTCAGTCCGTAAAGCATCTGACTCTTGACTTTGGCTCACAGTTCATAAGCTTGAGCCCCACATCAGGCTCCATGCTGACAGTGCAGAGCCTGCTTGGGATTCTCTCTCTCTCCTCTCTCTGCCCCTCTCTCTCTCTCTCTCTCAAAAGAAATAAATTTTAAAAAAATTTTAAATAAAATTATCTAGAAATTGTTTCTGAATTCTAAGCAGCAAATCCCATCTTAATCAAAGGGAATAAAAGATAAAAAGGAAAATTTAGTAACAGCTTCCTTACTTTTACCCCTCAATTTTCATATCTGTGCCATTCTTCTATAAGACAAAGGAAGAAATTATAGTCACATCCTTTAGGAACGCAAAATCAAGAGTATTTTTTCTTCAAAGTTAAATTATGTTGCATGCAACAAAACCAACATTATTGGCAATAACTACAGTCTATCAGACTTTATTTACCATACATTAAAATAGACAAACCAAATTTCTAACATCCATCTCATTTCATCATACATAGAATCTCTGTGAGGTTGAACAGCAAATACTGTCACATAATCTCACCTTACAAATAGGTGACTAAGGCATAGAAGTTATCATCTAGCTCTGAATCAGATTCATTCCAATATCCTAATACCTAACGTTCAAAACAGTAGCTGAAGTAAAACAAAGTTATGGGATCATGTACGAATCATTTACAGTTACCTAAGTTGTATGTTTCTATTTGAAGAGAGGAAGTCAGAGTTTGAGAATTTCCCACCCTCACTGAAACTGAAGAGTTTCATCCATAGAGCAACTCAAGGCTAGAAAGACATGTGGCTAACACCTACCCTATCCAAGGTTCATTCCTCTAGCATCTGCAGAATAGCAACTTCTCCCAACTTGACCCAAAGAACCAGCCTCAATTAAGTAACAGCACTCCCTAAACTCCTCCAAGGGGAAAAATATTCTCTGCTCATTTCACAAATACTAACAAGGGCCTTCCTTCCATCAATCATGGAGCTTGGAGATTCTGACACAAGAGTTAAGTAAACCCTGGTTGCTGCTCGCAAGGCATTTACATTCTTACTCTCAGCAACCCAATAATGGACTGAAGAAATCATTGAAAGAATAAAAGAACAAACATATCAGATGCTACTAAAATACTTTACACCTACATAGTTCCATTATATCAATAAGAATATGAAAGCAGAATCTCTTTGATGAGTTTTTACCAGCCCAACATTTTCTGGCCTCTTCCTCTTTCTCTGTCCCCATCTCCTACTCCATTCTTCCTAGCTCACTCTCTTCTGGCCATGTGGAACTTCTTGTAGTTCCTCAAAAATACTATGATTTCCACCCACTGTTCCCACAACTTCCCATAGCTTGTTTGCTCACCTTATTCAGGACTACCCAAATGTCATCTCCTCAGAGAAGCCTTCTCTACACAACCTAACACCAATAAAATTGGCATACACGCCAGCACACATACATTCCCAATCATCCTCTTCCTCTCTCTCTCACTCTCCTTCACTCACCACTTATCACTACCTTGTACTATATTGCACACTCACCTATTTGTTTATTGTCATAATTCCACTCTAGAGTGTAAACTATGAGGCAGGAATGCTATCCTCTTCACCATTAGACCTCTAGTCACGTAGTAGGCTCTCAATAAATATCTGCTGAATAACTAAATAAATAAACTGATTAGATTCGGGGTAAGCCAATTATTTCTTAGACGCTTTAAGGAAATTCCTCAGAAGTACAGTGAAAAACAGCAGGCTGCAGTTTCAACTCAGTAAGTGTGTGACCTGGAGAGCCTGGGGAAGACTACAGAAGAAAGAATTGGTTACTTAAGCATGGTACATATTAAGAGTCACCAGACTGTAATAGAAAAAAACTGGTGAGCATTAGACCTGGGCTCCAGTCACAGTAATGGAATCAGAATCCTCTAAATAAAAACAAAAACAAAAAGCTAGCCAAAAGCCAAAGCTACCACATAGCCAAAATGTAATTTGCATGAAATTATTTGACATCATATAAACAGGCAGAAATAAACTATAGCAACCATATGCTACTTCCCTCTATTACCCCTTCTCCACTAGCCACCACTGCAGGCATCATTATCAATCACTGATAATAAATCTAACTCCTTTCCTGCCATGGCTGAACAGGACATCAGAATCACTAACACTCTAAGTCAATCACAATTTCTTAAAGACTTTTAGAAAAAGTAGACATATTGGAGTACAGGGAAACTTCCTTGGTAAAATATATCTAAAAAGCCTATAGCTTTTTTAGCCTAGCAATCATCATGCTCAATTATGAAGCATTGAGCAGTCCTTTTAAAATTGAAAACAAGGCAAGGAAGTCCAACAGCACAATCTCTATTAAATATTGTACTGCAGGTCCCAGCCTACACAATAAGACAAGAAAAACAAACATTATAAGGATTGAAGGGGGAAAGCAAGTTTGTCATTAATCAGACAATATAATTATCTACCAGAAACTTTATTAGTATTAATAAGATAGCTTGTCAAGATTTATTAATATAAGATCAATGCATAGAAGTTATCTGCATTTCTATACACCAGCAATAAAGAATTAGAAAGAGCAATCTTTCAAATATACAATTTACAATAATATAATAATAATAATAATAATAATAATAAAGAAACTTGGGAATATACCAAACAAAATTTTACAAGATCTTTCTGTAAAAAATAATAAAATTTATTGAAAAATTTCAAACACCCCAAAATAGACAGAGAGATATAAAGTTTATGACTAAGAGGAACCAATATGGTAAAGACATCAACAAGGATATGTAACAAATATAGAGGCTGAAGAAGGACCTAAGCACAGATGAGGGCTTAGTAACTGCTAAAGCTGACACTGCAGACTAGTGGGGTGGGGGTGGGGGGGAAGGGGGGGGAATTAACCATTTAATAAATAGCATCAGAACAATGCAGGGAAAATTAAACTTAACCCCCACATCACAATCTACATTAAATGAAACAATTCCAGACATTAAGTATAAATTAATAGAAAGGTAAGTCTTAGAATATATATATATATATATATATATATACACACACATACACACATACACACATACACACATACACAAGAATATCTTAATTATCATTACTGAAGAAGGATCTCTTAAGAAGGATACAAATAGCCTGACCAAACTGCAGATTCAACCTCCCCCAAAAACATAATCTTAACTGGTCATTCAGGAGTTTTCTGGTCAGCATCAATGAAGGTAATCTGTCACACGGACCCTCTATATCTCCCAAAGGAAGATTAGGTAATGTACATGAAAAGACCTCCTTGCCTAAAACAATCCTTTCCTTTCTTTTGCTAGTAACTTTCTTGCCCCACCCTCCTTCCTAAAAAAACAAACAAACAAAAACAAAAACTTGCATTTTGTACAGTTCTTTGGAGTATTCCTGTACTTGCTAGAAGGGATGCTGCCTAATTCATGAATCATTTAATAAAGCCAATTATATCTAAAAATTTACTTGGTTAGGGGCACCTGGGTGACTCAGTTGGTTAAGCGTCCAACTTTTGGTCTCCACTCAGGTCATGATCTCAGTTTGTGAGTTCAAGGCCAGAGTTGGGCTCTGTCCTGACAACAGAGAGCCTGCTTGGGATTCTCTCTCTCCCTACCTCTCTCTCTGCCCCTCCCCTGATTGCTCACTCTATCTCTCTCTCAAAATAAACAAATAAACTTAAAAATTTTTTTTAATTTACTTGGTTAATTTTTTAAAAATATTTGTAAATCATATTTTTTTTAATGTTTATTTTTTTTTTAAGAGACAGAGACAGAGAGTCAGCAAGGGAGGTGCAGAGAGAGAGAGGGAGAAAGAGAATCCCAAGCAGGCTCCAGCTGTCAATGCACAGTGCTGTACAAGATCAATTTCATGAACTGTGAGATCATGACCTGAGCCGAAATTAAGAGTTGGACATTGGAGACTCAACCTACTGAACCACCCACACGCCCCAAGTTTTTTTTAACATCACTTATTGAAAAGATATTTGTAACATTTATAATGAATAAAGACTTATTACATAGCATATAAAAAGAGCTGCAAGGAATCAATATAAAAAAGGATAAACAACATAAACACATTTTGGCATTTCATGAAAGAGAAAACATGAATTCTTTTGGGTTTCTTTTGTTGATGAACAATAGTCTCTAATTTTTTCCTATTTAAAAAAAAACATGAATGTCAATAAACCTATGAAAAGATGGTCAGCCGCATTAGTAATTAGGAAAATGGAAAGAAACTCCAATGCAACACCATTTTACATCCTTGAGGCTAGAAAGTTTATATAATCTGACAACACCAAGTGTAGAAAGTATGTGGAGCAACAAGAACTTCATGTGCTCCTGGGAGAATTTATGGCACAACTACTTTGGGATCATAATGGCACTGCCCAGTAAGGTGGTAGATGTATACACCCCTTACAACACAGCTTCTCCTCCCTGGGGATACACCCTAGAGAAACTGTTACTCATCTGCTCTAGGAGAGGTGCACAAAAATATTCATAGCATCATCCTCACAGCAAGAGACTGGAAACAACTCAAATAAATGTCTATCCTGAGAAAAATAAACGGTGGCATATTCATAAAATGGAATACACACTACAAAGAATGAAAGGAAGTACAGCTACATGTATCAACATGGGTGGATCTCAGAACCATAATGTTAATGTTGAACAAGGCACAGAGAATTTAATACAAAATATTTCCATTTTTATAAAGTTCCAAAGTTACTGTCTATATTTATGTAACCCTAAAAATAATAAAATAAAATAAAATAAAATAAAATAAAATAAAATAAAATATAAAATAAAATAAAAAAATAAAAAGAAATCATGAATTAAATATTCAGGACAAAGGTTACAAAGATGAGGGAGAGGAATGGGATCAGGGCTTCAAAGGTACTGTAAAGTTCCATTTCTCAGGCTGGGTGGTGGGTAAATGAGTATTAATTTTTTATTATTCCTCATTAAACAATACGTATGTTATATATCCTCATTTGCCTATATGGTATACTTAAAAATGTAAAATTCTATCATAATTTATTAAAATGAAAACGTTAATAAGAGGTGCCTGGGTGGCTCACTCAGTTTAAGTGTCCAACTCTTGATCTTGGCTGAGGTCATGATCTCGGCATGGGAAGATGGAGCCCCACATCTCGATCTTAAGAATCTTAATTGGGGGGCACCTCGGTGGCTCGATCGACTGAGCATCGGACTTTGACTCACGTCATGATCTCATGGCCTGGCTCCCAGTTTCTGGCCCCGCATCGGGCTCTGTGCTGACAGCTCAGAGCCTGGAGCCTGCTTCAGATTCTGAGTCTCCCTCTCTCTGCCCCTCTTCCACTTGTACTCTCTTTCAAAAAATAAATATTTTTTTTATTTTTTTTTTAAAAAGAATCTTAAAGGAGCTTAAGATTCTCTCTTTCCCTCTGCCCCTCTTCCCCACTTGCTCTCTCTCTCAAAAACAAAAAAAAATAATTAATTAAAATGTTACGTTTTGGTATTTATTTACCTAGAAAATTAACTTTTGTGAAATACCAGATTTTAGCATGATAACAAAAGGATGAGATGTCCCTATAGCAATAAATAATGGAAGTACATTTAAACTTTCTTGTATATATTTAAAGTAGCTACATCTTGGGGCCCCTGGGTAGCTCACTCCATTAAGACTCCAACTTTGCCTCAGATCATAATCTCATGGTTAATGGGTTCGAGCCCCTTGTTGGCCTCTATGCTGACAGCCCAGAGCCTGAAGCCTGCTTCAGATTCTGTGTCTTCCTGTCTCTTTCTGCTCCTCCTCCACTTGTGCTCTGTCTCTCTCAAAAATAAATAAACATTTTTTTAAAATTTTAATAAAGATAAAGTAGCTACATCTTAATAAACTGCACTATGTAAAAGAATCTATGACCTGCTAAAGAATGGATCTTTTCTTTCCTAAAGGAGGAAGGAGCATGTTTTCTAAGGAGGCAGAGTTAAATAACCTTCACATTTGAAAAGCACAGAATCAACAGTCTCTTCCTGGTTCTCTTCAGTGGCTTGTCTCTTATTCCTTGCCTGAAATTCCCTCCTCTCACGCACCCCTTGCATTTACTCATCACTCCCTTGATGAGCTGATGGCTTGTCATATGATTATTTAGCAACTCCAGAGTACGACGGGGTGGGGGGAGGGTCAGACAGACAGAAATGAGAAAGCAACTGAGATGTGGCTCAGAAATACCTTCTTTCCATGTCTCTGTTACTAAAACTAATACAAATAATTGTCAAAAGTAAAATCCTGAAATGACTTAATTTGCTACAAATACTTGCTAGTAATTACCACTTAGTCATTGTCTTGACCTTTTGCAGTAAGTATAGGATAAACATTGGGTCTGCTCAGTTTTTTTTAAAAAAAGCAATGAGTTTCTAGTTCTAAAACTCACTGATTCATTAAAAATAATTTAGTCCTGTCCCCACTGTTTAATTTTTTTTTTAATTTTTTATAGTTTTACTTATTTGTTATGAGAGAGAGAGAGAGAACATAAGCAGGGGAGCCACAGAGAGAGGGAGAGAGAGAATCCCAAGCAGGTTCCTCACTTCCAGCAAGAGAGCCTGATGCAGGGGTCAACCCAGGACCACAAGATCATGACCTGAGCTGAAACCAAGCATCGGACACTCAACCGACTGAGCCACCCAGGCACCCCTGTCCCCGATTTTTTTAAAACAGGGAAGGTAACTAGAAAAGTGACTGAGGCAACTAATGCATCTTCGTGTGGTGTGGTTAAAACCTTAATCTCTGAGATCACTATCACTAACTGGCTCTATCACTAACTACCAGAGTGACTAGGCAAATCCCTTAATCCTCAACGTCTCATCTGTTAAATGTGGGTAGGACCACTACGTCACAGGTGTGCTGGGATGATTATATGAAGTCAAGTGCTTCCATGAGACACTGGCACATGATAAATATACAATACATGATCACTGTGTTTAATGTTCTAAAATCATAAGGCCAGGTAGGTCCAAAATAGGATTTTCCATAGATTTCTTTTTATCCTCCCCTATCCTACACATCTCATTTTTAAAATTATAGCAACTAAATAACACTTTTTATAACTTAGAGTTGTACTAATAAACTTTTCTCTCCTCCCCAGGGCTAACTGAAACACATGTAAGTATATTTCAAACTAATAAAAACACAGTAATTCAATAAATAACGCCACTCTTTCTGCCAACCCCTTCAGTCTAGTTTACATATTTAATGGGTATTTTCAGCTGTGTTCCTAGATAAATCCCTCACTCTTTAAGGGATCTGACAGTCGGCGCTTCTCTTCAGCGCTCTTTTCTCACAATTATCTTTCTCTTCAACTTGGCGTTGAGCAGAAGAGAGCGATTATCAGGAGACATCATCTCCCCAGTCTGACAGGCTCTTAATGACGGCAAATGTAGCCACAGCCAGCCGGGTATCCTGAGGCTTGTAAAAGCAACATCCCCCCTCCACGCTTCTGATCTCACCCTTGGTGCTGAGCAATAGTCACAGTGTGCTGTGACACCTAAGGGAAGAATCACCTGAATGAGCCTCACCTGAAATCCCGCCACACCATCTGCTTTGCAAGTCAGCATGTCACATTACAACAGGAGAAGCAGATGCAAAGCTGAAGACAGCGCTAGGGGACATCTGTTCTGGGAAAGGCACACTTACTTGCCCTAAAGCCAAAAGCAAACAATCTAACTAAACCAATATGCAAAAGAGGGAGTTTAATAAATTTAGACTTCTGCGGTAAATCCCTCTGTTGAATATTGTGCTTCATCGTTCCACTGCAAGGAGTCTATGGCTTATTTGTGCGTGGTGCTATTTTAATTTAAGCAGTGCTGTTCTTTTAAACAACTCAACACGTTATCGTAAACGCTTAATGGCTATGCAAACAATTTTTACTCACTTTAAGCCAACACAACTATGGATAGAAGCTTGAAATGTAAATAGAATGAATCCATATTTCCCAATTCTCTCCCTTCCCTGCTGCCTTAGGAGGCCTGTTCTGAGTTCAACAAAGGCTCATGTTTAAGGGACTAACAAAGCAGGCACATCCAGTCAATGAGAAAATAAAACATTATTTGTTACTTTATAGTTCTAAAAACATACTAAGGTCATCATCATGAGAATATGTGCACTGTGTTGGATTTCCTGACACTTACTTTATGGTTATTTTTTATTTTAATTATATGTGGGGGGGGGGGTGGGCACCATGCACAAAGTTCCCGAGGAGCTAGCTGGCCCTAGTCCAGCTTCGGCCAGCCTTCCCCAAGAGCTCTAGTTTATTATACCCTGAGACCACATGTAAAATACTTAATACCAGTTCAGGGTCCACAATGACCAATCGTAATGGATGCTGGCCACGACTGGCACACCAGTGAGTCCTGGCTGAAGGCCAGAACCTTGGACACCCAAGCAGCCCAGGACGGAAAAAGAAGGAGGTGGTGGCTGAGAAAGATTGTTACGCAACCATTTGTGTCTGACTGTATCAACATCCAGCTCCCCTTTCTCCATGTTGTCCAAGAACTTATTAATACATTTCTGGAAGTCTTGCAAAAAGCTGAATAGACTGTATCTGAGGCTTCCTTACCACTCGCCAGATAAAGAGAACACTAGTTAATCGTTTTGTTTTTTTTTTTAATTTAGAACTTCTACAAAGTAATTTTTGGTTCTTTGCTCCTATGTCCCTGATTCCTATAGTATTTCCTCTCCTTAGAGGCAAAGCAGTACTCAAAAGCACGCATAATCACATCTTAAGAGGTTACTCCTCTCCCTGCTAAAAACTTGGTAAGTGAAAAAGAAGGAAGCCTTCCTGGGTTTATGAGCTGGTAAACAGATCAAATTCTTCCTAGCCAAAAAGCACAGATTCATGCAGCTTGAGAGGGAAGGGACAAGCCAGTTAGCAAAGGTTTAGGATTTTACCTTTTATCAAAGCTGACCTCACCTAATGTTCACTGTTTTTTAAGCATTTTTCATTTATCCAAGATCAAAAAGTTGCAAGAAATCTGTGAACCTGTAATTCACAGCGTCTCTTACTTACCCATTAGTTAAAAGTCTCTGATTCCACAGGATGTGGCAGGTCTTACAAGTTTTGAAAAAGGGAACTGCCAGACCATGTGTCTGTCTGTCTGGGAGTGGACAAAGATAAATCACTATAAGCAGATCTTAGTTTAGTGATGAGTAAACAAGGTGGCCTCACACAGTTATGCAAATGAGGGGTGAACTAGTACCACTGACAAAAGGGAGGAGGAGTGACCTTCAGTGACCTGAGCAGGGTTACCCCTCTCCAGTACTCCTTGATAGGCAGAGTAGATCAAGGACGAGAAGGTGGATACATGTGCATAAGGACAGAGGAGCCATCCTCTACCCACAGGAAAAAAGGGATCCAGAATCCCTCTCTTAGGACATTCAATTTAATTAGACTGATGGGTTTGGATTGTTCTGACAGAAAAGGAAACCCAGAGTCTGAAGAGATTAATTAACAGCCCACGAAAGAGGTATTACAATTACTGCAAACTAAAAACGTCAGCACAATCAGCAACCACAGAAAGAAAATTATCTAAACTTCAGCAGAGGCTTCAAAAAATACAGCCTACAGTACAGACGAGGCCCCTTACGCCCCACCACCCTCTCTGCCTGGAGAGAGAAGACTAACTCTTAGCACCAGGACAAATGAATTCAGGTGTGCATTAGCATCAAAAAGCCCAACAGAACTTTCCATACTTCCCCACTGAAGCTCTAAACATCTCTTTTTTATTAAGTTGGTATATATCTCTGACTTTATCTCTGACTATTCAGCAAGTTAATCAATACTGAGTACTCTTGCATGCACATGTAAGTAAATCTTTGTTTTTCCCTGTTAATCTATTGTCAGTTAAATGGCAGGACCCAGACCTTTTGAAGCTAAGTGGGTAGAGAGAAGTTCTCCTCCCAACAGATCCCAAAGACTAGAGGAGTTAGAAGTATAACCCAAGTTCAAAAACAGGATCTGGAGAAAGCTCCCAAAAAACCAGTCATGCTGGAATGGGGAGCCAGCACTGCAGCAGCTGAGCTCCCGTGTGTGCACTAAAGGGCTGCACCCTCGGAAGGCCAGAGTCAGACCACTCTGTGTGGCCTGTGTAAGAACCTGGACCAGATAACCAGATGAGGCCCATACTTCTGTCTCTCCTGGGCAGCCTGAAGCAGATCTGAAACCTGGACCAGGAAAACCGCATACTTGTGGACAGTGGCAGAACTGAAGACATGGGGTGTTAACCAACTTCCAACTAATGTGTGCAAAAGAATGCTCGGAAAATTGGTATGGAAAATGAGAGAGTAGTAACCAGATTTGGACACCAATATGCACAAACCCACAGAGATAAAGAGAGAGGGGAGGAAAAAACATCATTTTAAAAATTGCTATTGCCAGAAATAAAAAGGGGGAAAAAACTAAAATTTACAGATGGTCTTCTATGTAAATGTACTTATATCTAACTTACTAAATGCTTGACTCTGCTCATCATAATGGTTCTCCTTCAACATTTCTCTTTTCAGAAAACGGACTTCTATTCAAGCAATCTGAGGATCATTCCTGATAGCTTTTTTCCTCATTCCGTACATTCATATTCATTGTCAAGACCAAGAGAACTTAACTCCTAAGTACGTCAGTCTTCTTTCACCTCCACTTTCACCATCATTTTTGCTGGGACTATTGCAGTAGCCTCCTGACACTTCCCTTGCATTGACTTACTCCCCCCTCCACTCCCAATTCCATTCACTACAGAGAATTTTTTAAATGTCTTATCACTTCCCTATTTAGAATCTCTCAAAAGATTCCCATTGCCCCTAGAATCCTTAACAGGGTGTTATCTTGCATCATTCTCTCCTCATTCATTAGTTTTCAGCCACTAAGGTCTTCCTAGAAAGGGTCAGGTTCAATCCGGCCTCATGCTCTACCTGGAAAGTAGGAGATGGTCCATAAATATTTGCTGAGTGCTCCTGAAATTAGGTATTTTAAGCTCCATATTACCTATGATAGGATGACTATATGACCCAGTTTTCTCAACAATAATTGTTTAGACTCGGTGAACCAGCATACTGTTCGATAAATTCTCACTTTCACTCTGGGCTGTATGATGAGTAAGATATATAGGCACCCTATCTATAAGGAAGCTGAAATTCAGAGAGGTCAAATATAAATTCACTTCTCTCTATTTGCACTAGTGATACTCTCTATAAAGTCACTGGGATCACTGAATTGGCAAATGCTGAACTATTGCTCCTAAGGGAAATACACAGTTAGGTTCCTGTGAGCCAACAGCCACATTTTTGTCAGCCAATCTATACACAATTTTGTTCTATGTGTGTTTCTGCCTAAAGATATCTTATTTAATATGAACTGTTGATTCATTAACATTGAACTCATGGCAGCAACACTGTAACTTCTGCCTGAACAAGCTTATCTAACACAGACATTTTTCTCTTAAGCATGGCACAACCTTTTGCACTTAGAAACACTAGACAGCACTCTGTCATTATGCTTGGAACTAATTTTAAAGAGTGAAGTCACAACAAAAGGCATAAAAATGTGAAAAACATGGCACCAAACAGACCATGAAAAGGACATTTGTTTACATCATGAGAGCTGAAACAAGAAGGCAGAGTGTTGCTTTGTTCGACCTCAGCTGGGAATGTGCTCACTGGGCAACTCAGAATTTTCACTGTTGAGTGCATGTTTGTGAATGACTGTAAAAGCACTAGAAGCACTGATTTAGAGTTATAAATACAAGTAGGCAAATTCATAAATACAGAATCCACAAATACTGAGTATTGATTGTAGCTTATTTAAGGTTCTACAGCTGCTGTAGAGTGAGGACAGACCCCAGATAATGTCCAAGTTCACAGCCTTTGTCCATTCATTAGATCAGTACTACCCACAAAAGAACTGCTCTTTCAAAAACAGGGTACCATTACTCTAGGTAGAGTGGTCATAATGAATAAAACCTCGGGATTGCCAGTTTATCAGAGTTCCAGTAGAAAGTTCAGGATGAAAGAGGCAAAATTCTTCTCCATGAAGTGGACAACAGTCTGTATAAAATGAGCCACTAAGCTACACCATCTCTGAACAGTAAAACTGCAAGAACTAGCTACTACTTCTTAAGTGACAATTCATAAGGGAGCCCCAAGTTATTTATAATAACAACAGGTGATTTCACACTGTGACGTAGGCTCTAAGATTAACAAAAATGTGAGTTTATGCAATTACACATGTTTTTAACAGTCAAAGCTTGAACCATCTACAAACCAATGTCCAGGTAGATTTATATGTAGAACATGAGACATCAAATATTCGTGCCTCCTTCTAGTCTACAGGAGTGGACAGAATCTTTGACAAGTTTCCAGATCACTGTCACTATTCAGGAAATCCCTTCTACAGTGAATGTCTCACTTCTTAGTAAATTTTTATGTCCTCTTTTAAAACACATTCAAAACAAGGAGACAAATCTTCAGATTTATGAGCAGTATGAAGTAAATACTTTAAATTGCACATTAGTTTTCTATTCAAGAACTGAAGACTATTTAAGGCTATTTAAGAATCAAGTATAAGAAAAATACGTCCCACTGGTCCACTTAATTTTAACTGGCTCTCTTGGCATGTCAAGACTCACACTGCTCTATTGATACGTGATAATGTTGAAATGTTTTTAGCTAATTGACAAAATATTTAAGGCAATCTCAAATACTTGCCTTATATTTTTAAAAAAGAAGCCTTCTTTCTACCATTAAGAAAACACCAAGGGCACCTGGGTGGTTCAGTCGGTTGCGTGTCTGGCTTTGGCTCAGGTCATGATCTCGCGATTGGCGGGTTTGAGCCCCACATTAGGCTCTGTGCTGACAGCTCTGAGCCTGGAGCCTGATTAGGATTCTGTGTCTCCCTTTCTCTCTGCCCCCCGTCTGATCATGCTCATGCTCGCGCGCTCTCTCTCTCCCTCTCCCTCTCTCTCACTCTCTCAAAAATAAATAAATAAACATTAAAAAAAAAAAAGAAAAAAGAAAACACTAGCTTATGGGGTGTTTAAAATTTGGAGGAAAATACACTCCTAAACTCAATTTAGGGTTCAAATTTGAACTAATTGGAGACTTAGAAAAAAACCCCAGTAGGAATATGAAATATACTCTTTGCCCAGATTCTTCTGATACTAACATCTTATCACAGTGGCTTTATCTCTTTTTCTTGTATTATTTCAGAAGAGTGAAGGAGTTCAAAGTATGCCACCCCCAAAATGTGCTGGTCTAGCATCAGGATTACTGTGGGCTGAAGGCAATTTTTAAAAAGAGCATACACGGCATGAGCTTTCTGCCCTCTGCCAATCTGCCTGACAACAGAACACAAAATCCCCCATAAAGGTGTCCCCTGCTTTCCATACCAGGATGAAGACAACCTTATCCCCTAGGATGAGATGGCACCAAGATGCAATTGCATAAACAAGCCTTACTAAATTAACCCTTACCTTCCAGTTGCCCCACATATTTATCTTCCCATAGTTTGCTACCCTTGAAAACCTAAAACCTTTTTCCTTTGACTTTATCACTTCTTTGAACCTTACTGTTCTTTTGTGAAGATGCTATAAAGCCCAAGTTCTAACCACCCCTTTGAGTTACCCAACACTGAGTTTCTCCTATGTGTATGCATGCTGCAATAAACTTCTGTTTGTTTTTCTCTCATTATTTCCTCTTTTGTCAGTCTAATGTGCAGAGCCTCAGCCGGAGAACCTAGGAGGATAGAGGAAAAAGAGCTTTTCCTCCTCTGGCACTATCTATGAGAAAGTTGCAAATGTGATGCTCCTTTATCCTAAATGCTTTAATGTGCATGTCTAGAGATCAGGAACATTCACTTACATAATCACAGCACAATTATCAAAATCAGGAAGTTAAAATTGATACAACACTATTATATAATCTACAAGCCTTATTCAACTTTCACTAATTGCCCCAATAATGTCCTTTATCATAAAAGACCAGAGTTTGTTTCCCTGGTCTAGGAGTTAATCCAGGATAACTTACAGCATTGAGTTATCTAGCTCTTTGGTCTCTTTCAATCTAGGAGAGTTCTTCAGTCTTTATTTGTCTTTGTGACATTGACATTTTTGAAAGTAAGGTAAAATCTACAAAAGTTATTTTGTAGAACGTCCCATTATTTGGGTTTTCCTAATGTTTCTTTGAAATGAGACTCTTGATTTTTTGGCAGAAATATAACAGGAGTGGTGTCATACCTCATATCAGGAGGCACATGCAGTCGGTTTATCCCATTGATGAGGGAGGGTATCACCTTTGAGTACTTGGTTAAGATTGTATCTGTCCAGTGAGTTCATGAATTTTTACTTATCCTTTGTTACATAGCATCTAACACAAAAATTTTGAAACACTTCACAAATGAATCTACATATACATTTTTTGTTATATTTTCAGTTTTTATTTGACGGCTCATCTTTGTTTTCTACCTATCTCCTTTATTACCAAGTACAATGTTTCTACTACTTTCCCTTTTTATCGTATAACATGTTACAGGAAAAGTGTAAAACCACCTCCCAAAGGCCACCACATTGGGGATTAGACTTCAACACACGAATTTTGGATGGACACAAACACTTAGTCCACAACAGACATTCAATTACTTACACTCAAACGAGATGAATGAAGTGATACACATGCAAATAAAAAGTGCCAGTCATTAGAAAAGATACAATACTTACCAACAAGAGGGATCACAATAATTAGATTATAGGAAAACTGGAATTTCTCCATTTGTTTGTCAGGAAAACACTAAATTCTAGATCTACTCAATAACTTGCCTCAAAAATTTGACCCCTACAAATTACTTCCATTACTGTAACCTGTAATAAAACTAACAAGGGTTGCACACAAGAAAAGACAGCAATACAAAAGAACACAAATTTGTTTGAATTTATGGTCTTGTTAAAATAACACTGCAGCTATCATATTTTAAAATATACAGATTTGACAAAGTGTAAAAAGTTTACATTCTAGACTTTGTTTTGATGTTCTAAGCATAGCCAACACTGCCTAGGAATTGGTTTACTACTTTTCTGGGAGTAAATGAATAAACCTCCTTGGACAGTGCCTGAAAATATACCTCTTAGTGGGCCTCCTTGGGACTCTGGGATTTGGCCGACAATGGTCAATAAATTCTCCAGAGTGATACATTTAATACACAGATCAGATCATGTCACTCCCCGGCCCAAAACTTTGCATCCCATCACACTGAGAAAACATTCAAAGCCATATGCATAGTCTGTCGGCCTCTATGGTCTGGCCTCCACTCCTCTCTGCACTTCTGTCCCTGTCCAGTCCACTCCACTGGCCCTGCTGTTCTCCAGCACACCAAACACAAAGCTCTCCTCTGCCTAGAACATCCCCCCAACCAAATTGCTCTGTGACTTTCTCCCTCTCTTTACTCAGGCTCCAACGTTGTCTCGTTGGGGAAGCCTGCTTTAATCCCTAACCAAAACAATGTCCTGTCCTTCCCACCTGCCTCCCCTATATTATTTTCTTATTGGTGCTCTTCAAAGTCTGACATTATGTCAGATATTTGTTTACATGTTTATTTTCTGGATTCTTCACTAGAAAAGAAGCTTCAAGTGAACATGAGTGTTTCATTCATGCCAATATCCCATCTAGAAGAGAGCCTGGCACACACGGACATGTGTGAATGAAGCACTGAATGACTGCTTGGATTTCTACATGACAAAATGCATGCATGCCTGCACCCATACATGCATGCATACATACAGACTATGAAAGGTGGCAAGTCTGTCCTTGCATTAGAGTAATCTGTAGACCTTTGAAACACCAAACACCAGCTCTGACCCCTGGAGATCTGGATTCAACAGGCATTCCCAGGGTTAATTCTGATTCAGAGCCAGGAGCCAGAAAGCTCTCACAAGAGAGTGGGCTACCTATTAACCTAAGATCAGGCTTGTCTTCAATTTGGGGATTCCTGGGTAGTATTTCAGATGCTGTGCTTTAGCTGCCTGCTCTTGGCTAAGAATGACTTCACCTATAAAAGCAGTGACTGCAGCCCACAGTGGTATGGGCCACAGTGACCTCATCCTCGGCCCAGGGCCCACTTCCTTAAGGAATAAACACACTCTCTTAACCAATGTTTTTTATTTGTGAAGAAAGGGTGTGCATACCAAGAATGCAGGTTTCCTTTGTTTTGAATGTTGTGATTGTTATGAGCAGGCAGTTGGAGAGGGAGGGAGGAATAAGGAAGAGTAATGAAGGGATAGGTTTGGATAAAGGACAGAAGATTACAGGGACAGATTGTTCTTGCCTTGGAAGACTCACTGAGAACAGGATCACAGGGTCTCCTGAACATGCTCACCAACAGTCTTCAATGCTTATCTCTCAGACCCTGAATTCAATACTGCTCACTGAACTCTCATGATACAGACTAAACCTCTGTGTCCCCAGAATTCCTATGTTGAAACCTAATCCCCAGTGTGATGGTATTTGGGGGGGTAAGGGTGGTCTTTGGGATGTCATTAAATCATGAAAGTGGAGCCCTCATGAATGGGATTAGTGCCCTTATAAAAGGAACCCTAGAGAGCTCCCTTGGCCCCTCCACCATGTGAGGATACAGCAAGAAGATGAACCGGGAAATGGGCTCTCATCAGACACGAATGGACACCTTGATCTTAGACTTCCCAGTCTCCAAACTCTGAAAAATAGGTTTGTGTTGTTTAAAACCCACCCAGTCTATCATATTCTGTTACAGAACTCTGACCTCACTAAGATACCTTACAGCAGCCTTACTGGATAATCATAATCCCTACTGTATAAATGAGTAAGCCATGATATAGAGCCACTAAGTGACTCTTACACAGTCACGGTAGGTAAGTGGAAGATCCAGGGTTCAAACCCAGCTCTTTGGCTTCAACAAGGGACCCACCATCCCCTGCTGAATTTTGGTTGGTGCTTCCATCACCCAGCCCCCCAACCCCCCCTGACATACACTCAGCCCTTGCTGCCTTCAGTAATTCCTAACCCTGCTTGCACCTTAGAATCACCTGGAGAACTTTTAAAGGAAATACTTGAGCTCTATACTCTAATATGGTACAGACTCTATAGTCTCAAGTCTAATATTTGAGACTATAATTAATTGGCCCAGGGCGGGGCCTGGCCATTAGTATTTTTTTGACTTCCTGGATAATTCCATTGGAAAACTAGAGTTAGGAACCAGTGTTCCAGGTCAATGGGAAGAAGGTGCATGCCCTAGTGGAAGTACCACACACAGCATATATAAAGAATGAACCAGGACACCTGGGTGGTTCAGTCAGTTAAGCGTCCAACTTTAGCTCAGGTCACAATCTCACAGTTTGTGAGTTCGAGCCCCAAGTCAGGCTCTGTGCTGACAGCTCAGAGCCTGAAGCCTGCCTCGGATTCTGTGTCTCCCTCTCTCTCTGCCCCTCCCCTGTGCACTCTCTGTCTCTCTCAAAAATAAATAAACATTTTTTAAAAATTAAAAAAAAAAAAGAATGAACCCACAATGCAGAAAAGATCAGGGAAGAGCTTGGCTGAGAAGCTTCTAGAACTAGGAATGTGGTTCTAGGCCACCCTGAAAACAAGCCTGAGATACTGAGCCCAAGTCTAAAATGGCAATGTTTGCTAGGGCTGCCATAACAAAGTACCACAAACTGAGTGGGCTCAGCAACAAAAATGTGTTGTCTCACAGTTTTGGAGCGAGAAGTCTGAGATTAAGTGTGGGTAGAACCATGCTCCCTCTGAACGTGCTCAGGAAAGATCTATCCCAGGCCTTTCTCCTAGCTTTTGGTAGTACCTTGGCTTGTGACAACATAACTCCATCTTCACATGGCACTGTCCTACGGTATGTATGTGTCTATGTCCAAATTCCCCCTTTATTAATGGCCCTGGTCATAATAGATTAGGGGCTCACCCTACTCCCATATGACCTCATCTTAACTAATTACATCTACAAGGAGTTTATTGCCAAATAAGGTCGCATTCTGAGGTACTGGGGGCAAGGGGAAGACTCTAAGATCTCTTTTCCGGGAGGGACACAGTTTTAACCCATAACAGACAGGCAGAGCCAAAGTTTGAGGCAGTGTTCCCTAGGCATGCACTTAGGAACAGATACCTGTGCCAGATGTCTACTCCACTCACTGTCCTGACAATTTACAATGTGCATATATAAATGTTAAAGGCCCAGAAAAGTCCTTCAGTAAAGCAATCTGTTAGCTTTGTTTATCCCAGTGTCTCTCAAATTTGACCATAAAACCCTTTCCACATCACATCTATTAACCACCTTTGGAACACAGTTTAGGAAACACCATAACTATCTAAGTATGGATTAGCCATGATGAATTAAAGCCTCTTACGAGGACACAAGTGTCAACACCAAGGAGTGGACAATCTGATACGGAGCAGCGGATCTCTCCTTGAGAAAACACCAACAGAAACTAAAAACAAAAGATGAATTATCATGAATTGCCATTTTTTACAGTACTGTAATAAACAATCCCGAATCATATTCTACAATCCATGAGGCCAATTTTTTGTAATATGATCACTGATTTCGCAGAATGACAACATTTCAGCCCTCTAGAAAGCTGAGTTTGGGGTACAGGGATATTGTAATTTGAGGTAGGCCATATTGTAGCTGGAGAAACTTAATGTCATCCCAGCTCCCCATCAATATCAAGCTGCTGCCTAGAACTAAATGGAAGTTGGAGAAAGTAACTTTTGCCTTCTTTACCTCCTTCCCCCATCAGAAATCCATTCTGTACATAATATAGCACCTTATTTTTTTTTATTTTTAATTTTTTTTAATGTTTATTTTTGAGAGAGAGAGCACACATGCATGAGTGGGGGAGGGGCAGAGAGAGAGGGAGATACAAAATCAGGCTCCAGCTGACTCCAGACTCCAGGCTCCAGGCTCTAAGCTGTCAGCCCAGAGCTGGACACCTTGAATTCATGAACCCATGAATTCATTATGAGATCATGACCTGAGCTGAAGTCAGATGCTCAACCGACTGAGCCACCCAGGCGCCCCTCTAGCACCTCATATATACAGAGGAGACCACACAAAACACAGATGCCACCTACGGAACGCAAAGTACATCCTGGATTGGAACAAAAACTTTGGAAAAGGCTACCTTAAGTAGCACACAAATAATCCAACACACAGTGTGGCTTCTAAACATAAAACCATGTAATTTACATACTTCTGAAGCAAGATTAGCTCAAACAGTTCCTTGAACATAGGGGAACCATGGGCCATTTCAAAACTGAAACGCTTACGTTTTCCAGGTTTTCTCTTTTGAGCAAACTAGACTTTCTAAACTTTTAATTCAAGAGAGAAATTACAATGCAACACCAAAGCAGTCCTTTCCTCAGCAGCAAATTAGAGAGGGCTAATTTGTGGGCACAGCCATGCCCTGTTATCAGTACCTTGTCACTTTAATTTAGCACAACCAAAACCTCACCATTCCTTTCATTTTTTACTTCTCCACACAGAATTTTAGCCTTCACGCTGGGTTTCAAAGAGTCCAAAATAAAACCAGCCCACATTAAGCAAAACAGCCACATAAGACCTTTCCTTTATGTGTGGAGAAAAAGACTTTCAAAGTTCAGAAGGAGGATTTTTTTTAAAGCACTACATAGTCTTGGTAATGTTTTTAAAGATCTATTTTAAAATGTTGAGATTTTTTTTCCTCCATTGTGCTGACGTGCATGTGGACAGACACGTGGATTTCCTCCAACAGAAGCAACAAAGCTGTTACTTGAAATCTATACACTTTGATCCACTGCTAAAACATAGCGATGCAAGCGCCTTGAAGATCCATGAATTGTCAAAGCTGGAAGACATACCTTCCATCCTCCTGCCCTGTGGAGCATTAACGGGCAAAAATGACAGCCTGGGCGCAGGGGACGTGCTAGTCTCCAGATCCTCAATATCCTGCTCTTACAACAGCGACTCTAGTCATCCTTCAGCCAGAGGAAATAGACTGTCAAGAGTTGTAGAAGAAACGAATGCTACCGCGTCAAGCTATGGGTGTGCATAAAGCATGAAGTGCAAGTGCCCCCCCAAATCTTTTATTAACTCTCTGGCACATGCTACCTTCATTAGGGAGAGCTGCTCTCTGAAACAAAAATTAATTACTGTAAACAGAAAATACATGTTTCCCACAGCCTCACAGGTGTTCCTCGGCTTCCAAAATCTGATAGCCTTCACCATCTCCACCTGCCTTTCTTAACCTCTTGAAATTCCGAGCAGATTCCCCAGCACTTCCCCCCACCCCCAACCCCCGGCAAGGAGCAAAAAGCCTTAAGTATATATATATATATCACCTGCGCTCTCATTCCGCAAATCATTTGGTTAGAAATATTAGTAACGAGGGATGGCTGTATATTGGCCATCACAGTGGCAAGTTGTAAAAATGCACCATAGGCACGGAAATGTAGGCTCTTTGCAAACTCAAATGGTAATTGGAATTCTGAGCTAGTGCCCCACCGTAAATCAGTACTTTGCAGCTGTCACTGGGAGTAAAAGGTCTGCCTCTTGACTGAGTAGGGACCCAAAGCCCATTCCAGGGAACGTTTCCTTATACAGCTGTCAGCCTCACCACGTGCAAGGAGAGGGCTCAGTTTCACATCAAGCCCACGCCCCCTCACCTCCGAGGGGAATGCCTGGCAGAGCTGGAAAGGGCAGAGCTCTTTCCATCAAATAGGAAACCTGACTGACAGAGGCACAGCTTAGTAGGGTACCCCAAGGATCACATTTCTTGTTACAGCCTGCCTTTATTTTATTATTATTCTCTGACTCCCAGATGCAAGGAGGCCCAGGGATGGAATGAAAGTGAAAGTTATAGGTCCCTGAGCAGACTACAGTCCTACCTGCTCTGAATAGCATGTTTCAGGTGATTTGATTCTATTCCTTTCTCTGGTCCGCAGAGTTTGATAATTCATCACAGCCCCTGACTTGGTAAAAAATAAATAAATAAATAGAAAGAAAAAAAGAAAAAAAAATCACACATATAGCAAAGACTAATTCCAGAATTCATGTGGGGCTTGCAGTGTTACTTTGTTTGCAAATGGAAACCAAGTCTGTTCCTTGAGTCTCGCAGACACTCACCACCCTCCAGTCTATTGTGTCTGTTCACCAGATCCCAACAGCTCTTCAGGAGTACACAGTGGGTCAAGCTAGGGCTCAGCAGCTGACCTGGTGACCACGTAGATGCTGCTTCCCCATCCCCAACTGAACCTGGGGTTCAATTTCCATGTCATGGAAGATGCCAAATCTGGCATGTTCTGGTTATCATTTATTAAGGCATTTGTATGAAGGGCCTTACCATTGCATGGGCAAAGGAGAAAACAAAATATAAAATCACACTAAATTGAGGACCCTTAAGTTGGACTAGTGTGGGCCAGTCCATATATATATATATATGCTCTTCCTTCGCAAAAATCAAAACAACCTTCTAACTATCCTTTGAAGAAGGATACGGAGTTCGTGCCTGAAAGCACACAGCCCTTCATCACTCACCGAAGGACCCAGACCCTTTTGTCTGGTCTCTAACTGATGAGCCAGACAGAACCATAGCTTCTTTCTGCAGGCTGACTTACATTTCAGATTTTAGGCAACTCTTCAAAAAACAGGCTGTGGCACTCAAGAGCCTCAAGGTTTGGGTCTCCTGTGACAC